>NC_054828.1:66658111-66969517 GCF_018345385.1 Vulpes lagopus | reverse complement strand
GTTGTGCCTGTTACACGTGCTCTTGGACCTTTGCTGTGTGAACTCAGAGTAATGGTGGGGTAGAGATCAGGGAGGAACACAGACTTGCAGAGACAGTGTCTGCTGACAGCAAAGACAGTTCCAGTGGACGAGCCTTGAATAGATTTGCAAAGAGGGAGAGTAGTGCCACGGCGGCAGGGCTGGGTTTAAATTGGTGATGGGAGTCAGGGCAGGGGCTTGGGGACAGTCACATGAGATGCTAAGGAGGAAAGAAATGGGGAAAAGGGATTTTAGGAGATTTTGCTCCCTATGAATTGAAACCACATTTGGGGTTTTCAAGAAACTTTGGTAGAGATGTCATTTGTTTTTCCCAATTTTAGTTGCCCAACTCTTGTTTTCTCTCTTTTTCTTTGCAAAGCTGTCTAGTTATTGCTTGGAAGGGAGGCTTTATTCCCACCAGGTGCTGGGATGGCCCTCACCATCAGCTTTTTCAGGGACTGCCTCCATTCAGAGAGCCACCTTACCCAGCATGCCCCACAGTGGTCCATATCCAGTGGTTTGATAAGTGTAGGCATAAAGGTCTAGTCACATCACCCAACTGGGGATTATTCTGAGGGGTCATCCCAGATTTAATACTCTGTAAGGTTGATGGGGTCCTCAGCCGAGATGGCATCATAGCTCAGCTCCTTCCACTGTTCATAATGCCTTATTATAGCATAGTCGTATCAATACATGAAAAACATCAACTTACCCGAAACATAATTTGTCTTCCATCATTCTATCCCAAGATTTTCTAGTAACTGTTAATATCAGAGTAAAAGCAACCCAAATTTCTTGTTTTCCATCTTTTTCTTTTCTATTCAGAATCAACTTGTATCTGATCTCTTTTGTTTCCAGAATGGGCCCCGATTCCCATCAGTTCATCACTGTCCTGCCTCCTGCACATGCCATGCCCACTACTGTTCTGCGCTCTTTTACTGTTCTGGGGTTCTTTTTTCCCCAGTGCCTTTCCCTTCACCCCAATTGGTTCTTCACTTTGTTGAAGTTTTGCTCATTCTCTGGTCCACTTCACATTCTATCTTCTCTGTGATTACTTTTCTGACGTCTACTCTCTTTGATTTTTCTTTCTGAAGTTACCTAGCACCCATTCCCTGTGCTGTGCAATAGCCTTCCTCATTATGTTTTTGGCATTTAAATACTTATGTGCACATCTTGCTTACTCAAACTAGATGACAAAGCATTGGGGCAGTCCCCAAGGTTGGTTCTTCTTTATACGCACTACAGTGTCTCACTATACTATCAAGTAATATCATTTAAGAAGCATTTAGTCTTTGCCACCTACAATATTTACCACTTTACATATGTCAACCAATTGAATTTTTACAAGTATATGTTATTATTATCCTTGGCTTGCATTTGAGGAAACCGAATCTTAGAGAGATGGAGGGTCTGTTCAGATCACACAGCTGGAAAGAGCAGAGCTCGATCTATTTCACTGCAATGTCTTGGTTTGGAGCCACTCTACCACATGCTTCCCATACATTCCCAAAAGTGTAATGGATTGACTGATGTAGATCTAAATTCCAAAGTGTGGGATTTGTTTGTGAGGGCCCAGAGGACAAGATGAAACTTCAGCCCCCCCAGGATACAGCATTTGCTTTTCTCAGTGACGTGCTCAGTAGCACCAATGAGAAAACAGCTGTGAGCAATAATAGTAGCTAATTCATGACTTCTTGCGATCTCTTCTTTGTACTAAGTTTGGTATCGAGTCATTCCTTTGCTTCCCAAATATGATTTGACCTCACTACATGCATTTTAGTCATCATAAGGGACATCAAAATATCAGTCATGTCCCTCAAAGAACTTTTATTATAAAAAGGCAACATGGAACTTGTCGGCATCTGTGTTTTATGGAGCTAAGGTTTCCTAGAGAAGACATGATGCTGGAATCATGACTCATGCATAGAGAAATCACAGACGTAATTAAATTCATCAAGGTTCTTTCACAGTTGCTGTTCTTGAGTATCAAACAGAGCCTCCCAGAGAAGAAAATGCAACAATCTGAAGAAAGTATTAAAAAGCACATTATGCTCAAATGACCATATATCTGTGTGCCACAGTGATCGTGGGGTTTGTGTCACCTCAGCCTACAAAACAGACCCTGTCCAGGTCTACATAATAGTTCAATACAGCCATGGATAGGGGAAAAAATCTTTGAGATCTCTATGCTATCTTAAGATTTTATATCAATTCAGTTTCCTGTGTGTGTTTTGATATTTTTAAAAAATTTAAGTTACGACCAAACCAAACCAAACAAACAGACCTCAAATGAAAGTCATGTTCAAGTCACTGTCTAATGGGAAATTCACTGTTCTACTGAATTGTGATTAATTTTGGAAAAACAAAACTGAAGAATTGAAGGCAACACACACTGAATGTAAGATTCAATGTCATGCAAGCAAGCACTCTACCACAGTGTCACAGTATTTTTAGATATATATGGATTTTAGCAGCAGCATGGCTTTTTAAAAAATTCATTCTAGTCAGCCGTGCCAGCTATCAATGAGAAGAGAGTGCCAGAGTGTCACAATTAGGTAGTAAGGTACAATATTTAAGGCCACTTCCGGTGGAAATTTTGATAATTGCATCCTTTTGCTATGAGGTCACATCTCTAATCCATATCAAGAATCGAAAGGGTACCTGATCCACTGGTAAGTCTCATTCTGTGTCTCACAAAATGATTCCTTAAAGAACTATTTTAGTGAAGAAATATGTCTGATATTATTGTCCTTTATCTCTAATACTGCAATTTTCATCACAGTTAAGTGAACTGAGATTTTCAAGTAACTTGAACTTCCCGATCAAGTCTTTTCATCTGAGTTTCCTGTTTCATTTACCTCCCCACCATCCTGGGAAAACATTTACAACGTTGCCTTGCAGTTGTTGATTGAGACTGTTACACCCTGGGGGGAAAATGCCACATAATCCAACTTTGTGAACAAATCTTTATCATTTAGATAAACAATGTATTCATATGTGCAAATTTTTGCCCTTTTTGTTGGTGTCATTTTGGCAAGGATCTTTCTCTCAGCTGCACCAGTGAACGTGTCTACCGAGGTGCAAGTTTCCAAAATCATTTCTACTTTATTTCACCTTTGTCACAGAAGGTATCAGCAACTATTGGTTATTTTATGGTGTTAACCTCATCTCTTCTCTCTTTTTTTTTTTAATTTTTTTTCTCATCTCTTCTCTCAATTTACCATTTACCAATCCACTTAATGCAATAGCTCAGCTTCTTGATAGGATTCTCACAGACACACATAGACACACACTCAGCCACACACACATTAGTAGAGAAATAGTTTCAATTCAATTATATATCAGGCATGTTCCAGGATGCTTCTGATAAAATACATATTAGCCCTCTCGTGGGCATCAAGGTCACGTGGCAAGAAAGATGATCCAGGTTGATAATAATAATGATAGTTAATATTTCATTTTATACGTTATTTTGTAACAATTTATCATTTATATCTATGATCTCAACTCCAAAAGAATTGATCCATCTAAACCAACAGGATAACATGAATCATTTTTTAACTCTGATAAATGTGAATGGGAGCTCTTATCAATATCTGCTTCAGTTCCAGGGCTTTATATAAACATAAAACAAGATTCTCTGATGTCAACAAATATTTCTTGTTAGGCTGTGATGTGCTAAAGTTACAGTAAACATAAGATAAATACAACCTCTGCCTTCAAAGAGAAGAAGCCCATAAGAAGACTACAGCACGTATGCCCTTCGTATGCCCCACGCCCACGTGCGGGCCTCTGCCGCGTCCAGCCCGACACCCAAGGACCTAAATAGGTATTTCACTGAGTGGATAGTCTGAGGTGAAACCTGGTGAATGGTTCACCTGCGTGTCCTTTCCTCCTTGCAAATACCGTATTACCTACATACTAGAACGTGCCCAGCACTCCACCCTTCCCGGCCTCCCTCTATCCTCCATCTCCAGCAGCCTTTCAAAACTCGCCTGGGACAAACCCAGGCCACTCCGACCCCTCCCCACTCCTACGCTCAAGCATGTCGCTGTGCACTGCATCTACTCCCCCTTGCTCCCCTACCCATTTGTCTAGCTGGCTCTTTCAGTGTATGCCTGTGCCACATCCAAAGTGAAAGCTCTCAGAAAGCAGGTGAAGACCTGTGCCTTGACCCTGCAGAGCCCACGCCAGTGCCCGCAACCAGCAGGTACCAGGAAATGTGTTCCAGTTTCCTTCAAGTCCAGTGTTTTAGCAGCATCTTCAAATCTTTTTCTTTGTCCCTCTGTTTCTGTAGTCACATCGCCTTGTGTGATAAAACCCCTCCTTCTTTCTTATAAAGACACCTGGCATTATATACAGTGCCCACTGGGATAACCCAGGATAATCTCCCCATCTGAAGATCCTTAATCATAAATCCATGATAATCTCCCCATCTGAAGATCCATACTTCAATCAGATCTGCAAAATCTCTTTTTCCCTGTAAAGTAACATTCACAGGTTCCAAGGATTGGGACCTGGCTGTGTTTAGGGGCCACTGTTCAGCCCACCATAGCACACGCAGCCCACTGTGGGGGAGCTGGAGAGCAGCACCCTCAATCAAATGGTCATTGTCTTTACGATCCAGAATTGTGTCAGTCCATGAAGAGAATCCTGGTGGCCGAAATAAAATTAAGTTGGAGTTTGCTAGGCTCCCTTTTGCCTGCAACCAGGATGGCCTGGGGTAGCCATGGGATGGGGAGAGGGGGGACAGGGAGAAGTGTCATTCCAAGGAATGGTCAGGGCAAAATCTTTAAAAAGAAAAAAAAAAAAAAAGAAGACTACAGCATTTTTTTTACATATTGAAAATTGTCATTTCAACCTGATGATAGAAGTGTGCTTATAATGTTATAGAGTAAAGCAGTTGTTAACCATTGCTTAAGCTCACAGTCTATATAATATAATGTTATATAATATAATATAATATAATATAATAGTCAGTCAAAAGGGACATTGCTAAATAAACTAGGACCTGACCACACTGTAGCCTACCACACAGCAAACGAATGTTGTAGATCTATATGCATTGATATAGAAAGGTCTCAAAGATGTCTTGTTAAATGACACATAGAAGCTGACAAAAATTCATAGAGTATGAGGTCATTTATGGAACCCAAAATTGTATTAAATAAATGTACAGAAAAAGTTTGATAAGAATGGTTATTTTGAAGAAAAGTAAATTAGGGGTAGGATAAGAGATCTAATTTGCCATGATCATTCGAATTTTCAGGATGAAACATGGTTACATATTTCCTGTTATAATTAAAAATGCATTTTAGACATACTGTATTCCTAGATTGAAATACTCAATCCAATAAAGATATTAATTCTCCCCAAATTGATATATAGGTTTAATGCAATTCCCATCAAATCCTAGAAAGTTTTTCTGTACTTTGTCAAGATTCTAAAATCTATATGAAAACGTATAGACCTTAGAGTAGCTAAAACCATCTTGACAAAGAAGAATAGAATGGGAATGAATCATTCTACTCTATATTAAGGCTTACTACATAGTTACAGTAATGAAGACACTGTGATAGTGGTGGAGGGATAGACATATAGACCAATGGACAAAAATGGAGATCCCAGAAATAGACCCATATTCATATGTCCAACTGATGTTTGACAAAATTGCAAAAGCAATTCAATGGAGGAAGGAAGGATGCTATTTTTTTTTTTAAAGTAGGCTCCATGCTGGGCATGGAGGCCAACACAGGGCTTGAACTCTCAACTCAGAGATTGAGACTTGAGCTGAGATCAAGAATCAGATGCTTAACTGACTGATCTACCCAGGAAAATAGAGGAAAATAGAGATTCTTTTCAACAAATGGTGCTAGAACAATTGAGCATCTACAGGAAAAAAAAAAAAAACATTTTATACAAAAACAAACTCAAGGTGTATGAAGGGCCTATATGTAAGCTCTGTAACAATAAACCTATTAGAGAAAATCATTAGGGTATAGAATAATACAGAGTTCTTAGATTTGATACCAAAACATAATCCTTAGGAGAAAAAAATTGAAAAATTGGATCTTATCAAAATTAAAAACTGTTTTCTCTATGAAATTCTGTGTGAAAAGGATGAAAAGACAAACTACAGTTTTGGATAAAATATTTACAAACCACATATTTGATAAAAGAATAGTATCTAGAATACATAAAGAACTCTTAAAACTCAAATGTCAAAATTCTCAATCTTCAAAACGTACAATTCAACAAAGCCAAACTATGCAATTAGAGAATGAGCAAAAGACATGGGTAGATATTTCACTGAAGAGAATAAACAGGTGTCAAATAAGCACATAAAACAATGTTAAGCATCATAAATCATCAGGGAACCGCAAAGTAAAACCATAGTGAGATTCTACTACACACCTATCAGAATGGCTAAAATGGAAAAATGATGATAACATCAACTGCTGGCAAGGATGCAGAGAAACTGGATCATTCATACATGACTGGTGAAAACATAAGATGGTACAACCACTGTGAAACAGTTTGGAAGGTTTTTTTTATTTGTTTGTTTTTTTGTAAATTAAAGTTTGTAAGGTTTTTTTTTTTTTTTTTTTTTTTCGTAAATTAAACGCAACTCCCATATGACCCAGCAATTTCACTCCTGCTCATTCATGCCAGGGAAATAGAGATTAATGTTTATTCAAAGACTTGTATATGAATGTTCATAGCAGCTTTACTTATAATAGCCCAAACTAGAAGCAGTCTGGATGTACTTCGATGGCTGAAAAGTTCAATCAACTGTGGTATATCCATCCTACAAAATATAGCAATAAAAAGGAATAAAACATTGATTTTCACAACGACTTGAATGCATCTCAATGGCATTATGCTGGTGAAATAAGAAAATGTCAAAAGATTACATAGTGCATTGTTCCATTTATCTAGCTCTTTTGGAAATGAAAATGATTCAGAAATGGATAAATTAGTGGTTCCCAGATTTTAGGGACAGTGAGAGAAGAAGCGAGGGTAGTGTGCTTGTAAATGGACAGCTAGGTATCCCTGGAGGTTATGAAACTGTTTAATGTCATGTGGTGCAAAGCTACATGTGATAAAATTACATAGAACTAAAAACACAAAGAGAGAGAGCAAGAGGGAGAGGACGACAGAGAGGAGCACAAGTAAAAGTGGGGAATTATGAATAAGCTGAGTGGATTTTATCAATGCCAGTATCCTGGTTGTAGTATTTGCTATAATTTTACAGAATTTCACTGTTGGAGGAAAGTGTACATAGGATCACTTTGTATCATTCACAACATATGTGAATTTACAAGTGTCTCAATAAAAATTTCAACTGAGATATATCTGAGGAAATAATGGGGGGGAGGGAAGTGCTTTGCTTGAGCTACTGGCACTACCTCTATACAAAGGTGAACTGGCTATTTATTCATGTGGGTATCTTGGTTATGTTTTATATTCTCTGAAAGTATGTGCCCCTTGCAATCTACTCATTCAATTCTCAAAGTGTATATTTTCCAGTACAAAGCAAAATACCTTTACTGTAGGTTCTCACCAAAGAATATGATCTTAAACTCTCTGCTTTTTATGATACCTTTTTACATCATATACTCTTTCCAGAATATGAAGAAAGTGTTGACCCTTGTCAGAAGAAATGACATGTTTGTGAATGCATGAACACACATGTGCATTAGGACATGATGGAAGGGACGCCACAGACACTGAGAAGTCCATCTATGGACTCTTTGTTAAGGATCCCTTTTCTATGTGCTCTGACTTTTGTCTTTGGGGCGAACGAAACTGTCAGAAAGCTCCAAACTCCTACATCCGGGTAATAAGGTAGATTGCATGGAGGAATCATTCTTTCTCATCCACATTTTCCTTGAATTTATGACAGATAATTGAAATAGGTGGAAACAATACCATCCCTGAATGCTAGTTATCAGTTGCAAATACACAGAGAAAAAAGAATTTCAAGAAATTCTTGTTATTTCTTTATAGTGCAGATAGTTTCAGATCAACCTATGACTTTATACATTTCCCCTGGGAACTAAGTGGGGAAAAACCACGAAACAATCTTCCTCCCCTAAACCAATAACTCCTCAGAGGGGCAAGTCATGGAGTTGAGGACCGGATGCCAGGCAGTCGGGAGGTATATCTCCATTCCATCAGCACTCCCGGGAAGCATGCTCGTGGTCAGAGTCGAGGCCCAAGGCAGCAAGTAGCTCCAGCTTCAACTTGTCAGAGAGGGCCCTGATTATTCCAAGGGCAGAGCCTTGCCCACACATACTGATATTGAGGGCAATCTTGTCAGGTGAAAATGAGTGCTCTGCCCTCAGCTCATGTCTGACCCAAAGAAGACTAAGAAGAGAAAGTAAAATAAAAATATACTCTTCCACAGAAGCTCCCTTACTCTGGGTAAGATAGAACAATAGAAAGTTCAAACTTCCATTCCGTTTACTTCGAACACCTGTATAGGACAACCTTTGACACAGTCCTCAATGTTGCCACATGGTCAATCCTGTTTTTCTCTTATTTTGATATCTCTTAGCAGCATCTGGTCTTTGCTGGCATTTTTCCTCATTCTTAAAACACTCTGTCACTTGTCTTCTGGGCCCCACAGCCTCCGGCTTCCCCGCCTTGTACACTGGTTATGTGATGTCAGACTCCTTTGCTGGCTCTCTCTCCTCTTCCTGAGCTTCACTGCTGTTTCCCCCAGGACTTCATCCTCTCTGTCGCAGCTCTAGTCCTAGGGGATTTCTGTAATCTCAGAGCCCCCAATACCACCTATGCATCGATAACCTCCACTTTTCCATCTCCAGCCCTGCCTCTCCCTTGAGCTCCAGATGCCTTCTCAACACCTGTGCTGGGATGTCCAAGCAGCTTATCAAAGGCAGTATGTCGAAAATCGAACTACAGATCAATTTCTCCTCGATCCTCCTACACAGCCCCATCCTCATGGTCCAAAGCACTGTCATCTCTATTAGGTTCCTCTCAACCATCATCCTTCTTCAACTCTTACTCATCCCACCCTTGGCCAGTTGTTACCAAGGAGCCAGTGTAATTCTGGCAAATATAAGTCAGATCCTGTTGACCTTGCAATGGTCTCCCACTGCCTTTAGAATAACATTGAAAGCCATTTCTTTGGCCAAAAGGCTCCCACTCCCATGGCCTGGTCCCTGCCTACTGCCTCTGCTCCTGCTCTCCTTTTAACTGTTCCAACCCCACTGTCCTTGCAGTCCCTGAACACACATCTTTATTTCCTCGTAAGGTCTATGTATTTGCCACTTTCTCTTCTTGGGATAGGTGTCCCTCCATCTTCACATGGCTGACTTCCCTCACTTTAAGTTCTTTTACAAAAAAAAAAGTTCTTTTTCCAATTTTTTTTTTTTTAGGGAAGCTTACCCTATATTCTCCATCTATTTATTATTCTGCCTTTATTCTACTTTATTCATATTTCTCCACAGAACTTAGCTGCATATAAAGTTTGATATTTGTTTACTTATTCCTTCACAAGAATGTAAATTCCATAGGAGCAGCAGGGACTTCTTTGTTTTTTGTTTATTTTGTTTAAAGTTGTATCCTCAGCACCCAGAATAGTGCTATGTGTGTAGTTGTTGCTCTGTGAATATTGGCTGCATGAACAAATGAATGGAACGATCTATCTCAGCTTCCAGACACTGTCTAGGCAGCTTCTAGACACTATCTAGACTCTCTCTACAGAAATAAACAAAGAGAAGTCAGTAGACATTTATGTAATGTTTGTTAAAAGGAATTCAATCAGAAGAAACAAAAGTGTTTCTATGCAATAAAATAAAAAAATGAGGTAATGCATTTAATTCATATAATTATCAAAATATAGAAAATAAGGAGGGCATAAAAGGAAAAGATATTCAGAAAGGTATATTTCAGCTGTTGGGGGGTCTTCTGTGGCTCCATATGAGTTTTTGGAATTGTTTTTTCTATTTCTGTAAAAATGCCATTGGAATTTTGATAGACATTATGTCAGATCTGTGGCTTGTTTCGGGTAGGATGGCTATTTTAACCATATTAATTCTTCTGATTTGTGAACATGAAACATCTTCCCTTGTATTTGTGTATTCTTCAATTTCTTTCATCAGTGTTTTATAGTTTTCAGTGTATAGCTCTTTCACTTCCTTGATTAGATTTATTCTTAATTATTTTTAAAAGGCAACTGCAAATGGGATTATTTTCTCAATTTCTTTTCTTGGATAGTTTCTTGTTAGTGTATAGAAACATAAGTGATTATAGTATGGTGATTATTCTTAATAATACTGTATTGTACACTCAAAATTTGCTAAAAGAGTAATGTTTTTAAAAGATTTTATTTATTTATTCATGAGAGACACAGAGAGGTGGAGACATAGGCAGAGGGAGAAGCAGGCTCCCTGCGAGGAGCCTGTTGTGAAATTCAATCCCAGGACCCCAGGACCACGCCCTGAGACCTAGTCACCCAGGCATCCTTTAAAGAGTAGATCTTAAATGTTCTCAACTGTGTAAGGTGATGGGTATGTTAATGAACTTGACTGTCATTTCACAATGTGTATGCATATCAAGACATCACATTGTACACTGTAAATATGTACACTCTTTATTTGTCAAATATACCTTAATAAAGCTGAGAAGGTGCAAAAAAACCACATCCTTAAAATTTTTTCCCTATTTTCCTGAAGATGTGATTTTTCACGAATCCTGACTTTCCAAGGGGGGCTATGATCAGCTGTCAACCTTAGTTAGGTCAAAAGCTTTTCCTCTTTCCTTGAACATAGGACATATGAACATAGAAGCTCTAAATTAACTGGATTCTCACATGCCCTCTGGCGAAACGAGCAGCTTCAGCACCATTATCTACTCTTTCAACTTGTGTTCCCACTTTTTTTTTTTTTTTTTTTGCGAATTTGGAGTGATTCACTCACTTTCCTTAAGGCTCATCCATTTATTTAAAAGGATAATAATAAGCTTTTTCCTGACAGCGTGTATGTGTAATGGAGCAGAGGTGTTAGGATCTCTGAATATTACAGAATCAAAAATTGATATGTTATCTCTCTAATCAAATAAAATACAACAAGTATACTTTTATTTTTTTTTTTTATTTTTTTTTTTTAATTAACTTTTATTGGTGTTTAATTTACCAACATACAGAAAAACACCCAGTGCTCATCCCGTCAAGTGTCCACCTCAGTGCCCGTCACCCATTCCCCTCCAACACCCGCCCTCCTCCCCTTCCACCACCCCTAGTTCGTTTCCCCGAGTTAGGAGTCTTTATGTTCTGTCTCCCTTCCTGATATTTCCCAACATTTCTTTTCCCTTCCTTTATATTCCCTTTCACTGTTATTCATATTCCCCAAATGAATGAGAACATACACTGTTTGTCCTTCTCCGATTGACTTATTTGACTCAGCATAATACCCTCCAGTTCCATCCACGTTGAAGCAAATGGTGGGTATTTGTCGTTTCTAATTGCTGAGTAATATTCCATTGTATACATAAACCACATCTTCTTTATCCATTCATCTTTCGATGGACACCGAGGCTCCTTCCACAGTTTGGCTATTGTGGCCATTGCTGATAGAAACATCGGGGTGCAGGTGTCCCGACGTTTCATTGCATCTGAATCTTTGGGGTAAATCCCCAACAGTGCAATTGCTGGGTCGTAGGGCAGGTCTATTTTTAACTCTTTGAGGAACCTCCACACAGTTTTCCAGAGTGGCTGCACCAGTTCACATTCCCACCAACAGTGTAAGAGGGTTCCCTTTTCTCTGCATCCTCTCCAACATTTGTTGTTTCCTGCCTTGTTAATTTTCCCCATTCTCACTGGTGTGAGGTGGTATCTCATTGTGGTTTTGATTTGTATTTCCCTGATGGCAAGTGATGCAGAGCATTTTCTCATGTGCATGTTGGCCATGTCCACGTCTTCCTCTGTGAGATTTCTCTTCATGTCTTTTGCCCATTTCATGATTGGATTGTTTGTTTCTTTGGTGTTGAGTTTAATAAGTTCTTTATAGATTTTGGAAACTAGCCCTTTATCTGATATGTCATTTGCAAATATCTTCTCCCATTCTGTAGGTTGTCTTTTAGTTTTGTTGACTGTATCCTTTGCTGTGCAAAAGCTTCTTATCTTGATGAAGTCCCAATAGTTCATTTTTGCTTTTGTTTCTTTTGCCTTCGTGGATGTATCTTGCAAGAAGTTACTGTGGCCAAGTTCAAAAAGGGTGTTGCCTGTGTTCTCCTCTAGGATTTTGATGGAATCTTGTCTCACATTTAGATCTCTCATCCATTTTGAGTTTATCTTTGTGTATGGTGAAAGAGAGTGGTCCAGTTTCATTCTTCTGCATGTGGATGTCCAATTTTCCCAGCACCATTTATTGAAGAGACTGTCTTTCTTCCAATGGATAGTCTTTCCTCCTTTATCGAATATTAGATGGCCGTACATTTCAGGGTCCACTTCTGTGTTCTCTATTCTGTTCCATTGGTCTATGTGTCTGTTTTTGTGCCAGTACCACACTGTCTTGATGACCACAGCTTTGTAATACAACCTGAAATCTGGCATTGTGATGCCCCCAGCTAAGGTTTTCTTTTTTAAAATTCCCCTGGCTATTCGGGGTCTTTTCTGATTCCACACAAATCTTAAAATAATTTGTTCTAACTCTCTGAAGAAAGTCCATGGTATTTTGATAGGGATTGCATTAAACGTATAAATTGCCCTGGGTAACATTGACATTTTTACAATATTAATTCTGCCAATCCATGAGCATGGAATATTTTTCCATCTCTTTGTGTCTTCCTCAATTTCTTTCAGAAGTGTTCTATAGTTTTTAGGGTATAGATCTTTTACCTCTTTGGTTAGGTTTATTCCTAGGTATCTTATGCTTTTGGGTGCAATTGTAAATGGGATTGACTCCTTAATTTCTCTTTCTTCAGTCTCATTGTTAGTGTATAGAAATGCCATTGATTTCTGGGCATTGATTTTGTATCCTGCCACGCTACCAAATTGCTGTATGAGTTCTAGCAATCTGGGGGTGGAGGCTTTTGGGTTTTCTATGTAGAGTATCATGTCATCGGCGAAGAGGGAGAGTTTGACTTCTTCTTTGCCAATTTGAATGCCTTTAATGTCTTTTTGTTGTCTGATTGCTGAGGCGAGGACTTCCAGAACTATGTTGAACAGCAGTGGTGAGAGTGGACATCCCTGTCTTGTTCCTGATCTTAGGGGAAAGGCTCCCAGTGCTTCCCCATTGAGAATGATATTTGCTGTGGGCTTTTCGTAGATGGCTTTTAAGATGTCGAGGAAAGTTCCCTCTATCCCAACACTCTGAAGGGTTTTGATCAGGAATGGATGCTGTATTTTGTCAAATGCTTTCTCTGCATCTAATGAGAGTATCATATGGTTCTTGGTTTTTCTCTTGCTGATATGATGAATCACATTGATGGTTTTACGAGTGTTGAACCAGCCTTGTGTCCCAGGGATAAATCCTACTTGGTCATGGTGAATAATTTTCTTAATGTGTTGTTGGATCCTATTGGCTAGTATCTTGTTGAGAATTTTTGCATCCATGTTCATCAGGGATATTGGTCTGTAATTCTCCTTTTTGGTGGGGTCTTTGTCTGGTTTCGGAATTAAGGTGATGCTGGCCTCATAGAACGAATTTGGAAGTACTCCATCTCTTTCTATCTTTCCAAACAGCTTTAGTAGAATAGGTATGATTTCTTCTTTAAACGTTTGATAGAATTCCCCTGGGAAGCCATCTGGCCCTGGACTCTTGTGTCTTGGGAGGTTTTTGATGACTGCTTCAATTTCCTCCCTGGTTATTGGCCTGTTCAGGTTTTCTATTTCTTCCTGCTCCAGTTTTGGTAGTTTGTGGCTTTCCAGGAATGCGTCCATTTCTTCTAGATTTCCTAATTTATTGGCGTACAGCTGTTCATAATATGTTTTTAAAATCGTTTGTATTTCCTTGGTGTTGGTAGTGATGTCCCCTTTCTCATTCATGATTTTATTAATTTGAGTCTTCTCTCTCTTCTTTTTAATAAGGTTGGCTAATGGTTTATCTATCTTATTAATTCTTTCAAAGAACCAACTCCTGGTTCTGTTGATCTGTTCCACAGTTCTTTTGGTCTCGATATCATTGAGTTCTGCTCGAATTTTAATTAACTCTCTTCTTCTGCTGGGGGTGGGGTCTATTTGTTGCTTTTTCTCTAGTTCCTTTATGTGTAAGGTGAGCTTTTGAATTTGAGATCTTTCCAGTTTTTGAATGTATGCTTGTATTGCGATGTATTTCCCCCTCAGGACTGCTTTTGCTGCATCCCAAAGATTTTGAACGGTTGTATCTTCATTTTCATTAGTTTCCATGAATCTTTTTAATTCTTCCTTAATTTCCTGGTTGACCTTTTCATCTTTTAGCAGGATGGTCCTTAACCTCCACGTGTTTGTGGTCCTTCCATATTTCTTGTTGTGATTAAGTTCTAATTTCAAGGCATTATGGTCTGAGAATATACAGGGGACTATCCCGATCTTTTGGTATCGGTTCAGACCCGATTTGTGACCCAGTATGTGGTCTATTCTGGAGAAAGTTCCATGTGCACTTGAGAAGAATGTGTATTCAGTTGAGTTTGGATGTAAAGTTCTGTAGATATCTGTGAAATCCATCTGGTCCAGTGTATCATTTAAAGCTCTCGTTTCTTTGGAGATATTATGCTTAGAAGACCTATCCAGGGTAGAAAGAGCTAGATTGAAGTCACCAAGTATAAGTGTATTATTATCAAGGTATTTCTTGAGTTTGGTTACTAATTGGTTTAAATATTTGGCAGCTCCCACATTCGGGGCATATATATTGAGGAGTGTTAAGTCCTCTTGTTGGATAGATCCTTTGAGTATGAGATAGTGTCCCTCTTCATCTCTCACTATAGTCTTTGGGGTAAATTTTAATTTATCTGATATAAGGATGGCAACCCCTGCTTTCTTTTGAGGACCATTTGAATGGTAAATGGTTCTCCAACCTTTTATTTTCAGGTTGTAGGTGTCCTTCTGTCTAAAATGAGTCTCTTGTAGACAGCAAATAGATGGGTCCTGCTTTTTTATCCAGTCTGAAACCCTGCGCCTTTTGATGGGGTCATTAAGCCCGTTCACATTCAGAGTTACTATTGATAGATATGAGTTTAGTGTCATCATATCTATTCAGTCCTTGTTTTTGTGGATTGTTCCACTGAACTTCTTCTTAAAGGGGAATTTTAAGAGTCCCCCTTAAAATTTCTTGCAGAGCTGGTTTGGAGGTTACATATTCTTTCAGTTCCTGCCTGTCTTGGAAGCTCTTTATCTCTCCTTCCATTTTGAATGAAAGCCTTGCGGGGTAAAGTATTCTTGGTTGCATGTTCTTTTCACTTAGGACCCTGAATATATCCTGCCAGCCCTTTCTGGCCTGCCAGGTCTCTGTGGAGAGGTCTGCTGTTACCCTAATATTCCTCCCCATAAAAGTCAGGGACTTTTTTTCTCTTGCTGCTTTAAGGATCTTCTCCTTATCTTTGGAATTTGCAAGCTTCACTATTAAATGTCGAGGTGTTGAACGGTTTTTGTTGATTTTAGGGGGGGATCTCTCTATTTCCTGGATCTGAATGCCTGTTTCCCTTCCCAGATTCGGAAAGTTTTCAGCTAGGATTTGTTCAAATACATATTCTGGCCCTCTGTCCCTTTCCGCGCCCTCGGGAACCCCAATTAAACGTAGGTTTTTCTTCCTCAGGCTATCATTTATTTCCCTTAATCTATCCTCGTGGTCTTTTAATTGCCTGTCTCTTTTTTCCTCAGTTTCCCTCTTTGCCATCAACTTGTCTTCTATGTCACTCACTCGTTCTTCCACCTCGTCAAGCCTCGTCGTTAGGACTTCTAGCTTGGATTGCATCTCATTTAATTGATTTTTAATTTCTGCCTGATTAGATCTAAATTCTGCAGTCATGAAGTCTCTTGAGTCCTTTATGGTTTTTTCTAGAGCCACCAGTAGCTGTAAAATAGTGCTTCTGAATTGGCTTTCTGACATTGAATTGTAATCCATATTTTGTAACTCTGTGGGAGAGTGGGCTGTTTCTGATTCTTTTTTTTGAGGGGTTTTCCTTCTAGTCATTTTGCTCAGTGCAGAGTGGCCAAAAACAAGTTGTATTGGGAAAAGGAGAAAAAGAGAGAGAAGGAAAGAAAAGAGAAAAAGAAAAAAGAGAAAGAAGAAAAAAATAGGGGAAAAAGAAGAAAAAGAAAGAAAAAGAAAGAAAGGAGAAAAAAGAAAAAAGGGGGGGTGGGGGAAGCAATCAGAAATCAAGAAGAAAGAGAGAAAAAAAAGCACAAAACAAAACAACAACAACAAAAAAAAAAAACAAAAAAAAACAAAAACAAAAACAAAAAAAACAAAAAACAAAAAAAACCACGGGGGAGTATCTTCCGATTCTGTGTAGTTTAAGTCCCTTGACTTCCCTTGGAACTGGTCCGTCTCGCTGGTCTTCTGGGGGAGGGGCCTGCTGTGCTGATTCTCAGGTGTTGGCACTTGGGGGAGCTGCTCTGCCCCTGCCTGGTGCAGGGCTCGGTGGGGGTTGTTGACCCCGTGAGGCCCCGGGAGGAAGCCACAGTGGCGGGGGCAGCTCTGGGACCCTGGATCCAGCCCCCGCAGTAGCTCCGGGGCTCTCCGTCTGCAGGGCCTGGGGGCTCCGGGGCGGGGCCGCTGATCTGCTCAGTCCCAGGCAGGAGCGTCCTTGCTGTCCTGGGCCCTCCCGGCCTCTGCCTGTCCCGGGGGAGGCCGGATCCTGGGCTGTGTCCCGGCGCCCTGTGCTCCGGGGCCTGCGCTGTTGGATTCGCGCTCCCGGCGGTGCAGCCCCCTCCGCGGAGCCGCCGCCCGAGCCTCTCCGAGCTGTTCCCGGAGCCGCGCCGCCCCCTCCGCGCGGAGCTTCTTCCTCTGCGCGAGCCGCCGCCGCTGAGCTGTTCCCGGAGCCGCGCAGCCCCCTCCGCGGAGCCGCCGCCCGAGCCCCTCCGAGCTGTTCCCGGAGCCGCGCAGCCCCCTCCGCGCGGAGCTTCTTCCTCCGCCCGAGCCGCCGCCGCTGAGCTGTTCCCGGAGCTGCGCAGCCCCCTCCGCGGAGCCGCCGCCCGAGCCCCTCCGAGCTGTTCCCGGAGCCGCGCAGCCCCCTCCGCGCGGAGCTTCTTCCTCCGCCCGAGCCGCCGCCGCCGAGCTGTTCCCGGAGCCGCGCAGCCCCCTCCGCGGAGCCGCCGCCCGAGCCCCTCCGAGCTGCTCCGGGTCCCGCCGAGCGCTGCAGCCCTTAGGGAGCTCGGCGCATCTCCCGGGGCGCAGTTCCTCTGTTACTGCCCCAGGGAGCCCGAGGGCATCCCCGCCTTTCTGGGGATCCTGCTCCAATTCCCGGGGAGCCCCTTTCCGCGGGGAAGGTCGGTGCAGCTCCTGCTCCTCCGGGACGGGGCTCTCCTGTCCTGGGGACACTCGCCCCGGCCTCAGCCCGGCTCCTCGGGGCCCCTCCCCCTTGGAGGCCTTTTGTGTCTTTATTCCTTTTTCCCCGTCTTCCTACCTTGATAGAAGCGCGAACTCTTCTCACTGTAGCGTTCCAGCTGGTCTCTCTTTAAATCTCAGGCCGAATTCGTAGGTTTTCAGGATGATTGGATGGTTTTCTAGGTAATTTGCTGAGGACCAGGTGACCTGGAGACCCTACTCCGCCGCCATCTTGCCCCTCCCTCAACAAGTATACTTTTAGAATGAACTAAATTAGCCATTTGCTAAAGGATGGCGTAAAAGAAGACACTCTTGCACCCTATTTAATGTTTGTCCCCAACAGAACTGCCTTCACTGACAAGTATTCTAATCCTTTGAGAGAGTCTTACTGCAGGATAAGGGGATTTATCAGACTGTAGGGAAGACTCACCCCAGATCCAGGAGCAGATGGAGGAACCAGACTTGGAAGAGCTCCAGAGTCTTGGTAGCAGCCCTGGCAAAGTGATTAACACTGTCTCTCAGATAGTGTCTCCCAGACATTGAATTAGCTCCAACCATTTTTGGTTGCTTTATGAATTTACATATTTCAGAGAGGGAGCATCTAATTGGTTTACCTAAGTTAATTTGCTAATCCCTTGATGTGGCCAAGAGTGATAACTGTCTCCAAGCATCCATTGCTCCTCTTCCTTTCCACAACAGAACCCCTTCTGGGTGTCAGCTGGGCATAGGCTAACCAGCCAGGTGTGACCTTGAGTTGGGCCTGGTCAATGCAATGTGAACAGAAATGAGTTTTGCAACTTTCAGGTTCTCTTAAACATAAAGCCACTTTCCCTAGGACCCACTTTCCCTAGATACACCTGCAGGAACACGGACATGTGGGAGGTGAGCCCTGACAGACCAGATGACAACAGTGGGGTAGGGGATAGCAGAAAATAGGGAAGGACTGAGACCCTAGAATGAGCAAAGCTGATTGCCAACCTAAAATGACCACTCCTGGGAGGGAGAGAAATAAACTCCTGCCTCATTTATTTAGAAGCTTCTTTGTTACCTCTGCTTACACTTGCCTCGAACATGACTACACCCATCCTCAGGGGAATAAGACGCCAGGCTAGCTGATTGTCCTTAAAAAGAATTAGGATGCTAGAACCACCCCAAAAAGTGGAGTCAACCCTGGGAAGCCAAAGCAACAAATGTTCAGTTCAGCTTTCACAGGGTATCGAATATATTTTACAGCTTTTATAGAAACAGGCAATTTAAACTTATTACTGGGTTTGGTCTAAGAATATTCTGAGGATTTTGTCCAGTACATCACTCCCTATATTAAAGTGTTCCATAAAATACTTTATTTAGAGCCAAATGCTCAGAAAAGCTTTTGTTCCCCTCGGGTAGTGATCTGATTTTGATTTTGACAGAAAAACTATGTGCATGAAAATGTTCTCCCCTTCATTTGGCACTAGGAAGCTGGGAGTCAAAATTACAGGTCAGATAATGTGTATTTTGTTCTTCACTGCCTGCAAAATATTGTCTTTTGTGGGTTTTGATCTCACTTTCTTATTTGCTTTTTATTTTCCAGATTTTGACTTTCAAACTTCTCTTTTATATTTTGGTATTTTTATTTTATGTGCCTTCATTGTCATCAGACTTAACTACCATATAAACTGGTAGACCATACATAAATGAGAAAGTAATTCAATAAACAGAATGGTCATGATTCTGAAAGAAACATGTTCAACTTCTATATTTCAGGGAACTCTTATCTGTGTTTTATCTACTCTGGCCAAGTTTCTACTCTCCTTTCGAAGTTTCTGTATGTTTTCTCCATTCTCCTTTCTGTCACTCTCCCAACCAAGCCCTTACATCTTTAATTATGGTCACTAAGCCTTATATTTAGGGATGCAGTAGGATCCAGGTTTTATGGGACCTAAGCTTAGACAACACTGGGGGCCCTTTTTAAAAAAGATTTTATTTATTTATTCATGACACACACACACACACACACACACACACACACACACACACAGGCAGTGGGACATAGGTGCAGGGAGCCTGATGCCAGATTAGATCCCGGGATCACACCCTTACTCAAAAGCAGACCCTCACCCACTGAGCCACCCAGGCGCCCATTGGGGGCCTTTTTTTTTTTTTACTCAATGCACAGCTAGGAAATGAAGTGATTATTTACTTAGAATGAGAAATCATAACGATACATAAATTAAAAAAAGAGAATGACAAATATCACAGACACAATAAAATCTGGGGAAAAAAACTAGTATTATTATTAAAGTGCCAGACATACTTGTATAATGCTCATTTTCCTACATTGTTTGGTTGCATACTCATTATTAGGAATGACATTTCAACTTTTAGAGTAATTGCTAAATTGAGGAAATATCAATAACCAATAAATATCAACATATAAAACATGATTTCAGAGGATTTTTTTCTAATGTAGAGACTGATCTTAAATACTTTTGGGATCTTTGATGCTTCTTAAACAGTTTGCTCTTTAAACACTCTTTGTAGTCATGTATTGTAATTTTTTTTAATCAGTGTCACTATTTCATGTTCAATCAACTTGAAATTAAATAATCTTCTAATGTGTTCATTAATTCATACATTTTCATTAATTCGATTAATAAACAGGCAAAGAGTCCCCGCTTTAATTTGAAATTTATATCTTCCTCTTAATGGATGATTGCTTCTGCTACCGTGGAAAAATTTTTGTTATAAATTGCTTCCTAATGTAAGAATAATTTCCAGTGACTTCATTATTCATCTTTATCACTTTTTTTCATCTTTATCACTTTTATTTCATATTCCATTAATTCTGTGATTCTTTTCTTTTGGTGTTTTTAAACTTAAAGATAATACAAGAAGGACATCTCATGAATGTTTTAGTAATATGGAACTTCTCACTTATTTTATTAAACATTCCAAACTGTCTTTTCAAATTTTAGTTAACAGCGGTTTTTTTTTAGCTTATCAAATACACCCTTCCTATAATAAATGGTACTTTTTATAATATGATATTGGGCACGATGTAGTATATTTTTGACAGGAGAGAATGTCTTTTTGACTGGCATTTGATGAAAAATAAATGTTCAAGCTTAGAGTGTTATGTATCTAAAGATTGCAACATTTTCTCCCAGACTAGCATGTTACTCCTTACATTTCAGACCTGATTTTTCTACCATTGTCCTATGCTCCCACGGCTGAGTGCCACTATTCCCTGTTCATATCACGATGTGGCCTCTGGCCATGCAACCTGGTCCGCAAAGCACTATAAGTCAACATGGCAGGGACTAGTAGAATTCTTGGAGGCTGTTCGTTCTCCAGGACAGCTGATAAAAGGTTGAAAATGATAGCAAAGTATATTAATACATTCTACAAAATTCAAACTAAAGGTACCTCCGGCATAACTACCCTAACTCTGATCCCAGAGATGCCCGTGGTCACTCTAGTTCCATCTGACAAAGATGACAACAAAATTCAAGGTGAAGACAGCCCACAGACTTAACTCAATGTGCCCAGTATTTGCAAACTTACCAACACATATGGCCATGTAAATGCATTACTAGCATCCTTTCAGAAATGCCCCGAAACTTAAGCTTTAGTTGCTTCATGGCAAATCATCTTTGGGTTGAATGTAGATTGAAACTTGCACCCAGAAATAAACTGTATTATAGAGGTCATGGACCTTTTTTGATAGGTCATTCTTTAAAAATTACTTTAAATACTACTTTTAGCAGTAATTATTTCAATAAGTATATGTTCTTGAATGGAAAAATTCAAGGTAAAGTTATCTTTAAAAATAACTTGCTGTTGATTTTTTTAAAAAAATATTTTATTTATTTATTCATGAGAGACACACAGAAAGAGGCAGAGACATAGGCAAATGGAGAGGCAGGCTCCCTCTTAGATCCCAGGACCCCGGGATCATGACCTGAGACAAAGGCATGGCTCAACCACTGAGCCACCCAGGTGCCCCACTTTCCCTTGATTTTGCAAGTAATACATGCAAATGATACAAAATTGCACTTTGAATCACAGAACCACTGCCAAAATTTTTGTATGTTTTCTTGCAGTATTTCGTGTATATTTTTAAATAGTTGATATCTATAAACAGAATTGTACTGTTATTTAAAAATTGTATGCTATAAATTATATATCTATGTGAACTATCTATATCTCTAATACTTCTAACTTCTTTCTTTTTCAAAGTATATATTTTCTAACTCTGTCTGCTGAAAAGCCCTAGAAACAATAAAAGCCCAATGAAAATGAACACACCTAGCAGACACTGATGTCTGAATTTCACAGCCTTTATTTCTTCATATAAGTTTTCTAGCTTTTCCTCTCTTCTCCTTCTAGGACCTTATAATGCAAGTGTTATTCTGCTTGAAGTTGACCCATAAGTCCCTCACACTAACAGCACTTCTTAGAATTCTTGTTTTCTTTTTCTTTTCTTTTTTTTTTTTTTGTGTGTGTGTGTGTGTGTGTGTGTGTGTGTGCTCTATTTGTGTGAGTTTCACTGCCTTGTCTTCCAGGTCACTGATTAATTCTTCTACTTCATCTAGTCTGCTGTTGAACTGCTCTAGTGTATTTTTCGGTTCAGTTGTATTCTTCAGCTCTGTGACTTCTGTTTGGTACTTCCTTATGCTGTTGATCTCTTTGTTGCGATTCTCACTGTGTTTGCCCACTTTTCTCCAGATTCTGACCAAAACAGTAGACACATAGATCAACAGAACAGAAAGTCCAGAAATAAACCCATACATATATGGTCAATTAATTTATGACAAAGGAGTCAAGAACATGCAACGAGAAGGGGGACAGTCCCTTCAGTAAATAGTGTTGGGAAATCTGGACAGCCACATGCAAAAGAATGAAACTAGACCACTATCTAATACCATACCCCCAAAGTAACTCAAATGCATTAAAGACTTGAATGTAAGACCTGAAATCATAAAATTTCTAGAAAATAACATAAGTGGTAAACTCCTTGATGTTGGTGTTTGCAAGGATTTTTTTGGATCCAACTTCAAAGGCAAGGGAAACAAAATAAAAAATAAACACATGGGACCATGCTAAACTAAAAATCTCCTGAACAGTGAAGGAAACCATCAACAAAATGAAAAGGTAATCTATTGAATGGAGACGGTATCTGGAAATCATATATCCAATAGCGGTTAATACCCAAAGTAGATAAAGAACTCAAATAACTCAACAACAACAAAACACAATCTGGTTTTAAAATGAGCAGAGGATCTGAATAGACATTCTTTTTTCAAAGAAGACATACAGATGGCCAACAGACACATGAAAAAATGTTCTACATCATTAATTTTCAGGGACTATAAATTGATATAGCCAACATAGAAAGCAGTATGGAGGTTCCTCAAAACAACTAAAACAGAATTACCATATGATTCAGCAATTCTGCTTCTGGGTGTTTGCTTTCCCAGAAAGGAAAATGTTATTGCAAAAAGATATATGCATCCTTTGTTCATTGCAGCATTATTTATAATAGTCAAGACATGGAATCAACCTAGGTGTACATCAATGGATGCTGGATAAAGAAGATATGGGCTTTGTATACAATAGAATACTATCCAACCACAAAAAAGGAAATTTTGTTATTTGCAACAACACAGATGAATCTTGATCGTGTTATACTAAGCAAAATAAGTCAGGTGGAGAAAGACAAATGCTGTATGATTTCACTCGCATGTGAATTTAAAAAACAAAACAAACAAACCATAACAAAACGTATGGAGAACAAATTGGTGGTTACCAGCGGGGAAGGGGGCTGAGGGATAGGCAAAATGGCTGAAGATCACCTGAATGGGGTGAAAGGCAACTAGACATGGTGACAATTGTTTTGCAGTATATACAAATGTTGAATTACAGTGTAGTACATCCAAAACTTAAATGATGTTATATACCAATTTTACCTCAAAAATAAATAAATTTATTTACTTCATAACTTAAAAATATATCCTTTATACCATTGGTTTAAGACACCATGAGATTGAATGTTTCTAAATTAGTTATTATTTTTATATTCAAACATTACATTTTCACTGTATAATATTAAAGTAAAAATGAAATAAAAATTTTTTGAAATCTGCTTACTGAGAAGTAACCATTGCTAATATTTGGGCCTAACATTTACATAAGCAGGAGAATACTGTAATAAAGTTTCTAAGCTGCTAGCATCTAGTCAATCAATATCATCATACATGCACGATATGGAATTATTCTCCAAAAATCAATTTTAAAAACGTTTATCTAAAATTTTGAATTACTATTACATATACATGACTTAATATCTAATAGACTAAAGATTATCCATCATGTCTGCTGTCGAATTTGTTTGGCACATAGTTTAATTTGCTCATTTCATATTTTCTCATCTATTTCTCTTTGTCAACTATCACAAGAGCCTACAAATAAATTTAACAAGCATTTATTACATGCTTAGTATGTGCCATGTAGGAAGAACTGAAAAATTAGGCATTGTCCACAAAGAATGAGAATCTATTAAATAACATAGGTATATGAATTTAAGATGTGCAAGAAGATGTGATATGTACTCTAATGGACATGTATGGAGATAATGAGCACAGAAGAGGGAGCATTTGACTTTTATTGGGAAAGTACAAAAAGAATATTTTAATTAGGAGGGCTGCTTGTGCTCAATTTTGAAAGATGATCAAGGTTTGGAGTGGGAATCATAGTGAAATGCATTCAGAATGAAGCTGGGAGAGACAACAAAGACAGGATGGTATACACCCTCATGGTATGGGCAGCACAGTATGAGTTCATGATGAATGTAGTACGGTGAGTGGAGTGAGGGTGATGAAGCATAGAATAAGGGTCACGGGGCATTTATGAGAGGCAAGACTAAAAGGTAGGCACAGCCAGACCAAGCCAATAACATAAAAGCTTGAAGAAAACTTAGTATTGTTACAAATTCACACATAATACAGTAATGCACAAAAGCTAACTTCAAACTATTTTCTCAGGTATTCATGTATTTTTTGGTTCCCCGTCTTCAAAATTAAGACATTAGAGTATTTTACTTCTACTCCCTGGGAGGAAGGCAGGAATAGATTAAGAAACAAGATCAAGTAAGCCGGACACAGATGATCCAATCAATACACGTACAAGATTGTCAGTGTTCTGTAGGGAGAGTTATGGAACTTTCCCTGTTCGGTGCCAGCAACTAAGGAGCTATTGGAACCATTAAAGGCAAAGCAAGCTTGCACGAGCTCCCTTTGGGATCTCATGGCAGATTTTGGATGTCAGCTTTGTCATAAAACTGAATATTATTTCATTTGAAGAAAGAATTAAATTGCATCAAAGGGAAGAATTCATTCGTGAAGTCCACAATCAGAAAAGATTTCTTTTCTATTTTGTTGCTTCTACACCTTTTTGTTGGATAGTAGGGCTGGTCTCCTTATTTAGACCTGGTAAAACAGGGAGGACTCCCAGAGGCGCAACGGGACTGTGATCAACTTTGGCTTGTTATTCAAATTTCCAAAAGTTTAACTTCCTAGAACTATAATGAATTTCAGTGAATACCAGCATTTTTCCCTACCTCCATTTTTTGGAATTAGAGACGAGATGTTGGAAACTTAGAATTTTGCTTATTTGGTATGCCATTTTTTACATTTTCAATTTTAAAGAACTATCTTCTATCCCTCATTCTTTTGGAAAGAAACAAGAATATTTTTTGTTCCAGGTTGATGGAACGTTCAATTGTCAGTTCTTGCTTTGTCCTTTTTTCAGCTTATGAAAAATATCACTTCAAACAAATTGCACAGGTCATTCATTTAAATGACATAGAGATGTCTCATTTCCAGAGTGAAACTATATTCCTGCAAAAACTAAAGTACACGTTATGGGAAAAATGCAGTGCAAACCTTCTTGGCATCAAGTACGTACGTAGAGGTGCAGCTCATACCTTGGTATTGCTCCACGTTTTTGGATTGGTATGATTATGTTGTCATGTAAACAATCCACACGGATTCCTCTTGCTCCAGCAATTGCAAAATAAATTGTTGTCAGACACTGGAAATCTTTTGATATGCCCTCTTAATATGAAAAACAATCAGAGATCACGTATCTCTGAAATAGCAACATCGAGAAAGGTAAACTATGTGGAGAAAAAACAAATGGAAAAATTCATTGCAAAACAATTTTCGGAGAGCAAAGAAGTTGTCAACGGCATGTGGTTATAAATATGTGTGAAATTTCTCCCTTATAGAAGTTTCATACGAGTTTCCAAAGTTCAAAAAGTTAAAGTATAGAAAATGATTTTTTTAAAAAACTTTTAATGTAGTTTATTTTGTGGGCAAGATAGTGACAATCGTGAATAAACCAAAGACGATTGAAATTTTTTAAACTCTTCCTTTTGTGAACCTGGCAATCAAACAATACAGAAATATGTCAAATCTCCTGCATGAGATTCTAGAAGGCATCTATGCAACAATTAGAAATAAACATCGGATTGACTGACAGCTTTGTACAGTCACTCCAAAACTTTATTTGCTTCATAAAATACATTTGAAAGTCTGGGAAATCGTAACATTTTCAATACAGACAAGGATATTGGTGCTAAGTGGCCTCTCCCTGTGACATGTGTGTGCATGTGCACACACACACTCAGGATGCTCTCCTTACCCTCCTTCATGCTGCTCTTCTACACAAGCCAGAGTCCGCTTTGCTCAACGCCATGGGCTGCATTCCAGAGCAAACCTCTCAGGACTGATGCATGAAAAAGAAAAACCCACCTGTCACTAGGATACCAAGCTTCTTATCTCCCAACATTCCAGAGTAAATTGAAAGCAAGAGCACTAATAAGGCAAGAAGGCACTTGGAAAGGCAAGCTGCTTCCAGAGACATTTCATTATTCACTGGCTTAACAAACATTTCCCATATTAAATGCATTGGTAAACTCTCCCCCCAAAAAGCAGAAGAGGCCCTAAAACATGGATTAGAAACGGTGGAAAAATTAAAAGAGCCGCAGGAAGTTTGTGTCATACCGCAAAAGCAGAAAGCACCACTGCCTGCTTTCCTTTTCATGGTGAGCTAAATGAGAAAAATGTTTGAGGATGTTCGAGAGCCTGGAAATAATTTTGTCCTTTGCATGTGCTCTGTTACTGTACCTCGCAGGGAGGACCTACCTGAATACTGTATGGACGTCGTTATTAAATTACCTTCCAGACTTTGTCTTCTCTGTCCTAAATAATACAATTTCCCTTAACATATTCCCATAGTTTCCATGTCTCAACCCTTTAATTATCTGCATCACTTATTAAGACTTCTCTAGCCTTTCTGTGCCATCAGAAACATTTGGTCATGTAGCCATCGATATTTAAACTTGTGCAAGTTGTACGGAGCTCTCATGGTGATTCTCATATGACAGACTGCTGTACGTGTAATTTCGATATTTTTTCCTTACTGTAGCATTTTGGTGAGGCAATGGGGAATCTCTGTATGATTAATTAGAACATCGGTATAAGTTGATGCTCATAAGACTTCAGTTTTAACTGGTTATCTTGTCACTGAAGTAAGGCATTATTATAAGAATGTGAAAGCAATCCAAATACACATTTTCTGCAATGTTTCAAAGACAGTGATCACTGGCATTGAAAACACATCTCTGTCTTCTTTTCAGAGCAATAAGAAAACATGTCATTTATCCATAAAAGTGCATTCAGTCATCTTTGCCCAGCGGTCCTCTCTATCCCCAGCCTTATGCTCTGGGTGCTACAGTACCAAGAGGCTGCAGCTAAAAGGACCTAAGACCAGGCCGTTTATGTCAGCGAGTGTTTTGTGAAATTAGCGCACTGTACTTGTCATAGGGTTATTATAATGGAAACCTATTCTTCTGCAGTTTACTCCAGAGACCACAGATCATTTTCCCTGCCTGAAGACATGTTTTCAAGAAGAAAGCCAAGAGATGGTTGTTATGGAGGTGACATTGCTGACAAAGAAAAGCTAAAATACATGAAACAGAACCATAGTCAAGCTTACCTTGTTCCCGAAAGTGACAGCTACAATCATTAAAGAGATACTGTAATAAGAGAAAGGGAAAAAAAATCGTTGACTTTTCCATACTCTTTATCTTAGAACTTTTAAAAGATTGAGCTAAAGGACTTTGGATCCTATAGGCAAGGGTCTTTTAGGGGTTAGTGACCTTTCTAGTGACTCTAACCACATTATAGTTGAGGAAAAAGCCCTTTGCTAGGATTCAGGCGATCTGTGTGTGAGCCCAGCTCTGCCATTAGCTGGCCATGTAACCCTGTAAACGCCACTGAATCATTACAGGCTTTAGTTCTTAATTTGTAAAATGAAGGGAGTGGATCACTATTCCCATGATACCAGAGAGATCAGCTTTGTTCTCTAGCTTGCTGGTTTCCACCCATTATTATGAGAACATACTGAGATTAGTTCACAAGATAACTGAATACAACTATGTACCTAATTGAAAGGTATGTTCTGTGAGGCAAAATAGGGGTGCTTGTGCATTCGAGGGTTTCTCCATATAGAGATTTTGGCCCAGACTTTGTAAACACCCTCCCAACCTGACTTAATAATGGAATGTCCTGACTGCTGAAAGTGAGTGAGTGTTCACTATGCAAAATAAATGTATTTTCAGCTACTTTTAAGGGGGATGATACTATCCAGGAGCATTTCTTCAGCAACCCTCCATGAATTGACCATTATTATATCTGTATTTAGAAAAAACAGACATAATCCTGTTTCATAGAACAGATAAAATATGGACAGCATTATCAAGCAAGAGGAGTTACCACAATCTGCATTCTTACACATGTCTCCCTCTGACACATGCTCAGATTGGTTGAACAAAACAGAACTGAATCATACCTTACCTGGACACAGTCCACACACAGCACTGCTTGTGGTTGCCACTAGCCAACCTCATACCAAAGGGTAGTCATAACTGATGCTATCATCTATAACCAATATAGATGGAGAGAAGTGAATCACTGTCACTAACTAATAATAATGTTAGAACCACTCAAAAGTGGTTTACAGACTGTAGAAAACTGAAATCAAGTTATGCAAAAAGGCATAAGAAGATAATTATGTAAGACTACAGCTTGTGCCTTATAAGTGCTTTTGGGTAGGGCTTTGCTTCCTTTACTCCTGTCTGTGTTTGACAGTTATCCTGGATGAATAATCAATAGGGTAATCACGAATTTATTTTAGTCTAGTCACCAAGGCAGCTTAATCTTTTTTTTTTTTTTAACTTTAAATTAGTATTTTAGGGAATCCTTGGGTGGCTCAGCTGTTTAGCACCTGCCTTCCGCCCAGGGTGTGATCCTGGAGTCCCGGGATTGAGTTCTACATCAGGCTCCCTGCATGGAGCCTGCTTCTCCCTCTGCCTGTGTCTCTGCCTCTCTCTGTGTCTCTCATGAATAAATAATAAAATCAAATCTTAAAAAAAATAAATTAGTATTTTATTTTTCTGATTATTAATACATTCTTAGAAATCACTTATATAATACAGAAATGAATGAAGAGTCCATCATAAGTCTATAATTAGAAGGAGGGTTAGGGATGAATTAAAACTCAGGAATGTCTGTCGCATGATATTAATTAAAAGCTATTGTGCCCAACAAAAAAGTGAAGTAGTTTTCGTTAAGAAAAATCTGAAACCATGAGGAGGAGTATAATAGTACAAATGTCATCATTCAAATGGCAAACCAGCATTTCTGAAATACGAAGGCAACCAAGACAAGAGTGAGCCATAGGACGTCAAATACCTGAAAGATAATCTTAGTTTTCCATTTTCTTTCCTAACAGAGCACACATTTAAATATGCCCTTTCATATGGTCAACAAAGTGGAGCGCAGCACAGCAAGATAGTCTCTCTAAGAATTCTGGAAGTAGGTGTAATAATAAGTAAAATTATTAGAACATAAATCAGTCATACATGTGAAGAAAATGAAGACCTACCAAAAAATGGCTTTTGAAATATTTACGTTAGAGTAGTATGAATAACTTAAGGCCACAATGTTCTTGTCTTATTTTTTTAAAAAAACACTCGTGTAAGTGGGGAATGAGAAAGGCCCTTCTTAATATAGAAAAGAAATCTCTCTTAAACCAAAAGTAAATAGTATAATTAACCATGGAACGCCAGAGACATTATTATTATGATCTGTTAAAGAATAAAACAAAGATTAGGCTGCTGAGTTTGAAGTAAGAACGTAAACATTGAATTCATGTTCATCTCAGCTTCTTTTATCTTCAATCAGTAATAATCAACATCAAGGAATTATTAGGCTCCGATGATGTGCCAGTAAATTGGTGAGATGTCAGAGATTTTAGTGATAAGCAAACACAGTTGCTCTATTTAGGGAGTTCTTTGTCTAGAGAGGAGATAGACAAGGATACAAATAATTTTAGATGGTTATGACAACCACTGTGATAAAGGTGAAGAATTGATGGCTGGGGAAGCGTTTAAGAAGGGATCACATCTCAAGAAAGGGTAGCCTCTAGACTAAGTCCTAACAAACAAGTAGGACTCAGGAGAGAAAACTGAAGACAGAGTGCAGATTATAAATAAGAGGAAAGGGATATGAAAAATGCTGACATGCAAGACAGAATGGTGTGTTTAAAGAACTGCAAATATTCAGGATAGTTTTCAAGAAAGTCATTTAAACAGCCTCCAATAAGTCAGATCCCACTAATTTTGGAATTTTTAAAGAATATTTTATTTATTTATTTATTCATGAGAGACACATAGAGGGAGGCAGAGACACAGGCAGAGGGAGAAGGAAGCTCCTCACAGGAAACCCAATGTGGGACTTGACCCCTAGACCTCAGGATCACACCTGAGCAGATGCTCAACCACTGAGCCACCAATTTTGGATTTTGATGTGTTTTGAAGATCACCAAAATATCATATGATTGCATCCCTTATGGCTATGAGTGGGCATTAATTATTATTGCAAGAAAAATGTTTCTTGTCATTAGTTTGACTTGACTCCCAAACACAATAGAGATTTCATACATACCAATTCTTGCTTGTCCAATGTTTTAAATAATTCATTTACTCAAAAATCAATGCATATTCTCTGTGTTTATACATAATATCTGCCCTCAGAACTCCAATTTATTGGCAGTTTTCTCAAAACCACAGAGTAACCACGTAGAATTGTTTTGGGAAACCTTACACAGTTCACTACTTATAGTAGAAGCATTTGATTGGTCATGTCTGGAAGCCAGTCAGGGTTCACATCAAATTTGAAAGTCATCTTTATAAGGTTGTTAATTTCCCCCCATTTTTACATCTTTCAAACCTTTAATAACTCTCTGGAATTTTCTATGTGCTCTACTAAAATGAGACATTTTATCTACGAATAAGTTATCATGTTTTATTTCAGCAAGATATCATTATTTACCTTTAAAATGAGCTTTATCTTTCATTTGCAGACAGAAGTCAATTTTTAAGTTAATGTAGAGTTGTACTGTGGCCTCTACCAGAAATCTTGCAATCACTGAGTATTGACTTTAAAAACTAACCCCAGTACTCAGCACCCATGTCTAGAATGCATTGAGCCATCAATAAATACATATTGAATAAATAAATGAATGTTGATGGATCTGTATTCACATCAATGACTAGATAGCCTCTGAAGGCCATTTTTTGCTCTAAATTTTTAAGATTCTACAGAAAAAAATGTAAAGAAAATCCATATTTCCTTGGAAGTTTTCAGAAGACAAAGCAGACGAAGATGAAGGAGGAGGAGAAAGAGGGGGACAAGGAGGAGGAGGAAGGAAGGGAGGGGGAGGGAGAGAAGGGAAGAGAGGAAGGACAGAAGGTCTGCAGGGGGCAGATATAACACAGAATGTGGAGTCTTTTGTGATGGTCTGGAGTGTCCTGTGTAAAAGACTCAGTCAACACTGTTTAAATCATTACATCTGCTCCCTTGGACAATAATTTGATCCCTAACTGGTAGGTTAATGTTGAGATCTGTTTAATCCATTTGGAATATACATCCCAGGTAACACAAGTGTCCTGACCAGCTAGAGAGATTTTGAAGAGTCCAAAGCTGATTTATTTAGTTGGGCAATGTCATTTGCCTACTGCAGAAGAAGGTTGGGAAATTCATTTAAAAGGAAGGATTTCTTTTAATGAAATACAGTAGTTTGACAGTTTAATGAAAGTTGATATATGCCTCGAGAACTTTCACTTCCTTGGTATGTCCTTCCAGCACATTCACAGAATGTTGTTTTTTCTTAGACACACCATAAAACTCAGATCATGCCTATATTTAAACAGAGTTGCTGTTGTTCCACTGAGGCTTTACTCAGAATTCAGGTGGGTGACATGATGGGGTCATGGAACAGTTGAAATTCTAAACTGATACAACCAGAGGGAAAAGCTAATGATGTTACACTGGTGACATAAAGGCATCCATGAACGTCGAATTAGGGTGGCTTCCGTTGTTCAAAACAATTTTGGAAATGACTTATCCCTCTAAAAAAATTGGGTTATCAAGCTGTGCCTCATATATTGCAGCCACACAGAGGCACAAGAAGCAAGAAGGTGTAACAAATAAGGTAACTTTTGGGTTAGAGAGAGAGAGAGAGAAGGAGAGAGACAAAAACCCCATTTGGTCATTCATTCCTTCATTCACTCATTCATTTATACATCCATCAAATACAGAGTGCTTACCATGTGCCCAGTGCTGTTCTACTCTCTTAGAGTAGCAGGTGAAGAAGACAAAATTTTGCTACATTACACTCTTGTAGAAGATAGTAAAAATTAATGAATAAAAATAAAACAGAGGTCATCAGAATATGACAAATGCTATAGAGAATAATTATTCAGAAAAGGAAAGGCAGAGATTGGGGAGTTGGCAGATATTAAGATTTTAATGTGATGGGTCTGGAAAGGCCTCCCTGAGAAGATTAATTTAAGCAAAACCTGAAGCAGGTGAGAGTGAGTAGTAAGGCTCTCTGGGAAGGAAAGAAATGCTGGCAGAGTGAGAAGGTCTTTTTTTATGTAACAAGAAATTGGGTTCACTATTTTATTTAGCACATTGAAGAAAAGCCAATGTTTTTAGAAATATATGTGATGAGGACTTGCAAGCGTAATCTTTGGGCGGCTTCAGATATTTCACACAGTTGGTAGGAAACATCCTACAGCAAGGAAATAACTGGTTGACAAAGACAAGCATGTACTTAAAAGAGCATGGAGCCCATGGATGATGCAGGCAGGTTCTTTTAAAAGATGATGTAGGGTAATTTCCTTCCGTTGCACCTGGGGCAGAGCGTCCTCGATGCATAGGTTAATACCAAAACCACTCACTCAAGAATCTGTCCGAGCAACATCTGTTGCTTGTTGCGTATCATCCAATGTACCAACTGCTTTCCAAGCACGGTCTCGTATAATCTTTACCTTAAATGTTCAGTAGGACTTTTATCTTCATTTCACAAAGTGTAAAATGAAGGCATAGAGGGGATCCCTGGGTGGCTCAGTGGTTTGGCACCTGCCTTTGGCCTAGAGCGCAGTCCTGGAGTCCCGGGATCGAGTCCCACATCGGGCTCCCGGCATGGAGCCTGCTTCTCCCTCTGCCTGAGTCTCTGCCTCTCTCTCTCTTACTCTCTCTAAGTCTATCATGAATAAATAAATATTTAAAAAAATAAAATTAAGGCATAAAGAGATTAAATAATTTGCCTACAAAGCTGAGTTGCAGAGTCAACAGTTGAACCCAGGCAGCTTAGTTATACGAAGAGAACAATGTATTCATGTTTCACTATATAGAAAAATAACATAAAATTTGAACTCCTTTTGTTATTTTTTAAAAGATTTTATTTATTTATTATGAGAGACACACAGAGGCAGAGACACAGGCAGAGGGAGAAGCAGGCTCCCTGTGGGGAAGCCAATGCAAGGACTGGATCCCAGGACCCCAGGATCAAGACCTGAGCCCAAGACAGATGCTCAACCATTGAGCCACCCAGACACCCTTCTTATGTTGTTTTTAATTAAATAATTTTTAACGAAACACACCAAGAGTAAGAATGTAAGCTATCTTTGGACATGACTAGAGACATAAAAGCACAGCAGAAGCTGCAACTACCAGTTGCTCTCAAGACAAGCATTCTCTCCCACAGGAAGCTGTCCTGCCTGTGCTATTCCTCAGTGCACTTGAATGTGGGCATTTACCATCGGCCAGGAAACTGAATGGGCTAGAGGAAACCAAGAGACCCCCTTCCTTCTGCTGCAGAAGGCCAGCCTACCCATAATTACACATGAAACACAAAGAACAATGGTCCCTGAGAAGGGGGACAGTAGGCTTTTGTCTAGGAATTTACTGTGAATTTACTGAAAGTAAATTACAAACACCTGCTCTTTATTAGTATCACACGCCTTCAGCAACCTTCATCAGATTTTGCTTCCCACTCTAATCCTCTTTTATGCACCATTATTTCCTGAAAACCATTCGAGTAAAATCTGGAAACAACGTGGAGACTCCGGAAGTGAAAACACCATTTTCTCCTATCAGGTGTTTTAAAACCTGACATAGACTGTCTCTTTTTGAAAGAGAGATGTTAATCATATAAGGTAACTTTTTGCAAGAACTGTTTTCAAGTATTGATAAATGATCATTGGAATATTTTCTAGGAAAATATTCACATAGGAGCCCCTTTGTCGCTGACAAAACAAGTGATAAAATATATATAATATTTTATGTTATAAAATAAAATAATATATATAACAATATATATTTTATATATACATATATTTTTTTCTTCTGAATTGCCAAGCCAATTGCCTCTTATTTTTTACCTTATTCTGCAAGATAAAGGCTTGCATTTAGTTACCACAACATGTACACACTTACTGAAAGCGATTACTTGTAAGATGTTTGTCATTTGCTACTTCTCTTAACTAGTGAATCTTAACTATTTAGGTCAGCAAACTGGGTAGTTCCTCATGAGCACAGTATCCGTATCTATATCTCTATATGTGAATATTAACTGGCAGTGACCTCAGAGAAAGTCACAGTTTTGAAAATGCTTTAATAGAGGCATCTCGTACCATTTCCAGAAAGCCAAGGCTTCTGAATAATGGGAATATCACAGACAAAAGGATCCAACATTTTCAGACTCAAATTGCCTCTCTTTAGCGATAGGATGAAATTACTAAGTTACAGGCCCTTTACTTTCTTACTCAAATTGACCCTTTCTAACAACTTAATTAAGTGTATCAGTCTTGGGCTCTTCAGAGCCATTGCTGATTTCATGGACAGTAGCGTGAAGCTAAGTGGGCGCAGTGCCTATGAAGCTGTCCCGTTGTAGGGAGAGCTCTCTCTGTTTTCCCTCAGACTGAGAAACCCCACATTACTATTCTTTAGCGACACATTTTAAAATGTTTACTTCTTTTTAATTGCTATTTACTCTTTTTTAAACAACTTTAATTCCAATAGACTTAGCCTGCAGTGTCATATTAGTTTCAGGTGTACAATACAGCGATTCCCTGCATCACCCAGTGCTCATCACCAGTGTGCTCCCCAATCTCCAGCACCTCGTTGGCCCATCCCCCCCGCTCCCCCTCTGGTAACCATCAGTTTGTTCTCTATAGTTAAGAACCTCTTTCTTTGTCTGTCTCTCTCTCTCTCTCTTTTCCTTTGCTCATTTGTTTTGTTTCTTAAATTCCACGCATGAGTGAAATCATATGGTATTTGTGTTTCTCTGATTGCCTTCGCTTAGCATTATAGTCTCTAGCTTCATCCGTGTCATTGCAAATCTACCTTGCTACTCTGTACCTTTGGACTTCATTATGTGTGCCATAACTATGTAATTTACTCTGGGCTCATCAGACTAAAGGATCCATCCTTCTGATGGCCTCTTTCATTTTGAAGATCTAAATTGTCACGCTCCTGCTGCATGCTTCCGGATTGCCACATATGCTATGATATTTTAACTTTTCTCTGTGTTCACACCCAAGACTCAGAGAATCTTTGTATTTTTCTTTGTATCTACTGGAATATTGAATGGTGGCATAGTGTTCACTTAATCTCTCATTGTTTATGGTCTTTCCCTTATGATAAAAAAAGCATTTGACTGATGACCCTAGGGCTTCTTTTTTCTCAGCAATGAGCTTTGACTTCTGATTAGAAGGCTTAATATTGACTCTTTCAAACTGCTTGATACTCCTCATCCCAGTTGAGGCTCATTAAGGGGCTTGGATGAGGTACGCTTCATTATGGAGATGGGGAGAAAATATCTCCAGGCCCACCCACTGGGAGAAGGGTTTCAGCTGGATCCAATAGCTATAGTCTAAAACCAATATGACAAGAAACAGAAAAAGGAATGAAAACTTGGGCTGCATTCCTGCCCACACACATACAACTGTAATGGAAAGAATCACCAAACTAATTGCCATCTGATAGTTTGCGTGTTAAAGGAATCAGCAAATGCCTTCTTGCTTATGTTTGGCTTGAATACTCTTTTCTAAGCCCACAATATAAAATTATGAACATATTAGTCAAAAAAATTGGGCTATTTGTATTCATGAAGAAATGCTAGAAGGTATAGAAATAAATAAAAGCAGTAAATAAACATCAGTGGAAAGATTACATTTCTTTACTATTATTAAAATTATGTACTCTATATTAGAAAAGGAAAGTTATAATGCAGAAAAATCTTTCTTAATCATTAGACCTGTCATATCTTTTTTTGTTTGTTTTTACTACTTTAAGCAAAAAAAAAAAAAAAAAAGGCACCAGATTTATTGACTTATCTGTAGTAATAAATCTCATGTTTAAACACTGGTAATTGATGTCTATAATGATGGATAATGTAATGGAATTTGTTTTATTAAATTGTAAATATAATTTTATTTGCTTTTTATTTCTTCCCCTAAAATATAGCATCAGGCCTTCCACATAACGAAAGCTCAATATATCATTGTTATAATCAATACAAATAATCATAAGAATAATAACAGTGGCTCCCTCTGATTATCATTTTCTTTTCAACCTAAATGGTTTTCAAGCCAAGTCATCATTTGGAGATTTGGATGTGTCAAGATATCTTATCTAAAAGTTGTCAAACTCATTTGAATTCTATAAACACATCAAAAGTTTTATTTTAAAAAAAGTCTTAAATTTTAAAATATTTGCCTTAGGAATAAGGAAACAACTACAAATACAACTTTGCTATAAAAAATATTTGGTATGTTATATATCCCCCGACTGTAACTTGTTTGAGATGGAAATGAAAAAGAAAAATGTCCCCTCAAGAACTGATGCTGAATGGCAATGGGAATGACAGAGTAAGAAGTTCTAAAAATCCTCTTTTCATAAAAGCAGTAAGAACTGTCTCCACCCAAAAAGGGTCCAAATTAACCTTTAAAGAAGTGTGGGAGGCAAGATGGCGGAGGAGTAGGGTCTCCAGGTCACCTGTCCTCAGCAAATTACCTAGAAAACCATCCAATCATCCTGAAAACCTACGAATTCGGCCTGAGATTTAAAGAGAGACCAGCTGGAACGCTACAGTGAGAAGAGTTCGCGCTTCTATCAAGGTAGGAAGACGGGGAAAAAGAAATAAAGACACAAAAGGCCTCCAAGGGGGAGGGGCCGCGAGGAGCCGGGCTGAGGCCGGGGCGAGTGTCCCCAGGACAGGAGAGCCCCGACCCGGAGGAGCAGGAGCTGCACCGACCTTCCCCGCGGAAAGGGGCTCCCCGGGAATTGGAGCAGGATCCCCAGAAAGGCGGGGACACCCTCGGGCTCCCTGGGACAGTAACAGAGGAACTGCGCCCCGGAGAGTGCGCCGAGCTCCCTAAGGGCTGCAGCGCTCGGCGGGACCCGGAGCAGCTCGGAGGGGCTCGGGGGCGGCTCCGCGGAGGGGGCTGCGGGGCTCCGGGAACAGCTCGGAGGGGCTCGGGCGGCGGCTCGGGCGGAGGAAGAAGCTCCGCGCGGAGGGGGCGGCGCGGCTCCGGGAACAGCTCGGAGGGGCTCGGGGGCGGCTCCGCGGAGGGGGCTGCGGGGCTCCGGGAACAGCTCAGCGGCGGCGGCTCGGGCGGAGGAAGAAGCTCCGCGCGGAGGGGGCGGCGCGGCTCCGGGAACAGCTCGGAGGGGCTCGGGCGGCGGCTCCGCGGAGGGGGCTGCGGGGCTCCGGGAACAGCTCAGCGGCGGCGGCTCGGGCGGAGGAAGAAGCTCCGCGCGGAGGGGGCGGCGCGGCTCCGGGAACAGCTCGGAGGGGCTCGGGCGGCGGCTCCGCGGAGGGGGCTGCGCGGCTCCGGGAACAGCTCAGCGGCGGCGGCTCGGGCGGAGGAAGAAGCTCCGCGCGGAGGGGGCTGCGCGGCTCCGGGAACAGCTCGGAGAGGCTCGGGCGGCGGCTCCGCGGAGGGGGCTGCACCGCCGGGAGCGCGAATCCAACAGCGCAGGCCCCGGAGCACAGGGCGCCGGGACACAGCCCAGGATCCGGCCTCCCCCGGGACAGGCAGAGGCCGGGAGGGCCCAGGACAGCAAGGACGCTCCTGCCTGGAACTGAGCAGATCAGCGGCCCCGCCCCGGAGCCCCCAGGCCCTGCAGAAGGAGAGCCCCGGAGCTACTGCGGGGGCTGGATCCAGGGTCCCAGAGCTGCCCCCGCCACTGTGGCTTCCTCCCGGGGCCTCACGGGGTCAACAACCCCCACCGAGCCCTGCACCAGGCAGGGGCAGTGCAGCTCCCCCAAGTGCTAACACCTGAGAAACAGCACAGCAGGCCCCTCCCCCAGAAGACCAGCGAGACGGACCAGTTCCAAGGGAAGTCAAGGGACTTAAACTACACAGAATCGGAAGATACTCCCCCGTGGTTTTTTTTTGTTTTTTGTTTTTTTTGTTTTTGTTTTTGTTTTTGTTTTTTTTTTTTTGTTTTGTGCTTTTTTTTTTCTCTCTTTCTTCTTGATTTCTGATTGCTTCCCCCACCCCCCCTTTTTTTTCTTTTTTCTCCTTTCTTTCTTTTTCTTTCTTTTTCTTCTCTTTTTTCCCTATTTTTTTCTTCTTTCTCTTTTTTCTTTTTCTCGTTTCTTTCCTTCTCTCTCTTTTTCTCCTTTTCCCAATACAACTTGTTTTTGGCCACTCTGCACTGAGCAAAATGACTAGAAGAAAAACCCCTCAAAAAAAAGAATCAGAAACAGCCCACTCTCCCACAGAGTTACAAAATATGGATTACAATTCAATGTCAGAAAGCCAATTCAGAAGCACTATTTTACAGCTACTGGTGGCTCTAGAAAAAACCATAAAGGACTCAAGAGACTTCATGACTGCAGAATTTAGATCTAATCAGGCAGAAATTAAAAATCAATTAAATGAGATGCAATCCAAGCTAGAAGTCCTAACGACGAGGCTTGACGAGGTGGAAGAACGAGTGAGTGACATAGAAGACAAGTTGATGGCAAAGAGGGAAACTGAGGAAAAAAGAGACAGGCAATTAAAAGACCATGAGGATAGATTAAGGGAAATAAATGATAGCCTGAGGAAGAAAAACCTACGTTTAATTGGGGTTCCCGAGGGCGCGGAAAGGGACAGAGGGCCAGAATATGTATTTGAACAAATCCTAGCTGAAAACTTTCCGAATCTGGGAAGGGAAACAGGCATTCAGATCCAGGAAATAGAGAGATCCCCCCCTAAAATCAACAAAAACCGTTCAACACCTCGACATTTAATAGTGAAGCTTGCAAATTCCAAAGATAAGGAGAAGATCCTTAAAGCAGCAAGAGAAAAAAAGTTCCTGACTTTTATGGGGAGGAATATTAGGGTAACAGCAGACCTCTCCACAGAGACCTGGCAGGCCAGAAAGGGCTGGCAGGATATATTCAGGGTCCTAAATGAAAAGAATATGCAACCAAGAATACTTTACCCCTCAAGGCTTTCATTCAAAATGGAAGGAGAGATAAAGAGCTTCCAAGACAGGCAGGAACTGAAAGAATATGTAACCTCCAAACCAGCTCTGCAAGAAATTTTAAGGGGGACTCTTAAAATTCCCCTTTAAGAAGAAGTTCAGTGGAACAATCCACAAAAACAAGGACTGAATAGATATGATGACACTAAACTCATATCTATCAATAGTAACTCTGAATGTGAACGGGCTTAATGACCCCATCAAAAGGCGCAGGGTTTCAGACTGGATAAAAAAGCAGGACCCATCTATTTGCTGTCTACAAGAGACTCATTTTAGACAGAAGGACACCTACAACCTGAAAATAAAAGGTTGGAGAACCATTTACCATTCAAATGGTCCTCAAAAGAAAGCAGGGGTTGCCATCCTTATATCAGATAAATTAAAATTTACCCCGAAGACTATAGTGAGAGATGAAGAGGGACACTATCTCATACTCAAAGGATCTATCCAACAAGAGGACTTAACACTCCTCAATATATATGCCCCGAATGTGGGAGCTGCCAAATATTTAAACCAATTAATAACCAAACTCAAGAAATACCTTGATAATAATACACTTATACTTGGTGACTTCAATCTAGCTCTTTCTACCCTGGATAGGTCTTCTAAGCACAATATCTCCAAAGAAACGAGAGCTTTAAATGATACACTGGACCAGATGGATTTCACAGATATCTACAGAACTTTACATCCAAACTCAACTGAATACACATTCTTCTCAAGTGCACATGGAACTTTCTCCAGAATAGACCACATACTGGGTCACAAATCGGGTCTGAACCGATACCAAAAGATCGGGATAGTCCCCTGTATATTCTCAGACCATAATGCCTTGAAATTAGAACTTAATCACAACAAGAAATATGGAAGGACCACAAACACGTGGAGGTTAAGGACCATCCTGCTAAAAGATGAAAAGGTCAACCAGGAAATTAAGGAAGAATTAAAAAGATTCATGGAAACTAATGAAAATGAAGATACAACCGTTCAAAATCTTTGGGATGCAGCAAAAGCAGTCCTGAGGGGGAAATACATCGCAATACAAGCATACATTCAAAAACTGGAAAGATCTCAAATTCAAAAGCTCACCTTACACATAAAGGAACTAGAGAAAAAGCAACAAATAGACCCCACCCCCAGCAGAAGAAGAGAGTTAATTAAAATTCGAGCAGAACTCAATGATATCGAGACCAAAAGAACTGTGGAACAGATCAACAGAACCAGGAGTTGGTTCTTTGAAAGAATTAATAAGATAGATAAACCATTAGCCAACCTTATTAAAAAGAAGAGAGAGAAGACTCAAATTAATAAAATCATGAATGAGAAAGGGGACATCACTACCAACACCAAGGAAATACAAACGATTTTAAAAACATATTATGAACAGCTGTACGCCAATAAATTAGGAAATCTAGAAGAAATGGACGCATTCCTGGAAAGCCACAAACTACCAAAACTGGAGCAGGAAGAAATAGAAAACCTGAACAGGCCAATAACCAGGGAGGAAATTGAAGCAGTCATCAAAAACCTCCCAAGACACAAGAGTCCAGGGCCAGATGGCTTCCCAGGGGAATTCTATCAAACGTTTAAAGAAGAAATCATACCTATTCTACTAAAGCTGTTTGGAAAGATAGAAAGAGATGGAGTACTTCCAAATTCGTTCTATGAGGCCAGCATCACCTTAATTCCGAAACCAGACAAAGACCCCACCAAAAAGGAGAATTACAGACCAATATCCCTGATGAACATGGATGCAAAAATTCTCAACAAGATACTAGCCAATAGGATCCAACAACACATTAAGAAAATTATTCACCATGACCAAGTAGGATTTATCCCTGGGACACAAGGCTGGTTCAACACTCATAAAACCATCAATGTGATTCATCATATCAGCAAGAGAAAAACCAAGAACCATATGATACTCTCATTAGATGCAGAGAAAGCATTTGACAAAATACAGCATCCATTCCTGATCAAAACCCTTCAGAGTGTTGGGATAGAGGGAACTTTCCTCGACATCTTAAAAGCCATCTACGAAAAGCCCACAGCAAATATCATTCTCAATGGGGAAGCACTGGGAGCCTTTCCCCTAAGATCAGGAACAAGACAGGGATGTCCACTCTCACCACTGCTGTTCAACATAGTTCTGGAAGTCCTCGCCTCAGCAATCAGACAACAAAAAGACATTAAAGGCATTCAAATTGGCAAAGAAGAAGTCAAACTCTCCCTCTTCGCCGATGACATGATACTCTACATAGAAAACCCAAAAGCCTCCACCCCCAGATTGCTAGAACTCATACAGCAATTTGGTAGCGTGGCAGGATACAAAATCAATGCCCAGAAATCAATGGCATTTCTATACACTAACAATGAGACTGAAGAAAGAGAAATTAAGGAGTCAATCCCATTTACAATTGCACCCAAAAGCATAAGATACCTAGGAATAAACCTAACCAAAGAGGTAAAAGATCTATACCCTAAAAACTATAGAACACTTCTGAAAGAAATTGAGGAAGACACAAAGAGATGGAATAATATTCCATGCTCATGGATTGGCAGAATTAATATTGTAAAAATGTCAATGTTACCCAGGGCAATTTATACGTTTAATGCAATCCCTATCAAAATACCATGGACTTTCTTCAGAGAGTTAGAACAAATTATTTTAAGATTTGTGTGGAATCAGAAAAGACCCCGAATAGCCAGGGGAATTTTAAAAAAGAAAACCTTAGCTGGGGGCATCACAATGCCAGATTTCAGGTTGTACTACAAAGCTGTGGTCATCAAGACAGTGTGGTACTGGCACAAAAACAGACACATAGATCAATGGAACAGAATAGAGAACCCAGAAGTGGACCCTGAAATGTACGGCCATCTAATATTCGATAAAGGAGGAAAGACTATCCATTGGAAGAAAGACAGTCTCTTCAATAAATGGTGCTGGGAAAATTGGACATCCACATGCAGAAGAATGAAACTGGACCACTCTCTTTCACCATACACAAAGATAAACTCAAAATGGATGAGAGATCTAAATGTGAGACAAGATTCCATCAAAATCCTAGAGGAGAACACAGGCAACACCCTTTTTGAACTTGGCCACAGTAACTTCTTGCAAGATACATCCACGAAGGCAAAAGAAACAAAAGGAAAAATGAACTATTGGGACTTCATCAAGATAAGAAGCTTTTGCACAGCAAAGGATACAGTCAACAAAACTAAAAGACAACCTACAGAATGGGAGAAGATATTTGCAAATGACATATCAGATAAAGGGCTAGTTTCCAAAATCTATAAAGAACTTATTAAACTCAACACCAAAGAAACAAACAATCCAATCATGAAATGGGCAAAAGACATGAAGAGAAATCTCACAGAGGAAGACATGGACATGGCCAACATGCACATGAGAAAATGCTCTGCATCACTTGCCATCAGGGAAATACAAATCAAAACCACAATGAGATACCACCTCACACCAGTGAGAATGGGGAAAATTAACAAGGCAGGAAACAACAAATGTTGGAGAGGATGCGGAGAAAAGGGAACCCTCTTACACTGTTGGTGGGAATGTGAACTGGTGCAGCCACTCTGGAAAACTGTGTGGAGGTTCCTCAAAGAGTTAAAAATAGACCTGCCCTACGACCCAGCAATTGCACTGTTGGGGATTTACCCCAAAGATTCAGATGCAATGAAACGTCGGGACACCTGCACCCCGATGTTTCTATCAGCAATGGCCACAATAGCCAAACTGTGGAAGGAGCCTCGGTGTCCATCGAAAGATGAATGGATAAAGAAGATGTGGTTTATGTATACAATGGAATATTACTCAGCAATTAGAAACGACAAATACCCACCATTTGCTTCAACGTGGATGGAACTGGAGGGTATTATGCTGAGTGAAATAAGTCAATCGGAGAAGGACAAACAGTGTATGTTCTCATTCATTTGGGGAATATGAATAATAGTGAAAGGGAATATAAAGGAAGGGAAAAGAAATGTTGGGAAATATCAGGAAGGGAGACAGAACATAAAGACTCCTAACTCGGGGAAACGAACTAGGGGTGGTAGAAGGGGAGGAGGGCGGGTGTTGGAGGGGAATGGGTGACGGGCACTGAGGTGGACACTTGACGGGATGAGCACTGGGTGTTTTTCTGTATGTTGGTAAATTAAACACCAATAAAAGTTAATTAAAAAAAAAAAAAATAAAAAAAAATAAAGAAGTGTGGGAATTAATCAAAGACTTGCAACAATCTGGGGAACATTTATTTAGGAACAATGGCCACATCTCAGGAAGGTAAACCTTGTGACACTTACCTTGACCCAGTCCCACTCACCTTGCCCAGTTCTTTAAGGGTCTTAAACAACAGAGTTGCCTGGGTGGCTCAGTTGGTTCAGTGTCCAACTCTTGATTTTGGCTTAGGTCATGATCTCAGGGTCCTGGGATTAAGATCTCCATTGGGCTCCATGCTCAGCATGGAGTCTGCTTATTCCTCTCTCAAACATACCCCCCTGCTCTCTCTTTCTCATAAATAAATAAATAAATAAATAAATAAATAAAATCTTTTTATTTATTTATTTATGATAGTCATCACAGAGAGAGAGAGAGAGAGAGGCAGAGACATAGGCAGAGGGAGAAGCAGGCTCCATGCCTGGAGCCTGACGTGGTATTCTATCCCCGGTCTCCAGGATCACGCCCCGGGCCAAAGGCAGGCGCTAAACCGCTGCGCCACCCAGGGATCCCTAAATAAAATCTTTTTAATAAAGAGAGTCTTAACCAACAACCCTGCAATCATGCTGAAGGGCAGCAGCCTAGGAGACCCTGGCGAGAAAAAGAGGATTGGAGCTCTTCCAAGGCCTCCTTCCCAGATTACCATTCTTTGGACTCTTTGGCACTTCCCTAAAAATCCTTTTCACCAAACTTGTCTTTATTTGAGCTGACTCAGAGCTGTCTCAGTGTCAACAGACTTTTTCTCTGGGGCGTTTGTCAGAAACAATCAGCAGCAGTTGTTCAGCCTCATGACTGCTTGAAGCAGTCAGGGATTGTAGGTTAGTCAAATAACAGGTGGAACAAAACATGTAAATGGAATACCTGGGGAATGAAACGTTCAGAGGAAGATTTAAGAAGCTTTGACACATTCCTGAGAATCTAGAAAACAACATGTATGAGCTGAGCTGAGAAAACCCTAACACCTCACCTCTGGCTGACTTTGTGGCTCCGTGCAATCAGGAAGTGAAGACTAGGACAGAGTTGTCAACTGCCTGCCTGAGCATTTAAAGCAAGCCCAGAAACATACACTGAGCCATTCAGCAAAGGCAAGGAGACTTACTGGTTCCAGGCATTTATTTTTATTTTTATTTTTATTTTTTATTTATTTATGATAGAGAGAGAGAGAGAGAGAGAGAGAGAGAGAGGCAGAGGCATAGTCAGAGGGAGAAGCAGGCTCCATGCACCGGGAGCCTGACGTGGGATTCGATCCCAGGTCTCCAGGATCGCACCCTGGGCCAAAGGCAGGCGCCAAACCGCTGCGCCACCCAGGGATCCCTGGTTCCAGGCATTTAAAAAAAATCTCAGCCCAGTCATCAGCTGACTACAGGCTAGTTGAGCAAAGATGTCAGTGACACTGTGTGTGTGTGCAGGATGTGAGTGTGTGTCAAGAAACCATATTGAATAAAAGGTGGCTTTCACATTAATTTGAAGGATGGATGACACCAGACATCTCTCACAGTATGATAACTGATGGATTACTTCCAATGTGAAAGATTCTTTGGTGCTGTTAAAAAAAGAAATCATCTGCGGGAATCAGTTTCCTATCATGTGCCACGTTCTCAAGAGACCATGAGCTCGGCTAGAGCCTTACCCTGATGCAGGGGAGCTAGCAACGCCGGGATGGTGCTACTGGAGAGTGAGCTGACCAGACTCTTCCAGAAGTGCCGGTTGTCAGGCAGCATGTTCATCACCTTACATGAGTATGGTGGTTGAACTAAACCCATCCAAGGAAAGGTTCAGTAGAGGCCTTTGAGCCCTTAGACAACAAGTGTCTGTTAAGAGCTACTGAGGGGAAAAAGATCAGCACTGTGGTGAGCTCCAAAGAGGTAAACAAGTTTCAATGACTTACTCAAACGTACTGAGAGCTAATGTGGATGGACTGAAGAAGACGGATGAGAAGAGCAAGAGTAAGAGGAGCAAAGCAGCACAGTGAAGGGCACTACATATCCTGCTCTCGCAGCTCACCACTGTTACTGTTTTTCCTTTGGTTTTTCCTTTTGACCACAAAGCTAGGTTTCTCATCCCCCTATGATAACTTTTCATGTGAGAGGAGGCTCATTTTGGATGGAACAAGGAATGCAGGGTTTACAGGATAGTTGTAAGAAGCAAAAATTATTTTAGAATTGGTTGATTGGTTTGTGTTGCATGGTTATATATTCTGGGATCATAAAGTCTCCATAGCCAACTGTGTGAAGAACAATGGATCATTAAACCTGTATTTATCTGCAAAAAAACCAAAAAAACAAAAAACCAGGAGCTCATGAAAAAAAAAAAAATGAGTGGCTAAGAGTAGTACCTGCTAAATTTTATACTGAATCACCTAGTTGTACTAGGAAAGTCTTTTTACATTTTGCTTTAATGAGTTCTCCTAAATAGTACTCTCTCCGGCAATGCTTGACTAATATATTCATAGTAATTATTTCTATGCATCTCTACCCACTCAGTACCCATTAAAAAAATTAGATAACAGGTTTTACTATGAGCCTACAATTGCTCTAAAAAGTCTTTATTTTTTAGAGATTATTTCAGAGAGAATGAGTGAAAGAGAGAGGGCAGGAGTGGGGAGGAGGGACAGAAGGAGAAGCAGAGGGAGAGAATCTCAAGCAGACTCTCCACTGAACAGGGAGCCCAACTCGGGGCTCTATTCCAGGACCCTGAGATCATGACTTGAGCTGAAATCAAGAGCTGGACACTTAATTGAGCCACCCAGGTATCCCTAAAAAAAGTCTTAAAAAAACCCCACTAAAACCAAATTTTTGCTCTAAGTTATTGTATAAGAAAATGTAAATTAAGTGTTTTTAGTTAGGTCAGTACCTATGCAATACTCTAAATAAGTGTAAGTCTGTTTTGCAATGTCTACAAATGGATAGAGTTATTGCATTTAGGGAACCATCTGTTTTTTCTGAGTTCACAAGAGCATGTTCTCCTTCTTCAAATGTATAGTAGTTATCTTTTTTGCTGTATTTCAAATTAACCAGACTTAGCAAATTAAAAGAACAGTTTAGCTAGTTCAGAGTTTCTCATGTGTTCATAACCAAGCCATCAGGCCTGCAATCATCACAAGGCTTAATTAGGACTGAAGACTTGCAAATTCACTTATAGGATTATTGGGGAGGGCTCTGGGAAAGACCTGTTAAGTGAATGGAGAGTTAAGGCACAGATGGGGAGAAAATATTTCAAAGGACATATCTGATAAAGGCACATTATCCAAAATATATAAAGAACTCTTGAAACTCAACACTAAGAAAAATCAACTCAGTTTAAAAATGGACCAAAAGACCCAAATAGACACCTCAACAAAAAAGATACAGAGCACATAAATAAGCATATGAAAAGATGCTCCAGTTTGTATGTCAACAGGGAAACAGATTAAAACAATCCTGGGATGTTGTTGTTCCGTTGCTCACATTCCATTTGCAACTGAAGCTTTCAGTTCCTCCGTGTGAGCCTCTCTACAGGGCTCTCTGAATAACCTCCTGGTAGGGCAGCTTGCTTTTCTCAGTACAGGTGTTGAGAGAGATCTAAGATGTAAGCCAGTGTTTTCGTAACTTAATCTTGGAAGGACATCTCATTACTTCTGCCCCAATCTATTGATTGGAAGTGAATCAGTAAGTCCAACCAGGTCTCAAGAGGCAGGCGTTCACGAGAGAATGGCTACCATGGGCAGGATCGTCGATGGCCGTCTAAGGCGCTGCCTCCACAATGTGCCAAAGTCACCTGATGCTGATAGGAAGTCAGGCCACACACACCTGTTGTTCTCTTTTCTTGAAGGAAAATAACTTCTGAGTTTCCACTTTGCACAACTGGTTAGATTATAATGTCATTTATGAAGCAAGAGAACACTGGTGAAGACTGGGTCTGAGGAAAGAGACCGTGAGTTCAGCGATGGACATGGTTTCGTTGGTTAAACTTGTGGTTAACCTGAGACTTCCAGCTGGAGATGCTGAGTTGGCAGTTTCTTACTGTGTGATGGAGCTCAGAGGGAAGTTTCGAATGGAGATGCTCACTTGAGAGCATTTAAAGATATGGGCACGGATGAAGTCATGAGGAAGAAAATATAATGTAAAATAAGGAAAGGAACAAATTCAAAGCCTTGAATGCCGAGATTAAAAGCCAAATAATGGGCAGCGATATAGCAAAGGACATTCAGGGGAATTAGTTCCAGAGGTAAAGAGAATGGAGGAGGTCTGGTGATACAGAAGCCCAGGAAGGGGTCGAATAACAGGAAAACAGAAAAATGCCCATTGGCTTCATGATGAAGGAAAGGGACAGAAGCACAGATTGAGGTGAGATGAGGAAAGGCAGGTAAGTGATCAGTGACACCGGCAATTTTTTAAGGCTTTGTAAAGGAAGGGAAAAATACAATGATCAAAAGGGAAGGAGAGTCCAAAGATGGTGATTTCTTTTTAAGATGAAAGTGAATATGTTTAAATGACGGTGGGAAGGGTGTAATAGAAAGAAATTAAAAGACCAAGAAGTCAAAACACAAGAAATAGCCTGAGGTTCTAGAAAAAGTGTGTGAGATGGGGGAGGTATGACACAAATGGAAGTTCATGTCCTGAACTGTAATGAGAAGGAAGGGAAGCAGAGGAGAGGAGACATGAGGCTGCAGAAAGGAGTGAAGATTCGATAGCAGAGAAGCGAAGTCTTTCTTGGCCTGTTGGTTTTATTTTGCCGTGAAGGTGGGAAAGAGGTCAGGTGTATGCGTGCCTGCACGTGGCGTGTGCGAAGACTGACAATGAAGAGAACACACAAGTCAGGCAGTAGTTGGTGGGACTTCGAGTAAGCTGGCACAGGAGGAAACAAACAATATTTTTTACAGGTGTAGCCGGATCATTTGGAGAAAGTTAATTCCAGGCCAGACTGTGAAACTGGAACGTAGGCCATTCCGCTCTCCCTTCCAACCCTTTCTCCTTCGTCAGTGCTTTTATGCCTCTCTTGCTCCTCTGATCAGAATGAATGGGGGTGTAAAAAATGAAGCTCACCTGTACGTGAGGGACTTGAGTGATAGTATCTCTCTGGAGGGTTTGCCTTTAAAAGAAGATGAAGATGCCTGGGGCGCCCGGGTGACTCAGTGGGTTAAGCATCTACCTTCAGCTCAGGTCATGATCCCAGGGTTCTGGGCTTGTGTCCCGCACCAGGCTCCCTGCTCAGTGGGGAGTCTGCTTCTCCCTCACTCTCTCCCCCTGCTTATGCTGTGTTTCTTTGTCAAATATATAAATAAAATCTTAAAAAAAAAAAAAAAAGAAAAGTCCAAAGAGGGTAGTGCTCTTGGTTTAAACCAGGAGAGTGAAGTGCTAATAAAGCAACAGAATTTGAAGCAGATTTTGGAGTAAACAGCTCTACCACTTGCACGCGATACAATTTATCTGGGCCTCAACTTTCTCAGCTGTAGAATGTGGATAGTAGTTAATTTAAAAGGTTTTGTAGAGGTATAACATGATGTATACCAAGTTCCTGACACTCAGCCACTCCTATTTTTCTCCTTCTTATTATTGAGGTCTAGTTGACAGTCAGTGTTGTGTTGGTGCAGGTATACGACATGGTGACTCAGCAATTCTCTACCTTACTCAATGCTCACGGTGGTAGGTGTAGCCACCATCAGTCACCACACAAGGTTATTATAGGTATTAACTATGTTCCCTATGCTGTACTTTTCATGCCTGTGACTTCCTTGTTTTATAACTGAAATGTGTTCCTCTGAATCCCCTTTATCTATTTCACCCACCCCCCATGCCCCTCTTCTTTGGGAACTGCCAGTTTAATCCCTGTATGTGTGAGTCTGTTTCCATTTTGTTTGTTTTGTTTTTTTAAGATTCCACACGTAAGTCGAATCATATGGTATTTATTCTTTGCTGACTCGTTACATCACTTAGGATTATACCATGTAGGTCCCTCCATGTTGGCACACAAGGCAAGATCTCATTCTTTGTTATGGCTGCATAATATTCCATTGTGTATATAAGCACCGCATCCTTTTTATCCATTCATATCTCAAGGGACACTTAGGTTGCTTCTATATCTTGGCTATTGTACATAATACTGCAGTAAACATGGCAGCCCATATAGTTTTTCAAATACGCATTTTTGCTTATTTGGGTAAATAGTAGTAGAATTACTGGATCACAGGGTGGTTCCATTTTTCATATTTGAGGAAACTCCATACTGTTTCCACAGTGGCAGTACAAATTTGCATTCCTACCATCAGTGTATGAGGGTTCCCTTTTCTCCACATCCTCGCCAATACTTACAATTTCTTATCTTTTTGATATTAGCCATTCTGACTGGTGTAAGGTAATATCCCATTGTGGTTTTAATTTGTGTTTTCCTGATGATTAGTAATGTTGATTCAATCACTACTGTTATACTCAAGAAAAATAGTAGTAGTTACTATTACTACCAGGACTACAATTATCATTATGGTTATTAGTATAACGTTGTAATTATGGTTTTTTAAGATTTTATGTATTTATTTATTTATTTATTCATTCATTCATTCATTCATTCATTCATGAGAGACACACAGAGAGAGGCAGAGACACAGGCTGAGAGGGAAGCAGGCTCCCTGTGGGGAGCCTGATACAGGACTCAATCCTGGGACTCCAGGATCATGACTTGAGCCAAGGGCAGATGCTCAACCCCTGAGCCACCCAGGCATCCCTCTGTGATGTATTCTTAGAGAAGTGTATCTCCTTCTCCTTCTTGTTTTGCTCCTTGGAATGCATATGTGATGACCAGACCTCTATCTTGAATTCTAAGGACCATGATGGCTCACTTTAGGGATGGAGGAACAAAAGCTCGAAGCAGCCTGGGGTCCAAGGGACTGCAAAGTGATGGGGCCAGCTCTTAATTGCTTATGTACACAAAATTATGGGCTATTGTACATTGTTATGTTTTTTAAGTAACTGACTTAAAAAAATAAGTGTAACCAATCCTTCATTAAAATTAACATATCAACTAGGAACTACTAGGATTCTACTGCTTTTGTAAAGTTTCAGATTGGTTATACATTTCTGGTTTTATTTCCACTCAAAAGACTATCATTTTGATGGCAGATTATTTCCTTCTAAAGGACATTGTGATAATTATTTGATAAAAGCAAATAGAGAACTCTTTACGTAAAGAAGTAAAATATGAGTTTCTTGCCCTGAGCCTCCCTAAACATGGAATTAACTGCCTGGTTCCCCACTCTGAATCTTCCAGTCTCTGAGTTAAGTTCTTCGTGGGATCTCACTCATTCAATCCTCCCAAGAATTCTTTGAAGGAGGTGTTATTTCAGCCCCATTGTACAGCTCACAGAGGTGAAATAACTGACTAATGCCTCCCAGCTAGAACTTGAAGGACTCAGGCTTTTAGCCCAGGCAGTCTGACTCCACAGCTTAATATCCAACCCCGCTCTCCCACTCGGTAGGTATGGGTAGTCCTAGAAATTCTGCGATTGGGGCTCGTTCACAGCAGAAAAAAATAGAAGTAGAGACAAGCAAGGAAATGACTTGGCACGAGACGTTCTTGTGGACCTATTCCTTAGATCTTCTTGGATTTTCTTCCTTGGTCCTGAGATATTTATAGACTGGATTCCTATTTTGCCCTCCATGACTGAATTTTCTATTCCTTAGCTCAGAGTGTCTTCTGTAACCAGGCTCTGCATAGTCAGGCACTTGGGACCTGAACATAATTTGGACCAATTGTTGTCCATGACTATCTTCTTTCCATTCTCTGTGTGCTACTCCGTTTTCAGTTGTGACTTAGATTTGTTTCTTCTCTCTCTCTCTCTCTCTCTCTCTCTCTCTCTCTCTCTTTCCTCTCTCTCTCTGGAAAGGCCAGTCTCTGGCTTGGAACCTTTCTTCCAATTCCATGCTTAGCTGGAGTTTTGGGTCTGACTTGATCTTATTTCCAAACCTAAATTCTAGACATGTAGAACTGAGAACACCAAATTCGGTGGACAGTTTGATTCTACAACAGAAATATGATTAACTTTGGCATTGTTGGTTACAGTGTAGACAGACATCCTTTGGCTGGATCATTTACTCCTTTATTCACCAGACATTCATTAAGCACTGACTTCTTGCTCTGTGCTGAAATAAAACCATGAATGAGTTGGTTCCCGTGCTTACGGAATCGTTACACCAGTAAACAGTGGTTGCAATAACAAAGGATCCTAATAATAGTAAACAAGTTACAAAACTCCCGCAATCAGGCTAGAACAAGGGAATAATCAACTGCTTGTAGTCAGTGAAGCTTGAGCTGAGTGTTGAAAGCTGTGTCATTCCCCAGGTTGGCAAGGGGAGGTGGGATGTTAGAACCAAGAAACAGGAGCATAACGGAAAGTTTAGGATAGGACAAAGGGAATAGTCGGAGATGGAATGGAAGAGAAGTTTAGAGTGACATCAGGAAACGCCTCATGTGCCATGCAGACGAGTTTGGGCTTTGAAGGGATTTAGGCAATCCAATGAAATGATGAGATTTGCCAGGTTTACCCACTCCTCCAGGCTTCTGCACATCAATGTGCCACCAGGCTGGTGCACACAGAGAAGTGATTAATGAGCTCTGTGACCACCCAGAAAACATTCCTGGCAGCTGCAGGCCCCAAGATACATCTAGGAAGCTGCTTCTCTGGCAACGTTTAAGTCAGAAATAAGTCTATTTTTTTAAGAGTTTTTCTGCTGCTTCAGTCACATCTCTTTTTGTCTGCCCTATCATAGCTGCTGGTTGCTCCTTCTTTCTATTGATTATTTTCAGAGATTAACATAAAGATTAATTGATACAAAAAAGGCTTGTATTTCCCCGGTTTTGAGGTAAGCTGAGATTGATTGTGCAAATGCAAAAATAATTTGGAAAGGATATACCAATTCTCTATTAGCAAGAAGTGTGATAACTTGTTCCCCTGTGAAATAATGATACTTCATTAAAATGGAAAATGACCATATATACATGAGAATGCCATGTTGACAGGTCTTAAGATTCCTTTAGCCTAGTCCTCACTGTCTGATGACACCAGCAGGGGACATTTGTAGAGAGGTCCTGGAGCTGCCCTTGCTGACTCCAAACTCTTCCCATCCTTAAGGTTGGTGATAAAGCCAATTGTACTTGATAAACCTAACAGCTCCACTTCCATAAGTATTTAACTTCGCTTGTCATTTTGCATCTTGCATTGAAATATGTAGCAGATTCACACCAGGAATTTATCAGGACAGTGTTATTTATTAATATGAGGGCCCTTTGGAGCACATAGGAAGTATCCAAGTCTAACTTTTGAAAGATGGAGAAATGGTGTGGTCCTGAAAACATGGTGACGGTATAATACTCTGCTCATTTGGGGCTTTCTAATCTAGCCTCAGGGATCGGCTTTGTGTTTCTATCTTTTTTTTAACATGACAGCAGTGTTCACCTCCCATGTTACAGTGATTGAAATTCCCAATATCTCAACTCAAGCCAAAGAAATGATAAAAAAGTGTACAAGCAAGAAAATAATGTTCTAGGGACAGGCTACACCTTTTTGCTTGATGTAACAACACCTAGAAGTGAGTATCAAGGCAAGGATTATCTCCTGGATTTTTTTTTTTTTTTAATAAATGCAGAGGTGGTTACAAGAAGAAATGAAATGTTGACTAGCAGAAGCAGCAGGGAGGTTTTCGTATTGGATAGTAACAAGTTGAGACATTTTGGATGTCTTCTTGCAGACCAGTAATTGGAAATTAAATAAATATTTCTGGTATAAAGGACAGGCACCTGCTTGCAGCTTTGTGTTCTATTATTCCTGCTTTTCTCCTTTGATGCCTGATTTCCATGTGCTTAGAATAATTCATGAGAATTACTTTAAAATTTCAGGAAAAAAAGTAATGAGTAAGAGCTTGCTGCCTAGAAAAATATTACACAGCTGATTTCTGACATTACAAAGAAACTTGGAAATCCTTCTGCCTTCATTATCTGCAATAGACCTGGTGTCAAAAGAAAGCAACAATTTTAGAATCAGGAGTCCGGGCCACAAGACCTCGCTTCCACTGCTAGCTCAGTGTGTATCCTTGGACAAATTCATCGACCTCTCTGAAACTCAGCCGTGTGGTCTAAAAAAGATGACAGAGGGCCTTTGATAATCAGGAAGAGCTTGCTGGCTTTAATGCTCTGTGATAATGCATTATGTGTTAGATTAAATGCAAATGAACTGAGAAAAAGAAAGGCAGAAAGAAGGGGACCATCATTACTGCTCTTGGATGTATGTGGAGTCACACCAGAAAAACTGGAGTTGTTTTTTGCCCCACACCCTAGACTGGAATGAGCAACCATGCATTTAAAACTGAAACTTTGGAACATAGTAAAGCTCGAGAAGGAACCAAGCCACAGCCTTGGGGGTGGCAGAGGTAACCCATGGTTCCAGTGTATCCGGCGCACAGAGAGGGAGAGTATGACTCACAAGGCAAACGCTTTCCTTCATCCCACAGACCGCTGTTCTTACTAATATTCCAGATCAGTGGGAGACCACTCTGTCTGCCTGGAGAGCCAAGGCACTTTCTGGGCTGGGAAGGAGTAAGGATCTAAAATGAATGCTTGGGGAATGAAAGGAAAATACATCCTCTAAGGGCCTGGAACGTGGGCCCAAGAGGTCCAAGGATAGGATTCAGGTTCTAAACAAATTTTCTTTCATTTTGTCTTTATTGCATTGAAAACCATCTTTTGGACAAACTATTGTCAAGTGATTCAGGCCCACTTATTAAAGTATTTATTACGGCAACTGTTCAGTAGCTTGAGATGCTACGGTAGACAGCGCTTGTCATTGTTGCCATGTTATGATGTCCAGAGTAATTTTTTTTATAAACATTAAGAAATAATGTATCCTATCATGATGACTATAAATATCTCTTCACAGACTTCTCACAGAAGGCACAGCTCAAGTTAGAAAATGTCAAAGAAAAAAATGGTACGATGAAACTTACAGATGTTTTGCTTTTACTTCAATTGCCAAAAGTTTTGGGACATAAACAGAGCTTCTTGAGTAGTTACATTCTTGCCAAAAGAAGCATAAAGTCAACTAAGCATGTTTCTAATGTATATTAAACAATGTGGGGTTCAAGAGAAGAAAGCTCAATTTGAAAATTTGGAACTTTACACTTTCATTTACAAGCATCACCCAATATAATCCTTATTTTTTTTTAAGGATTTTATTTATTTATTCATGAGAGAGAGGCAGAGACACAGGCAGAGGGAGAAGCAGGTTCCCTGCGGGGAGCCCGACATAGGACTTGATCTCAGGACCCCGAGATCTCGACCTGAGCCAAAGGCAGACTCTCAACCACTGAGCCACCCAGGTGCCCCAATATAATCTTTATATTAGGTTATTTCACAGAACTTCAATCAAGAACTACTTGGACCTCAGAAAACAACTAGAACAAGAGAGACTATTTGGACACTTTCTTTTTCTTATTATGTTCATTTCTGTCCATTTGCTTTATTTCTCTCTCTCTCTGAAGATCAGCTTCCACCATTTTTCTGGTCCATGGGTTTACATGATAGGAAAATATGGCCCCCAACACTCCTATATTTTTTCATAACATGAATAAATTCAGCAACCCAGAAAGGATTTTTTTTTTTTTTTTTTTTTTTTAGGATCTATTTTTTTTCCTAAAGTACCAGTCTGAAAAATCCCAGGCAGGGATCCAACTGACCTAATTTGGGGCAGGTGTATATCCATAGGCTGATCAACCATGGCCAAAGTTAACGTCATAGGAACACAGCTATTCGTACTGTCACCAGTGGATGAAAGGTACAATGTAAGCTCTTAAAAAGAATTGGTATTAACACATAGAAATGTACTGTGCACCCTGGGCGTCCCAGTGCACATGTTCAGTGTTCTTCTCTACACACAACTGCAAGTGTGTCATTCTTAAAGTTCTCCAGCTTTCCCAGGTGAACTCTGGTTTTGGCCCAAAATCATACTTGCCCTGAATTCTGATAGAATGGCCGAGGCGGTAATTCTCTGTGGCCAAGCTTTATGAGTGCAGTCCTGTCCTGTTTTATTCAGTCTCAATCACTTATTTACCTGCTTCTTTATAATATGTGATATATCAAAAAATACAGTTTAATTATAATAAAACTTATATCTAGTTAAAAGAATGAAGAAGTTGCAATGTATATTGGCGGCTAATTCTTTACATATCCTGATGGAAAGGGATATGAGGTAAATTATAAGATAAGCAAATACCTTGGACATGCATTTGTTAACTGTGTTCTTTGGAAGTGAAGTGTATTCCCTGATTATTCCACCCACTGACTGGGAGGGTTTCCTGTGATAAGTGTTCTTCGGGAGCTGCAGTTGAGGTTGGAATTTGGGAAGATCTCTCCTAAATCACCTTTGTAATTCACTTCCCATCAGTGTCTGTATTCGCTTGCTTTACTGGGTTTTCTGTGAACACAACTTCCATAAAATGTTGTTCAATTATCTGCCAATTTCATCTGCGAGAATTCTATTTTTAAATAACCAATGAAAGAAATGTGTTGAATGTAACCTGTAGCCAGAACGGGGTCTTGTGTTCTTGAATTCTACTTAAAACACCAGTGTTTAGGATTCTTCCCCTGCTTTTCTTTCTCAGTCATTTCTCATGAATGAAAAACAATAGGTTGGAAAAGTTTGTGCCTTTGTCTGCAATGAGCCCTCAACCCCTAACTGAATTCCAACTCTAGCTAGATATACTTTACCAAGAGAAGGTCATCAGTGTGTCCACCCCTGTAGTATTGGTGCTATGGAGGGGCATCTTAAGTTCTCTGGGACCTCTCAGATATTTTATTCCGATTTCTAGAACAGAGTTTCTTTATTTTAATTTCAGAATAGAATGCAACGGAGGATCTGATTTTTGCAGTTCAAGCAAGGGAAAATATTATCTGATCCCCAGCTGGTCAAAGGCAGAAGTTAGCAATATCTACTACGGTCCTTGAGCTGCCTTCATGTGAGCCGCCTCAAACTGCACATCATCCCTTTTGTGAAAAACCTCTAATGAAGGCTGAATGAAGTAGCCAACATATTACAATATTCTGACATTTGTCACCAAACCCCCTAAAAATCCTGGATACAAGATGGGTAACCAACTGCTCTGCTACCACCAGGATATCAGTTCTTCTCCTGGTTCCAGCCAAGGGATCATCACCCTCCAACCCTCCCTTCATTCAGTCAGTGGGAAATGTCTGCATTTAAAATTCTTTCTTGGAAAAGCAAGTCATGTTGATTCATACCATGGAATACTGTTCAGCAATAAAAAGAAAGCACCGTAATGAAGACTTAACTCAGTGACGCAAAAATATGGACGTCAAAAGCATCATGCTGAATGGGCCATGCAAGACATGGTCACACATGCTGTATGACTTCATTTATATTAATTAGAGGATCAGAAAAACCTTATCTATGGTAGTAGAAGTCAAAGGTGATTGTCTCGGAGTGGGAAATGGAGAACTTCCCCAAAAAGGACACAAGTAAATATGTCTTTGTTGGAGGAGGTCATCGAGAGGATGCGACTAGGGGCACCTGGGTGGGCTCAGTTGGGTAAGCATCTGCTTTCGGCTCAGGTTATGATCCCAGAGTCCTGGAATCCAGCCCCACACCAGGCTCCCTGGTCTGTGGGGATTCTGCTTCTCCCTCTCCTTCTGCTTGTTCTCCCTGCTTGTGCTCTCTCACTGGCAAATGAACAAATAAAATCTTAAAAAAAAAAAAAAAAAAAAAAGAGGATCTGACTGTTGACCCAAGGCCTGGACCAAAGCAATCAGAGGCTCCTCATGCCCTCCTCTGGCCCTTGGACTGTATGTTCTGGCCACTATTCCCATGTGATGAATTATTCCAAGGACACAGTCATGAGAGAGTGATGTACTGTGGAGATTGCCTGGAGGGCTTATGTGATTGAACCCAGTTAAAGCCTTAATGTGAACTTCTAAAATTCTGGAGGGTAGGTGAAGAAGCTACTCATCCTGTGACCACCCAACATGAGCCTTGTATGTAAGTTCCTTCCCCTCACTTATTTAACCTGCCACCTACCAGTCTGATATGACCTGACTTTTTCTTTAGTCTCCCTTTGCCCTCTGCGTACAGCCACCAGTTTACTTGGGGAACCTTAAAGCTGCAAACTGGCAATCCTATTTTCGGTAGTGGCTGCATTGATGCTTACAAATGTAAAAACTTATCAAACTGAATCCTTAAGATCTGTGCATCTTATTATACATAAATCACACTTCAGTGTAAGAAAATATATATATATATATTTAGCAGAGATAACAAATCTTACTCAACGTAGCTACAGGGGGAAAAAAGGAATTGATTATAGGGATTTGTGAGAATTTGGGGGAAGACAAGAGGAATGTGTATGAACATAAGGAATGAACTGGAACCATATGTTCAAGTGCTCTCAGGACTTAGTTCCCCACTAAAGCTAATCTCAGCACATCTGCCTCATTTCCCTTCCATACCTTCCCCTACCTCTCAGGTCCAACTGGCAGAAAATACAGATGACAGCAGTCCCCCAATGTCACATCTTACAGGATAATTCAATTCATCAATTGTTCAGCAAATAGTTACTGATCTTGATTATTGATTGTCATAGTGTGTCAGGTACCCGTTTAAGCCTTCGAGCTATTGCAGTGAACTGGCCAGACAAATCAACTGGAAGAGTACCTTGTAACTGAGGGGAAAGGAGATAAGAAGTAAAAACCAACCAAACAAACAAACAAAAAAACCCGCCAAAATAATATAATATTAGGTAGTCATAAGGATACTACAGAAAAGGAAAAGAATAATGCATGCCATATTTCAGAGATAGAAGGACCAGTGGAGTTGGATGAGGAGGAGAATGATAAAAAATATAGTCAAGAAGGTAGGCAGGTGCTGTCCTGGAGAGCCATAAAGACATGGGAAAGAATTGGTTGTATTTTAATAGCAATGGCAATCATGGTGGGATTTTAATCATTGGAAAAATAGGTTCTGATTTACATTTATATTTTTATGTTTAATTTATTTTTTTAAAGATTGTATTTAATTATTCATGAGAGACACAGAGAGAGGCAGAGACACAGGCAGAGGGAGAAGCAGGCTCCCTGTGGGGAGCCCGATGTAGGACTCGATCCCAGGACTCTGGGATCACGCCCTGAGCCGAAGGCAGGCGCTCAACCACTACTCGGGCGCCCCTATATTTTTAAATCAAAGACAATAGACTCTGATTAGGTAATTCTGATATCTCTTTCTTAAATTTGTATGTTTCTACGGAAAAGATTTATTTGTCCAGTCTGGATCAGGTTTCTACCCCTTAGTTCAATGGTTGTGGCCATTGAATAGGATCATTTTATAGAATCATGGTAGGTCCTGTTCAACCATATGTTTACAGGAAAGAAGAATTTTGAGAAAGGTGTGGTAGGCAGACAAACCTATAAATATGCTCATTCTTAGTCCCAGTATAAAAACTAAAGTTCTCTGGTTGTTTTTTATTATTATTATTATTATACTGCCAAGTAGAGATGTGACATAAATTGGAAAGGCTTCAAGGAATCCGTGCTTTAGAAATATGAGAAAGTGGTTTGTGCCTTGGTCTGTGGTTTATGCCTCTGTCTACATCATCTACTCCAGAAATGTAGATATTTCATTTAATATTTTGAAGGAGGTCTTAGAGGAATTGGCAGATGTGCCATTTTCCTTCAGCATAAACTGGATGGAATGATTGATGTCTCCAAGTGCAGATAATTCCTAACTTTCTTCCTTCCCAGCTTACCAGAGGGAATGGGATCGGGTCTATACTGTTTACTGCTACGTCCACAATGAATAGCATATAGTAGGTACTCAGCATATTTGTTGAATATGTAAGTTGTGATGCCACCAAAAATGCATTCCTATTAAGTGTTCTGTTCTGGAAACTTCAAGGAAATTGATGTCTCTGAATTGTTAAAAAAAAAAAAAAAAAGAAAAATACAGTGTCTTTGACTGAAAGAAAAATGTTGGGACATTATGGTTAAGTAGAACATTTGAAATGTTCGGCAGCACATCTGGGGTTTTTTGTTGGCTGAAGATAGAAGCTCTACACATCATCATAGTTCATTGCAATAATTATCTTAACTATTCTCTGCCGTATCCCAAGGTCTAAGAGAAGCTCTGCTATGTAGTGGGTGCTTAATAAATATTCACTAAATTAATTATTATGAATATATCAGAATGTATGGACATCAAAGATTTTTAAAAATTATCTTGAAATAAGCCTTGTCTATTGCTGTGATGTTGTCACCTTCATGAAAAATAGAATTTCTTCAAGCATTTTCTAAGAAATGGAAATAATATAAATTTCTTTTTCATCATGTGCAAAAATCTACGATTTTCTGAAAGACAAATCTCAAATGCTTTCATTGACCCTGACAAAGAAGTTACACTTTCATTGAGGATTAAAGAAAGTCTGTTCTAAGCAGGTTGACAGGGAGGGGCTCATTACTGACCTGGATTATTTGGTGGATCATTGTAGCCATGCAAATCTGGTAATATTCTGTTTTGCCCCCTTGCAGTGACTGGAGTGCTTTTGCTGAGGGCCTGTAATCTCTTTTGACCAAGATGTTCCAATAGAAAAAGTGGAGGCAGGGTGCTCTGAGCTGTCTCATATCAAAATAAATCCTTCTGTAGAGTGCAGGTTCTAAAGCAACAAAAGAAATTGTAGCAAGAATTTCTGTGCATGAGTTTTACACATTTTGGAGGCGGCTGTCAATAGCTTTAGGATTCTCAATGATCCCTTGATGCCAGAGTGTTAGGAACCACTGTTACCCCAACATTCGACTCACAGATGAACTGTTCTGTGGGAGTCTTTTTTTTTTATTTTTAAAATTTATTTATTTATTTATTTATTTATTTAGTGGGAGTCTTTTAAATGAGGGTGCAGGAGGAGCAGAAGTGAGCTTTGGGCCACGTGCCCTGCCAGCACCTGACACGCATTATCACTGTCATCCTCCCTCTGTCTCCCTCTCTCCGTGTGCACGTACTCAAGGTTGACACGATCCAGTTGTGAACAGGGCTAAAGGTTCAGTCGGGCCTGCATAGCTGATTCAACCCACACCCCAACTCCTGCCGTAACCTCCTACACTCCAGGTCACCACACATCCATGCCCTACACTCCATGGCCCTGTGCCAGACACCACCCGACAAGGGGTGAACCCTAGGACCCTGAAGCCCAAGAAAAATTATTCAAATTAGTCCATCTGCAGACAGTCAGTGAAACCTCACCCTCCTGTCTTCCCTTATGAAAGCTGCTCTCTCCTCGCCTTGTCTGGGGGAACAACCCCCTGTGCTGTCTTATGGGGTTGGAAGGAATTTGGTGGTGGGACACGTCATCAGGTGGTGTCCCACCACCAAAAGGATCTGTAAATCTTATAGGACAGCCTCACAATCCTGAGAAATAAACAGCCTGGGTTCTGCCCTGCAGAGGAGGAAACTGAGCCTCAGAGAAGTTGAAGTAGTGCAAATGTAGCACTCTGTTCACTGGGGGAGCCCGCATCACAATCCACCTCGGTCCCTTATCCTACTGCACTTGGCTCTGAGAACGAGCTTTCAACTTATAAACTCAAATAACCTCCAAAGATGATACATATTTCAATGACTGTCCTAGATTCCTTAGATCTTCAAACACAGAGAGAGAGGGGACCTGATATTTGGTTAAGAAAAAGTGATTGTCAAACTGTGAATATAATATCATCACAAGAGATAATACACCTTCATTAACAATGAGATAAGCTTACCCGTATCACTCTAACAGTTGTCATTAAATAAGGTTTCAATTATTTTTCCCTTTATGAGATAAAAAGAGAAAAACTGAAAGCTATGGAAAGGTTTCGCTAACAAAATATACATCCCAGCCACGCAGAGGTGTGCTCGAGCCAGCACTTTCAAGTTGGAACCTACTGTTAACCTATTGCCTTCAAATTGTTTAGGGAGTTTGCGAGGCAGCTGTTTTACAGTTGGAAACTTGGTATGATTTGAAGGCTTTTTAAAGGGTCACTTATGCGGTTTCAGAACCATTCATCTCTGATTGTTTTCCAAATTCTATGTTGCGCTACTCACAACTTCCCATAATTTCATATTTTTGAAATGTTCTGCTAAAAACTTACATTAAAGAATGTTTTAAAACATCATATCCACATAGCGTTACCACTATCTGAATGATAAGAAATGGAATTCCACTCTGAATTACAAAGTAGAAAGTATTTGATTTAACCTCACCAAATTACTATGTAAAGTGATAATCAAGAAACATATGTGCCTTAACGACAGAGAACAATAGGGATGTACAGTGAGCCTTGGGGACACCACCTAATCTTTTGTGTCTTAGTGCCATTACCTGCAAGACTGAAAACTGCACTTTTGTGTTGAGAGAAAAAAGTGACATTATGAAAGAGAAGTGCTTCAAAGGACAACACACTGCCCCACAGCAGGGACTTACTATAAGGTGCATTCACTTATTTCTGTGATTGTAGTTCACATTTTAAGGTTGTTTTTTTTTTTCAAGATTTATTTATTTATATAGAGAGAGTGAGGATGGCAGAGGGATAAAACCTTCCAGCAGACTCCTGCTGAGCACAGAGCTGGCTGGATGGCAGGACCCAGGAGATCATGACCTGAGCAGAAAGCAAGAGTCGGACACTTAACTGGCTGAGCCACCCAGGTGCCCCTAAGTTTCAATTCATTTCTTGTCTACTGTCTACATTTCTCACAGAAGCACAAGAGGTTGTAAACTTTCTGCAGTCAGGCATGGAGCTTCCCCCTGCACCCAACCCGGTCTGTGGCACAAAGGAGCCGCTCAATAGATATTTCTACAATAAAGGGATGAATCCACACTTAATGACCCAGAATGGATTGATGGAAATACGGGAGTAGGTGCACAGAAGAGACTTTTATAGTTTGCATGAAAAAATTTAATGATGTCCTTCATGACACTGAGGACCATCTGCTTCCTTTCAAAGAAAGAGAGGGTAAGGTTTGACCCAGAGCAGGAGGGAAGAATGAACATAGGACGTGCCTGGTCAATAGGGTAAGTTGACATTGGTCAGTTCTCCCTCAGAAGCGGCCATACCCAGTGGAGAGAGAAATGAGGCCCTGTTGGTGGTGGCCCAGGGTTTCCAGAATCCATAGCCACTGCTCCCCCCACACACACTTCACATTCTTGTGCCCCATTCGCCACTGCCAACCACCACTTCTAGACTCTGAAAGGTCATAATGGAAAATTTTTGTTCCACGACCTGCCTTCTGCTTATGCATCTTTGCCCCTCACAAAAGATCCTCATGAAAACCAGTTTTCCATTTCAACTTATGAGATACGGTTGCTCTCAAAAGCCAGACTGCTCTTGTGTCCTTCCCTAAGGTGTTTTCTCAGCACGAGAAGTCTGTGTACGTGGATGTTAATGACTAACTCACCTTCTTATAAGGCTATGTCCGTCTGTCACATAAGAAGAACAGCCCCCTTTCAAGAGTACTAAAGAAACCGAGGGGAAGGGTAGGGACAATGGGCAGCTATTAAAAAAAAAAAAAGGTGAAAGGCTGCTGGTGAGTATAACTGATAAAAGCAATTAATTAAGCATTAAGTGTAGAGTAGGGACTGTATGGCACAGCATAAATTATAGACACACTTCATGCTTCTTTGTCCCTAGACCTTGACATACAAAACCCCGTGGCTTATCAGGGAAATACAAATCAAAACCACAATGAGATACCACCTCACACCAGTGAGAATGGGGAAAATTAACAAGGCAGGAAACCACAAATGTTGGAGAGGATGCGGAGAAAAGGGAACCCTCTTACACTGTTGGTGGGAATGTGAACTGGTGCAGCCACTCTGGAAAACTGTGTGGAGGTTCCTCAAAGAGTTAAAAATAGACCTGCCCTACGACCCAGCAATTGCACTGTTGGGGATTTACCCCAAAGATTCAGATGCAATGAAACGTCGGGACACCTGCACCCCGATGTTTCTAGCAGCAATGGCCACAATAGCCAAACTGTGGAAGGAGCCTCGGTGTCCATCGAAAGATGATGGATAAAGAAGATGTGGTCTATGTATACAATGGAATATTACTCAGCAATTAGAAACGACAAATACCCACCATTTGCTTCAACGTGGATGGAACTGGAGGGTATTATGCTGAGTGAAATAAGTCAATCGGAGAAGGACAAACAGTGTATGTTCTCATTCATTTGGGGAATATAAATAATAGTGAAAGGGAATATAAAGGAAGGGAAAAGAAATGTTGGGAAATATCAGGAAGGGAGACAGAACATAAAGACTCCTAACTCGGGGAAACGAACTAGGGGTGGTGGAAGGGGAGGAGGGCGGGTGTTGGAGGGGAATGGGTGACGGGCACTGAGGTGGACACTTGACGGGATGAGCACTGGGTGTTTTTCTGTATGTTGGTAAATTGAACACCAATAAAAGTTAATTAAAAAAAAAAAAAACCCGTGGCTTTCCAAATCAATAAATTCAGCCCTGTTTACGGTAGCCTCTTTCCTTGGGGATGCAGCAGGTGTCTCTCCACGTGATTCTACTGCATGAATATTATGAAAGTTATGTCACAAGTCGCTGACATGAGCTGTAGCCATTAGTGGGGGCGGGGGGAGATGAGGGGCAAGGGTGTGGAGGACTAGGATTCGAGCAATTAAGAATGAAGAAAGGGGTTATTTATTTAAAGCTCCTCTATCTCTCTTCACTAAAGCATCTTAAAGTTTATCAGCAAAAACCATCTCTCTGCCTGGTCTTTCACACAGCAATTAGAGCAATTTCTTAATCTCAGGAGGATGCCAGTATCTTCCAAGGCAATAAAACCTGTTCTAGAATGATGTTATGGGCTTGCAAAATACTTTTTCGAAGCCTTCTTAACAATGCTGCCTCAAGAAGTTTCTACTTTAGAGATGATATCATATCCCACATATTTGACATATTTAAGGAGAGCAGGGATTTAAAGTCCAATTTATTTCTAGTAAAGACAAAACGGGAAGTGTGCTCCATAGTGATTGAAAGGCAGCCACGAAAATAGGCTTGTGTCAGGCCTTTTTGTTGTTAGGAGAAGCCATAAAGCCCCAGAAAAAAAAAAAAAAAGATATATGATCTTAAATCTGAGTAGGACCAAATAAACTTGATGGCTTTTTCTGAGTAAGAGGTGGGTGGATGGCCTAGAAACCTGTGTTGTGTGACGCCGGTGACATAGATCATACCAATTTAATTGGTACAAAGATTGAAATGGTTGTACAAAATTATTCCTCTGGGGCTATTTTACTGCCAAGATGGTACAGATTTACACTCAGACAGGTAAAACTTCTCGAAAAGGGCAATTTCTAGCTTGAACACAAAGTCCGAAAAGACTTAAGAAAGAATGAATTCATGCAAACTTACAGTTGACAGTTTCAAAAAATGGATCTATCAAACAGAGGATAAAGTAGCCCTTGCTAATTGGGCACGAATTCTGTAAACCTCTCTCATGCACGGATCCCAATTCGGTCAGTTGCCGAAATGCAAGATTATATAAAAATAGAAAAGAGATCTTAAAGCAATTGCATTCCCCGAGGTCGTTTGGTGAGTCTCTGAAGGTAAGCTGGGTTCACTCATTTTGCATAGGTTCCGAGGAGTCTATGGAAGGGATATGAGAGATTAATGACACTATAATCCAACATTATAGGGTTTGCCAACCGTGTTTCATTCATTATCCACTAAATTAGGGAGGCGAGGTGCTGCCAACAAGCAGCAAGACAATGCAAAGGAGATAAAAACCTGAGCAGTGCTAGCCGTTCACTAATCACTCTAAAAAAGAAATCTGTAAAATAAAATAAAACAAAATAAAATAAGATAAGATAAATAAGATAAGATAAGGTAAATAAGATAAGATAAGATAAGATAAAATAAAATAAAATAAATAAATAAAATAAAATAAAATAAAATAAATAAAATAAAATAAAATAAAATAGAAATCTGTCACTACACAGCTCAACGCAAACCATGTGGCATTGAGATTCTTTGTCAAAGAACCCTCAAATGAGCGAAGACACAGAACATTTTTAGGAAGGGCTATTTCCCATGGAAATTGCAGAGATGCTTTCCTGAGTCATGTACAGGGAAGCTATGACACTCTGGTCCCCCTGGGATGGTTCCCCTTTTATCAGCACCAATCAATGCCTAATGCTCTGTTTCATTTCCCTCCCAAAGCAGCTCTCTGAGGCATGAAGTACTGCCCTCTTATGAAAGATGAGGTCGTGAAGTGTTCAGAGAAGCCAATGGCTTACCCAGGGCCCCTGGCCAGCAGGTAGGGAGCTAGGACCCAAGTCCTCTCCAGGCCTGGAGAAGGCGCTCTGAAGCAGGGCTTCTGCAGTTATCCATTGTGGAAGACCTTCCAAACTTCCAATTACTTTTGTGCTGAAGCATTCGTAAAAAGAAAAATTACTAGGAAAATGAAATTAAAAAAAAAAAAAGGTGCAGCACGTAGACTCAACCATTTTGGGATTAGGGTCAAAGGTATAAAGTCACTCTGTCAAATGTCTACCTTCAGTTACCTCACAGACGGGAAACGAATGGTTGCTCGGCCCACACTGGCCCACCGTCCACCCTTTGAATGGCATTGTTTCTCTTCTGTCTCTTCTTCAGCTTTTTAAGAAACATGTCCTTGAACTGTATTTCCTTCTCTTGCTGCCGTCCCATTTTGTTTTCCTCCTCAAAGTCAAACGTTTGGAAGAAGTACTTGGACTACTTGCCACCTCCTATTACTCTTAAACCAGATACATTTTCTAGTTTTCACTGTTTCATTTTCCTAAAACTGCCATAACTAAAATTATCAACTACCTCTTTACTGCAAAATACAGTGGATACATTTCAGACCTTCCCCTTTCTTACTAGTCCTGAAGTATTTGATTTTTTTTTCTTTCTTTCTTTTTTTTTTTTTTAATCAGAACACTTTTCAAAACTGCCTGGAATAGAAAGAGCTCAAGGAAAAAGCAAAGCCTCTGATCGGTCTCCTGGGAACCACTTCCCCTTTTATTTTTTTTAAAGATTTTATTTATTTATTCATGACACAGAGAGAGAGAGAGAGAGAGAGAGAGGCAGAGACACAGGCAGAGGGAGAAGCAGGCCTCATGTAGGGAGCCCGAGGTGGGACTCGATCCCGGGTCTCCAGGATCAGGCCCTGGGCAGAAGGCGGCGCTAAACCACTGAGCCACCGGGGCTGCCCCCACTTCCCCTTTTAGATTTTCTTACAGTTTCCCCCAAATCTATTTCACAAAGACTTCTGAATTGTTTATAAACGTAAGACACTGTTCTAAGCATTTGGCCAGTGCCAATGTACCTAGTCTTTGCAATCATTTCATGAAATAGGTATTGCTATTGTGGTCATTTTAGGGTGGAAGGAATTAAGACTTCAGTTGGAGCTTTTGAAAAATACTTTTCTTGTTGCAGTCTAGACTGTGATTCTCTGAACCTGCCAAACACCTTCCATCTGGGGAGCTCCCTTCGCTGCCTGTCTAGGTGGGACCTACTGTCTGCTTTATCTGGTGTCATCCTCTTTCTTGATTTTTCCATCTCCTTTATCTTTTTTTAAGAAAGGGCACATGGGAAGTGAAAATGCTATGACTCTTTCCATATCTAAAAACATCTCTATTCTGCTTATTTACTTGAGGGATGTTTTGGCTAGAAATATAATTTTGGATTGAGAGAAGAATTCCTTTAGAAATTCTAAAGCATTGTTGTAACGCTTTCCTAAAGCTATTGTTGCTGATGATAAGTCTGATAATGGTCTGTTTCTCATCCCATGGTATGTGATATGCTTTTTCTATTCTGGAATCTTTTAATTGTTTTGGTGTTTTGAAATTTTGTATGAAAGGTCTAATGTAGGCAGGATTATAAAATGTCTCCCAAGATTTTCTACCTCTGTGATCTCAATGCCCTACATAATTCCAGGGTCTATGAATGTGATGAGTTTTACTCCCATTAATGGGGTTATATTTATGGCACGGTTGGCCTTAAGATAGGGAGACTTTGGGGCACTCGAATTAATTACATGAGCCCTTTGGAAACAAAGAGCATTTTTGCTGGTTACAGAAGAGGAAGCCAGAGATCGAAGCACAAAAATGGTTCAATACAAAAAAAAAAAAAAAAAAAAAAAAGGTTCAATACCCCATTGCTGGCTTAAAGATGGAGAAGGTCACTGGTAAGGAATGCAGGCGGCCTCTAGATGTGGGAGTGGCCCCAGCTCAAAGTCAGCAAGGAAATGGGGATCTCAGTCCTACAACTACAAGGAACTGAATCCTGTCAACGAGAATGAGCTTGGAAGCAGACTTTTCCCAAGAACATCCAGATGAGGACTCAAGCTGGTGGACACTTTGATCCCAAGCCTAGTGATAGAGTAGAGAATCCAAAATGCATCTTATTTGAGATTATGAAAATTTTTGGTCTTTCATGGTTTTCTCACATGTCTGGCAATCCTTTTAATATGGTAAGTTACAGGAGAACAGAGACTGTTCTTTTTCCACTGCTGATGAAATTCTTGATAAATAACTCTCAAATTAATTGAGTGAGTCAATGAATGAAGGAACGAGGTGATAGAACTTTGTGTGCAAGGGAAGAACACTGATGACAGGGCTCTACTCCATGTGGACACACTAGAAGAAGGTTCCTTTCAGAGATGAACCCTCCAAAATTTTGCCTGGGGTAAGTGCAGAGTCATTATGAACACAGAGATGATTAAAGGGGAATCAGAAAGAGTCAAGGTTGAGCATACATATTTATTCTGTCCCCTTGCTGTCACCACCCCCTTATTGCCTCTGGTCTTCATGTTACCAACTCTCTCCCCATGCTGACTGGGAAGCCTCTTCAAGGTTGAGCTGGGCAGATAGGCACCTTCCTTGCCTCTAGCCCCCTTTCTTCACATGTTGAGGTGATTCTAGATTCCTCTGCTCTGCTGCATCAGTTTTTTTAAAAATGGATTTTCCAGAAATTTGTTCATGTCTTTATCTGCCAAAGGTTCTCTCCATTCTCTTCATTGTGGAGGATTTATAACATCCTCATTCCATTATTTTCATTTGAATATAGTATCAAGAGTGGGAGAGGAAGGGAGGAGACAATATGCTCCGGTCACAATCTTGAACTTGGAACCCATTCCCTAATTCTTACTGCTTTCTCCTACCTTTATGGCTGTGACACCACAGACCTTTTATCAGAGTTTAGAGAGAAAAATAGCCAAACTAAATTGATAAATATTAAGCTTTAAGTAGGTGATGCTACTATTAGAGATGTTTTATTGTTAATCTAAATTAAACTAACTGATGGAATTAGAAACTAAGTAAAAGAAATTTTTTGAGCCAAGAGCCTTTCCTTAAAATAACTCTCAAGTATAATTTTTTTTATACAAGTCTTGGGAAAGAAAAATGGGAAAATGAGTATTGAGATTCTCCAGTGCCTCCTTTTTTTTTTTTTTTTAATTTTTATGATAGTCACACACACACACACAGAGAGAGAGAGAGGGGCAGAGACACAGGCAGAGGGAGAAGCAGGCTCCATGCACCGGGAGCCCGACGTGGGATTCGATCCCGGGTCTCCAGGATCACGCCCTGGGCCAAAGGCAGGCGCCAAACCACTGCGCCACCCAGGGATCCCTGCAGTGCCTCCTTTAAGTAGAAAAGGCAAGAAGAAGGTTGGGGGCACCTGGGTGGCTCAGTGGTTAAGCCTCTGCCTTTGGCTCAGGTCATGATCCCAGGGTCCTGGGATCAAATCCCACATTGGTCTACCCACAGGAAGCCTATGTCTCTGCCTCACTCTCATGAATAAATAAGTAAAATCTTTTAAAAAATAAAGAAAGAAAAGGTTGAACATGAAGCTCAGAACTCACAGATCTCTAGACTCTTGGGTGTGCCTCTGGAGAGGAAGAACATAAGTGACTTGTTTGGGTCCAGATTTCTCCTGTGTTCCAGAAGCTGTCAGAATTAAATTCCCATGGCTGTAAGGCAGGGGTCCACAAACTATGGCCCATGGGCCAAATGTGTACTTCCAACTGTTCTTATCAATAAAGTTTTGTTGGAAGACAGCCACATCCTCAGGGTTGTATAGGGCGACTTTTGCAGACAGCCGCAATGTGAGTAGCCAGCGGAGGCCATATAACCCACAAAGCCTAACTATTTACCATCTAGCCCTTTCCAGAGAAGGATGACTTGCCCCTGGTCTAAAGCAAAGAGGACAATCCCATTCCTCTTGCTAGTAACTGGTTTAGGAAAGGACGTATGACCAATAAATTGTCAGTGAGAAAATTGTGGAGAAGACAGCCATGGGGCTTTGAGGGCAGATTTCCACCCTTTGAAAGGAACACTCTTTTATCTCCTGCTATGTTGTGTCTGCAAGTGTGAAAATGGCCTGGCTCCTGGATAGTGTGTTTAACCCACTAAACTGATCAACTTAGGAGCTGCCCTCTCTCAGGACTCCTTGTTTTGTTTTTTTTTTTTTTTTTTTAAAGATTTTATTTATTTATTTATTTATTTATTCATGAGAGACAGAGAGAGAGAGAGAGGCAGAGACACAGGCAGAGGGAGAAGGAGACTCCCTGCAGGGAGCCAGATGCAGGACTCGATTCCAGGACCCCAGGATCACGACCCAAGGCAAAGGCAGACGCTCAACCACTGGGCCCCCAGGCATCCCATGGACTCCTTGTTTTGTAAGATAGTAAATAGTCCTTGTTGTTTAAATCATCTTGAATTGAGTTTCTCCTACATGCAGCTCAAAGTCTTCTCACTGTAACACCGCCTTGCTTCTAACATGAAGACTGGCGGGAGGAGAGGTAAGAAAAACCAGGCCTCTGTTTCTATTTTCTTTTCCACACCGTCCTGAGGACTGTGCTGCCCTAGTTACATACCTACCTTTTAAGGAAAGGAGGCCATTTCTGTGAATGAAATGCTTCTCAGAACTGCAGCATCATGTCTGTGCCAGCAACATTTGGGTCCTTTTGTCTGTTGGAAGCTTCTAGAACATTAGCACTGCAGAGAGAAACTCTTGCTTTACAAGTATGGAAATATATCTGTCTGAACTCTTAAGCTGCTTTATTGAGGATTAAAAAAAAGATAGCATTTAAATGCAAACATCAAATGTATCAGGTTTTCTGGTTTCTATAAATTTTTAACACAGTTATGGATTTCAATTCATATTATGTATATAGAGGGTTTAAATATTTTATTTTTTTTCTCCAGGTAATAGTATAAAATCATGATAGTTTCTAGAAGCATAAAGTGATTATTTCATTTTGTCTTACTAATAAATACTGAGTGAAGCATTTTATGTGTTGTCCCAAAGTAGTACCTTAAATTGAATTTAGTAAATCCAGTAACTTAAACTCCTTTGATTCACCACCTAATCTACATAAATCAAGGTTCCTCAGAGAACTAATTGAAGCTATTTTCCCATTTGTAGTTGAAACAAGTATTTTTGCAGTGCAACCCCATTTCATAATAAAATTCTTGCTGGTAAATTCTCTTCCAGCATGTAATTGTGATAGTCCTGAAGGCACTTTTAATTTTGTTAGGTGCAAATTGTTCATGCTACTAGGTGCAAAAATCATAAAATAAAGGTGAAATTCCTGATACATGCAGAAAATTTTAGATCTCATTATTTATATTGCTCTATTTTGTCTGTTTAATCTTTTATAAAGTCTCTTTTTATTCTAAGATGACAAATAGACACACACTTTTGAGAGGGGATTTTGAAGTACATAGTAAATGAAAGTTAAAGAAATATGTTATATTCTTACATGACAATATTCCTTTCCCCTCTATTATTCCACTTATCTATTCCTGATTTTGGCAGGAAAAGAACAGCAGTTGCAATATTGCATCCTTAATCTCTACTTTTGATAAAATACATAAATTCATTTAAGCTTGATAACAGCCCTACTACTGGTATATTGTATTACATTACTACCATTATCCTGCAGAAAAAGAAACCAAAGTTTTTAAAATAAGGTGGCCAAGGCCACACAGCTCATAGGTAGCAGTCACTTTATCAAGTCTGTGCTGTCCACCCCACAATATTCAGAGACATTCAAGATCAACAAAAAGAAATAAAATATTGATGTGAATTTAGGCTTATAAAGATTGTTGTAATAAACAAAACATGTCTGTTAGATGTCTAAATCAATCAGTGTTGGAAGAGAGAATTTAGTTACCAGTTAAGAGAGTTTCCACTCAATCCTCTTGTTTTTCTGATAAAAATAATAATGGTGAAATAACAGCACCAATTTTCTCAGAACTTCAAAGTAAACAGATCTTTCACCTCCATCTAACTCAACTTTTCCAAAATAAATAAAATAGGAACAGTTACAACTCGGTAGCAAAAAATAAAAATTAAAAAATAAATAAAAACAGGAACAACTAATCTGATTACAAAATGGGCAAAGGACCTGAATAGACATTTTTCTAAAGAAGACATACTGATTACCAACAGGTACGTGAAAAGGTACTCAACATCACTCATCGGGGAAATGCAAATCAAAACTACAATGAGGTATCCCCTCATGCCTGTTGGGATGGCAATCATCAAAAAGACAAAAGATAACAAGAGTTGGTGAGGATTTGGAAAAGATAGAACCCTTGTGCACTATTTGTGGGAATGTAAATTGGTACAGCTACTTTGTAAAACATTGTGGAGATTCCAGAAAGAAAGAAAGAAAGAAAGAAAGAAAGAAAGAAAGAAAGAAAGAAAGAAACTTGATACGCTTCACCAAATCTACTAGGTATTTATGCAAAAAAATACAAAAATTTGTATTTGATTATTTATTGAAACCTTATTTATAAGAACGTAAAATCTGAAAGAACCTAAATGTCAACCAAGAGGTGAACTGATAAACAAATCGTGATGTGTTCATGCAAGGGCTACTACTTAGCAATAATGAACTGCTAACACACAACACAGTTGAATCTAAAGTGAAAGAAGCCAGATACAAAAGATTGTATGATTCCATGTATAAGAAATTTTAGAAAAAGGGGTTCCGGGGTGCCTCAGTCAGTTAGGCATCTGCCTTTGGCTCAGGTCATGGTCTCAACCACTGGGACCGGGCCCCATGTTGAGCTCCCTGCTCAATGGGGAGTCTGCTTCTGCCTCTGCCTCTGCCCCTCCCCCCACTCATGTGTGTGCACCTGTTCTCTATCTCATAAATAAATAAAATATTTAAAAAAAGAAATTCTAGAAAAAGCAAAATTATAGCAACAGAAATCAGAGTAGTGGTCTTTGGGGCTAGGTTATAGAGGGAAAGGATTGGCTACAAAGACACACGATGGAATTTTGGGGGGTGATGAATATGTTCTATGACATGATTGTGGTGATGATTATGCTACTGTGTGCATTGGTAAAAAAATCTTCAAATTATACACACAAGTTGGTGAATTTTATTATATGTGAATTATACTTCACTAAAGCTGACCAAATAAAAGAAGAAATGGCAAATATTCTTAGAGTTGAACAGATACGAACTTCCTTGAATTTTGTTTTTCTCACAAATATACCTTTATCTGTTCTCCTTCTTCATTCCTCAGACCATAAGGTGTCCCTTCTCATATTTAAGACTGAACTCTATCTTGACTTGATTTCATTCCTTCTACTACATTGATTCCCTCTATCTCCTCTAGTTGACTGTCTCTGTTCATTTTCTACACAGGGATCTTCCCTGGCTCCTCCTCTTAACCTTTAAACATGATAAAGCAAAACAGAAACATACATCAGCCATAGTTTCAGCTGTGTTTCTCTCCTCCCTCTTCAACCAATCTTTGTAAAATAGGTTATTCTCTGTGTCTTGGCTCATGCGATTTCTTTGCCTACAATTCCTTTCCTTGTCCCTTCATCCTTCACCCTCCATTTTCACCTGATCGACTCCTAAAGCAGTCAATATTAGCAGTTCCTCTGGAATCTTTCCCCTATACCTTCTGCAACTTTGGGTGTAAATGTTCCATCTTCTGTTCTCCAATCTGCTTATTCCTTATTCCTTTAAAATCAGCTTATTTTTGAGGCTGTTCTTAGGGTATGGAATTTGTGTCACTATATCTACTACATCTAGGACATAGCAAATGTTTTGTGTGAAATGTGAATAATATTTTGTAATGTATAAAACATATATAAATGAGAGTCTTCATATAAAGGGCTGAGGGTGGGAAAAAATAAAATGCTAATGGTGAGCCATTTATAGAAATTAAATTAAATTACCTTTGGGACAAATTTTTAAAAATAACCCCACAATGGGTTATATACTTTAGAAATACCAATCTCAGTTGGCAATGTGCACTGTATAATATGTAAAGCAATTGTCAGATTCTGAGGCTACATCATAACATCATACAGATTAATCTATCTAGAATTCTAGATAGACATGGGTTTCATCGTTTTCCTTATGCCTTGTAGGAGAACTACATACATTTCAAATTGCTTTCATACATACTTTACCATGAGATGTGTTCAGCCAGCCGCACTATAGCAAAGCTAAGGCACGTGTTGCCATGTTACATTGTTGTATCTGCCTCAAGATAGAGTAAAATTCCTGCCACTGGAGGTATTGAAGGTGAGGGTGGATGACAGACCACCCCCACTGGGCCATTCTCCATCTTCAAAAAGATACAGATTGATCACATAAAAGTCAGTGTCCTCTTGACTGTTGACAATGACCTTTTAGGAGAAGTTATTTTTTATATAGGTCATATGTAACATAAAACTTTCATTTTTTTTCTTTAGAATTAGAGGGCTATAATTTAATCCAAAAACAGTCATATTTCATCAGGCAGCCCTTCATGGAATTATGTAATCATAATTAACAGTTTACCTTAGTATTTTAAAAACATGTCTTAGTTGTAATTTCATGTAGGCCTTCTTGAATCCTTACTGACTTTCTATTCAAATGGGCACGGATTAAAATACAACTGCTGCCTGATGTGTGAATTGCCAATAAACCTGACAAACCAAAGCATGTCCCATGCTACAAAGAGCCAGCAAGTACACTTTGCATTAGACATGGTATTATTTATAGATCATATTGTTGACACACGCACAAATCAATGCAGGTGGTAACAACAGGAGACACCCATGAGCATCTCTTGAACAATAGGTGTCACTCTTCCTCCTGAATCTGGCCCCTATTTGTTTTGGGAGAGCTAAGGAGTTTAGTTTTATCATTCGCTGTTTGTAGATACTGTCTTCATAAGTCAAGTCTTTTATTAGCATGAATAGAAAATAGTGTTTCCCTTGTCACTTATAGACAATAATCACCCACTTTACAAATTGCTGATTGAAAAGATCATGGTCATTAACATTTGTTGAGCAGCCCCTGGGAACAATGGGCTGTAACAGGAAGAAGAGAAAGGAGAAATGAATGAGAAAGTGAAGGGCAGGTTCCAGAGAGAGTGTTTAAGCTGCCTATCAAGACTCTTAGACATACTGTGTGTGCTAGAAAGGCAATTTAATTTAGCAAATATTTATGTACTATTAACTGAAGCACTGGGATAGTTCTAAAAGATGATTTTAAAAGGCTCCCTCAAAGAATGAATGTCCAGCTACACAGACAGAACATAAGCATGTAAAAAGGAAATGACAATACCATTCAGTAAATTAGGTTAAATGAGTAATGAAGAGCATAAAGGCTACAGATGTGGGCAGCTGTGTGAGGGAAATATATGATTTAGGAGAAATTGGTTGTAAGGTGGAGCTTTTAGAATGGGCAGCATTTGATGCGTGGAGGAGAGAGAGGAAGGCTGTAATGAGAGTCAGTGATAGATTCCCACCTCTACTGTGCCAGAGGGGATGTAGAAGTCATTCTGGGATAATGGGGGGCAGCCACCAGAAGCCCGTTTTGGGCATGACTATGGAGAACTCGGAGTAATAATAAGTACATTTTGCTTTACTGGGTTCTGCAAGACAAAAACAAAAGGATGACAAAATATTTTTTATTTTCCTTTTTGTGCTTTGGAAAGTTGGTTTTCCTGTTGTCTTTTATAACTTCCAGAAATATTGATTTGTATTTCAACTAACTCACGTATCTTGGGGAGCTACTCTGAAAGGCCTTGGGCCAGGTAACGAAACTATGTTCCAGGGCTTCCTCTGAGAAAACAGATACCTGGAACACAAAGGATTCTAATCTAGGGCAGCATGCACTTACCTGTGTAAGAGAGATTTCAGGTGAGACCCACCTTATTCTTCAGATAAGGAAGACTTTGTGTCTTAGGCATCAGCATACATATATATCCTACACTTGTTTTGTCTTAGTGCCTGAGATGGCACCACCACCTGAGGCTGAGAATTCTTTTAAAGGTTCTTTGCAAAAAAGAGCCATCGAAACTCAAGAAGTGGTGCAATTTCAAGATCTATAGCCAAAACCTGAGGAGATACTGAAGATGAGGACAATCGCCAAGATATGTGACAGCTTTCTCCTTGGGTGACTGCCACTGTGTCTGGCCAGACTCATTGGAACACTGGGAATCCTTACTTCTGCTCCCTGTCAACAGTGGAATGCACATCTGAGCAAACCTGTGTGCGTCTGAGCCATGCACGTGGGTAAGACCATGGGCTCTGTAGCTCACAAGCCCCTCTCAGGGCTGCTAGTGATCTGGCATCAGTGCCTACCTATTTGGGAAAAATGTTTACATCAGCTTTCATATTCAGAAGAAAAATACTCCACTGACTTTTCAAAGAACATGTTTATTATTGAAGAGGGGGGCATAGGGAGAACCGGCTACTGAACGATGTGGGACAGATTTGCTCCCATGTGTCAAAAAAAGTCTTAATTCCTTCAAAGAATGAAAATATTGACTTTTTTGGAGGTAGCACTACAAATTAAATGTGAATCGACAAAAATAATTTCTCTTTTATTCAATTAATTGAAGTAAAGAAATGGTTTCCCACCATCATTGTTTTAAAATGATGATTCAATGCCTGTCACATACTATGGCAAGTGAAAACATTTGCTTAGTGGTTATTGGTTAATCAAACATTTTTCACAAAAAGATTGTTTCGGTTGCACAAATGATCTTAGCCATAGGTTGGGCAAATATTATGCTGCCTTCTTGTTTTACAAAAGAAAGAGCATGAAAAGTACAGTGTAGGGTATATAATCAACAATCTTATAATTCTGTTGTATGGTAAATAATAATAATAAAAACCAAAACGAAAGAAAGAAAACCAAGAAGTTGCTTGGCTAGAATTATAGTCTAGTCAGTCTAAAACCCATACTCTTTCCAAATCATAGCACTAAGGGAACTCATAAAATCACACTTTGGAATATGCCTTTCCAAAATGAAGGGAGGTTAAATATTCAGAAACTGATATGAGTGGACATAAGAATTTAGTATATGATAAAGGAAGCAGTAGAAAAGGAGGGGTAGTTTATGAATGGGCTTGGAACACTGTTAAATCATCTGAAAAAAAAAAAAAAAAAGGTAGGTCCCTTCCTCATATCAACATGAATTCCAGATGGACTGACAATTTCAATGTAAAAGGCGAACCCCTGAAAGAACTAGAAGAAAAGAGGTGGCTATTTCTGTACGTCTGGTATGAAGATCACTCACTAAATATAACGGCAGAGCAAAAGCCATGAAAGAAGCAAGTGATGATAGTAGAGAGATATATATTTTTAAAAAAGGCAAGTGATGTATTTGATTACATAAAACATAAGACTTCTTTAAGCCAAATAACCATATACAGAATTAAGCTGAACGATTCACCAGAGAAACATTGCAAACTATATCACAAAATATTTTTATGGTTGATATATAAATATTTCTTACATCCCAATAAAAGATGGACACTCTACAAGAACTATGGGGAAATGTCTTTAATAGCAAATCCATAAAAGTAAAAGAAAGAACCAATAAACATTAAAAAATGCAATTTCACTATCCTAGAGATTTAACTAAATTCAGAGTTGGACTGTGTTGTTCAAACCCATGGGTGGCTACAAAGCTAAACTTTTTTTGGCCTAGGATAAATTATTTAGTTTAACATTTTGTTTTTTTTTAGTTTAACATTTTAACCTATGAAGTGGACTTATCATTTTTGTGCCTCATGTGCCTTGCCTGTATTATGATAGTATGAATAGAGCATTCTTCATAGTATCTACTTCATAGGATTAATGTGAAAATCAAATAGTATAATTCATTTTAAGTGCTCTAAAAAGTGTTTTATTTTACAGCAAACACTGAAGATTTTTTATGTAAATTAAAATAGCAATGAGGATTCATTTTTTACTTCTCAGATTGTCAAAAATTTATAGACATCATAATGCTTCTGGTAAGGACTGGGATATTAGTCTCACATACACTGCTAGTTGAGTGTAAATTGATGAACTCTTTCAAAAGGACAAAATATATCAAGCTTTAAAATTTATAAATCCTTTGCTCTAATATTTTCTCTTCTAGATATTTCTTCTGAGCAAATGAGTACTGTTTGTTAACGTGTTATTTTCATTAGGAAAAAATTAAGTAACAGCAATATAAAAGTTAAATTATGATACACATATTCTTTTTTATTGAGGTATCATTATATTAGTTTCAGGTATACAATATAACGACTTGTTATTTGAATATATTGGTAAATGCTCACCACAGTAATCTAATCATATTCTTTAAAAGTATGCCTGTATTAAATATATGCATGTAATGTATATATGTATATATATGTTTAGATTATATTCGATTCTCTATATATAATTTGTATATGTGATGTTCTATGTGGAAAATAAGACATAGAAGTAGATCAGATTACATATAGACCATATGTAAATACGATGTACACATGGGTTTATCCACTGAACAAGGGGCAGAGAAATTATTTGAATTTTCTTTCTTAGCTATTGTCTCTAAAACTTTACAATGATTACTTTTATAAGAAAAACAATAATCACTGCATTGTCATTGTTTTTCCTTAAAAAGTTAAAGAAGACATGGGGAATGCAATAGGCAGGTAGGGGAAGAAGGTTTTAGATTTCCTTGTGGTTCAAATTCTAACATGGTAAATAGGAGCGTTATCCCTAGGGCTGCACCTCACCCAAGTAATGGGTGCCAACTCAGCTCTTGCTCATGGGTTTATTACTAACTAGATTGAATGGCTTTTAAAACCGAGGCAGAGGCTGTGAATGTCCTGAGCTAAGACAAAAGCCAACTTCTTGGCTTTACCATTGACATCACTTAAACTTCAGCAAATCACCCACCTAAATGGATATGAAGTAGTAACTCATGTGGATAATAGAAAAATTGCATTTGGTTTTCTGAATTAACATTGACTGAACATCCTATTTTCTGCCAGTGCTTTGCTGGGCCTGGGGGATACTACAGGAAAGAGTCAGGGCTCTGACCTGCTCTAGCAAACTCTCCCTCAGGTGAAGTAGAGAGACATTTAACAAACATTGGCTGTAGAGTATGGCAGATGTTATGAGGAAAGGGCCCCCTGCTGCTACTCACCAGATATTTACAAATTGTCCGCTATGTGCAAGGTGCTGCCACACACATTGAGGATGTAGCCATGAACCTACTGATCCCTGCCTTTGTAGGGCTTACCTGCCTTTATGGGGCTTACATTCTAGTGAAGGAAGATAGAAAATTTAAAAAAAAAAAAAAGAAAGATAATACAATGTAGGTAAGATGGTGGGAAGTTGTAAATAAAACATAAAGCGGGAAAAAGGGTGAGGGAGCAATTGTAATTAGATAAAAGATAAAGGGAGCCTTCCAGAGAAAATAATATTTGACTGAAGATCCAGAGGAGTGAAAGGCGTGAGTCATGTGAATATTTAGGGTGGGATCATTTTGGAAGAGGGAAAAGAAGAGGAGGGAGAGTCAAAGTAGAAGCAGAGGGCCCAGTAACAGCAAAGGCTTTGAAGTGAGACATGCTGGTACTTTCCAAGAGCTGTAAGTGGTCTGTGTGGCTGGAGATAGTGAGAGAGGAGAGCATATAGCAGGTGATGGTGTTAGAGAGGTAACAGTAATAGTCCAGATCCTATATTGGCCTTATAGCCAAATGTAAAAGTCTTTGCCTTTTATTGTGAAGTCACTGCAGTGTTTTGAGCATAGGAGGGGCATGACCTGTATATTATAGTAAGACCACTCTGTTATTTTCTTGCAAATCCAAAAGCAAGGATACCCATTATGATTATATTGCAATGATTTAGGTGAGGATGGACATAGCTTGAAACAGGTTGGAGGCAAGGGATAAAGGGAGAAGTTGCTGAATTCTAGATATGTTCTTGAGTCCACAGAATTTGTGGATGGATTGGAAATATGGCATCACAGGAAGAAAGAAGTTAAGAGTGACTTTTTTTTTTAACATGAGCAAGGAAAGAATGGAGTTGCCACTAAATAAAATGGAGAAGACAATAGGAGGAGCAACTTTTGAGAGTAGGAGATAAGTTCAGTGTTGGACATGTAAAGGCTGAGATGCCTGAAAGCCATCTGAAAGGAGATGTCAGAGAGGCATAAGAATAGGAGTTCAGGGAAGAGAGTAGGGCTGGGGTGCAGACATGAGCATCATCAGCATTTAGATGGTATTCGAAGGGATGAGATAGGACAATACTCAGAAAGACTGGGTGTAGACAGAGATGAGAAGAGGTTCAGACTCCAATGTGAAAAGACAAGGAATATGAGGTGGAGTCACAAAGAAGAGTGAGAAGGAGCAGTCCTTGGGGTAGAAGGAGAACATCCCGGAAACCAAGAGAAGAAAATGCTTTAAGGAAGCGAGATTGATCAACTCTCAAGTATTGTTGGTAGGTTGGGCACTGGTAGGACTGAGAATAGCCACTAGATTTGGAAACATGGAAGTCCTATGTGACCATAAACCCTAACAAAGGCAATTGTATAGAAGAGGTAGGTATAAAAAGATGAAGGGGGTGGGTCCCTGAAAGAGCAGGAAGTGAGGAGTTAGATACAACTATTCCAAGTGTTCTGGGGTTTAAAAAAATAGAAAAAGGAAAAAAACGGGGGGGGGGGAGGAAAATTGAAGCATATGGAGAAAGAAATGGTGTCCAGATGGCATCCAGATTTTTATTTTTATTTTTTTTTCAGATTTTTATTTTTAATATGAGCGAAATAGCAGTGGTCATTTTAAAAATCCAGAATAGAGAGAAAAATTGATGATGCAGGAGAGGAGAATTTATTGGATCACAGGCCTTGAGAAGGCAAGGGAAGATCTAATGTCTTAGTGGGGTTCTCTAGAAAAACAAAGCTTCACATGTGCACATTTTATTGGGAGGGTAAAATCACAAGGAGGCAGAGATGAGGCTAAAGGGTGTGTGGTGGGGAAAGAAAGAAAACAAGTGTGAGAGGGTATCACCGATCTGATGACAGCTTTGTGACAAACTGATTGCTAAGTCTTGCAGGACAGCCTCAGAGACGCCATGTCAGAGAAGTTAGTAAAGTCCCCAAACGGTACAGAGTTTGTTCAACAGTTCATACCTCCCATCGGAAAGCCCAGGGTGGGAGGCCAGAGCTGTGCACACATTGCAAAGGAGTAAGGAAGTTGCCATTGGGTTGGGTTGTGCCCACTATGACCCTGGAAGCTGGGAGCGGTGCCCAGAGTGGGCCTCCTGGGCTGTAACGGCAGGGGTGGTGGCAGCACGAACCTAGTTCTCTGGCTGTGTAAACGAGGAGGTTGCAATTATCATCTAGGAGAGAGGGAGGCATAAAAAGACTGGGGAGCTGGGAGCGCTCATCTTGTCTGGGGAGCCTCCGGAAGCTTCCTGGAGAAAGGGATCTGGAAACTGAGACATTAAGAATGAGCTGGAATTAATCAAATGGGCAGGGGACCTATCTCCTGGAAAAAGGAATATAGTATGTGATAAGACCTAGGGACCAGGACAAACAACACATATAAATATTCCTGGCTAGAGCGTGAGATGGGCCACACATAGGCATTGAGTTGGTAGAGGTGGGTGGGCGAAAGACGGACTTTTCCCCTTATACTTCACAGGGGTTTGGTCTTGTCAAACATTGTCTTAACATTGATGATAAGACTACTTGGTGAGTTAGGATTATTGAAGTGCAGTCCAAGGGTTAAGAGATTTATACATACTTGTGAAATCGGAAACACTGGGAATTCCCGATGTCCCCACAATTAGACCCGTGAACAGAAAAGTGAGCGTATCTGCAACTCACAGATATGAAAAGTGTGAATCATTTTGGAAATAATAGGCCGAATGATCTTCCGCTCCTCTGTAATGTCTCTATGGCTCTTACATCGGAGAGGAATTTAATGCTCGCCTTTTGATGCTCAGGATCTTTAGGAAGAGGGTGCTCAGATTTACACAAACACACATCCGTGCACAAACGCAGATATTCATGACTTTGGCGGGGAAGCTAGATAGAATGTGAAAGGGAGGAGCAAAAAAATAAAACCAATTACTATCTTGGCAATAAGAGGTCTTTCACTCTGCTTAGCGTCTCTCTGAAAAATAAGAGTATCATTAGCATCCATTCAGATAGTAACACGTTCCAATACTTCTATCTCTGGGAAGGTTTTATCCCTCCCACAAATAATCGAAAGATACTTGGACATAATGACATCTTAAACTGCAGAGAATTAAGAGCAAATAGGACAAAGTGATGAGACTCCATTTTTTTAAAAGTTGCACTTGGGGGGTACTCAAATTGTCGCTCTTTGACTAAACTTGCTAGCAGGGTCCCACCCATCCTGTGGGTCCTGGAATCACGCAGCCCTGAGGACAACACCCCTCTGACTTTGTTCCTCCTTCACTGTGGCCTGGATGCGCCTGCAGTGTTCTCAGAGTCGTGCTGAGAGCTGTGGAGGGTCCCAAGAGAAGTCCCCACCCTTGGGAAGATCCCCAGAGGGAGCTCAGGAGGACTCCAGGTCTCCTGTCATCCCCCACTCAATAAGGTCATTGGCTGAGGTCCACGAGGCTTCTCCGGGTGAAAGAAGCATCTGGTAGGCCATATGAATCATGAGTGCTTCCATCATTAGCCATTAAAATACAGTGGAAAATTTAAGTCACTGCATGCATGACATGCTGTGGTCCTGGAGGTGGGGGGCTGGGGGAGGCCTCCTTTAATTACTCCCATGGAACTGAGCACATGTCTAGCCATGGTCTTTTCTTTTGCTATTTTCCAAATAATGAGAGCTCTAATTGCCTCAGTCGGAGCGGCCCTTGCTCATGTTAATGGTTGGCTGCCAGTGTTCTTTCTCTTTCTTCCTTCCCTCTACCTCTATTTTCTACATACACAGTCTCCCGTCCCTACCACCCACCCCCACCCACCCCTGTTTTTGGTCTGAATTTGATGAAAGTCTGGTTTTTACTCCCCGAAAGTTTAAGTGGCTAAATTAAATCACAACTCGCTTTGGCCAATGATCTAGGGAGCTCTTTAGGAATTGGGGAAACATTTTATTTACGACTCCGCTTTCCACCTGTGCTGACATGGCATGGAATTTACAGCTGTATTGAAAGCGTTATAACCAGCACCTCAGAAATTCCACATTCTCCTGAGCTGCATTATTATGGAACATTTGTCAGGCAGCCAATTGCTGTGTCAGCCCCTAATTGATTTATATTAGCATCTGTAGGATCGAGGTGCTATGAGGGTGGGGGTGAGCCTGGACCCACCCCACCTACCCAATTGCTTGAGAGTCCTGTGGACATGAGAGATTTGCAAACAGAACTGAACACAGATACGGTGTTTTCCTTTTGTTTTGTTTTTAGGCAACATGTTTAAGATTACAGATGTTAGCAAAAACCAGTGTAAACTTTTACTATTTTGTGAAAAAGTTCATCGAGCTTAGCTTCTCCCTGCCAGGCCCCATCACTTAACGGTAAAGAACACCTGGCCCTAAAAGGTGAGCTGCATTTTCCCCTCGAGGCACGAGGTGGGAGGTGGGGTGGGGGGTGGATCAAGAAACCTAGAAACGCCTTCCAACTGTTTTCCCCTGTCAGCCTTCATTTATAAATAAAGTAGTTAGCTCTAATAGCTCTTTTTTACACTTAGATCCCCCTCCTCCTGGATTAGAAACATAAATCTCTATGACTCATTTAGAAACACCTGGACTGAAGTTAAGTCCAAGTTGAGGGATCCTGGAGGGATCAGCAAAAGGGATCGTGGAGAGAATGCCCAAGACACTCACTCACTACAGCATTGGTTCCTGGGTACAAACGGTTTACACAAGAGCTCCCAAACGGTGGGGCTCCCACGGCACCTTGGACAATTTCATTTTAGATGTTTGCATACTTGATGGACACGACACCCCTGCCACTTCCTAGTGTATCCTATCTGGTTCACTGCACACATGACATTATGTGCCTGGCCTCTGTGGGCATACGAGTTTGCAATGATTCACAAACTGCCATTATGCAGCTTTTGCAAGAGGCATAGGGCGGGGATCGAGGATGATAGGAGAGAGGAGACCGTAAAGCTATATCATGAAAGGTAGCAGTTCCTTAGGTTGGTCTAGGCATTTGGTTATGGGGCAACCACAGCTGAGAGTAACTGTAGGAAGGGCCTCATCCTATTGTCCTCAGAGAACTCCTGGCTGGTCAGCAGAGGTGGTGCCTCTACTGGTGGTAGGGCTGGGGCAGCTCATGGTGTTCCTTGATCTCCATGTGCCTGGGCTATGGTATCCTTAGTTCCGAGCGTGCCTGTGTCACAGTGCTCCTTGGGCCCCACGTACCTTGATCACAACTTGCTTCAGTTACACTCCATAGACTTGACACGCCTTGGTCAGAATGTACCTTGGTCACACCAGGCCCGTACCACAGTGCTTCTTGATCCCCATATGTTTCGGTGCCAGCGTATTGGCCACAGAACCCCTGCAATGTGCTATGCCTTTGTCATGGCACCATATGCTTTGGTCGTAGTATATCCTGGCCACAGTGTGCTTGTGTTCTTGTGCCTATGTCTATGCGGATGGGTCATGGCCGTCCTTGGTCAGTGTGGGCCTCTGTCTCTGTGTTCTCGGGTCTCAGAGTGCCTAGCATGCCTTAGCCACTGTATACTGATGGCCATTCGCAGTTGGGTAACTGGGTGCCTGAGTCATGCCTCATCTGGGTCACAGCACCGATGTGGTTATAATGTGACTTCTGTTTACAAAGTAATGATGATTAGAAATAATCTCTTGGCATGTAGGGTCCTCATGGGAGGTGGAGAGATGGGTGGGATTCCAGAAGCCAAGTAAGAGAGGCATCAGCTAGCCAGTATGCTAGGACCCAGAATCAGGTTGATACACATAGTAACAGAATCTGTGTCCCAGAACGTTGATGTGGACACTTTAAAAACCATCTCTATGCTAATGACTCCTGATTTTATAAATTCTTCCCAGACTCGTATATTTATCTGCCAGCTTGACGTTCCCACTGTTATGTCACTCAGAATTTATGCAACTGTCTGAAACTGAGCTGACAGTCTCTTCTAAGCTGACCTTCCTCGGGTCTTCCCTGAGGTTAGACACCTCCATTCTTCAGGTTGCTCAGACTAAAACGTATGGTCATTCTTGACTTTGCTTTTTATCGTACCCCACATACAACACATCAGCAAATCCTGTTGACTCTAAATTCAAAGTACATAATAACCCTCTCTTCCTTCATAGCCGCAACTCTAGTCCAAAGGTCATCTCGCCTGGATTTTTAAAATAGTCACATAATTAATCTCTTGCCCTCTTTATTATCAACGTAGATACCAGATAGACCTGTTAACATGTAAGTCTTTCCTCTGATAAAAACCCTTCAAAGTCTGTGCCTCCTCCTTTGGGAAAAGGGTAAAGTCTTTGCAATGACTCCTAAGGCCCCCAGTCTGAGCTGTGTTACCTCTCTGGTGTTATCTGGGCCCTTTCCTCCTGTGGCCACCTCCCTCCTGCTACATGCTCCTGCTTTGACACCTTTGCACTTGCACTTTCCCCCTCCCTATGGAGTGCCCCCAGAGAGCAACAATGCTGAATCCCTCACTTTTTTTTTTTCAGCACTTAGGTCAAATGATCCTTTATTCTGTCTTGCTGCTAAGCACATTTCCTTGCTTTGTTTTCCTTTTTAGCATTTGCCCCTATGCAACACACCATGTATTGCACTCATTTTTTTTTTTTTTTTGCTTATTGTCTGTCCCCGACAGTAAGTTCAATGAGGGCAGCCGCTTTTATTTGGTGTGTCCTTCTAGTGCCTGCAAGTGGAACAATGCTTGATGTCTGAAAAGTCCTCAATGACTGTTTGCCGAATGAATGAATATTAGGCAAATTCTGCATTGTAAATTTCATTTCTGCTCTTTGTTTTTGTTTTATCTTCTGAAAACTCTTTTGAGGCTTCATTGCTAATCCCACATTACCTATTTTTCCCCTACACTTTTGGCTCTTTGATTTAATCTCACTATAAACTCTTCATCTCCTACCTCTCAGGACTCTAACATGCATGCAGAGCGTTCACGTCTCTTCAGGAGGAGCACTGTTCACTCTCTGGACCTTTCTACTCTCTTTCTAACAGCCCATTGCAAACTCCATGGGGTTTTCTAATAAGGTCTTCAAATTGTATAAAATAAAATTCATTGCATTCTTCCAAACTTGTCACATTTCTGCAGCTCAGTTAATGGTGCTACAATCTATCTAATCACAAAAGTTGGAACTCTGGTGTCTTCCTCAGTTTCTCTAGGATAGTTACTTCTAACATCAATCAGAAGACCTCTTTTTGGTCGGGATGACATTTGGATTTCTTGTTTCAATCTTTACCTAGCAAATATAACATATATGTATGTATGTATGGTTGTATGTGCATGAGATACACACACACACACACACACACACACACACACACACGGCACACAACAATAACAGAGGCTAAAGCCACAGTTCTATTAAGCTCTAAGTCAGAAAACTGGCAGATAGAACCGGAAGTTTGACCAAGAGCCAGAAGTTTCTCAGGTGTCACAGGGGAATGAAGCCAGGCTCACCGCATGAAACTGGACACTGAGGCAAGGCTCTCCACCTGTGGAGTACAAAGGAAAAAGCAGTGGCTACTGACCGGGGCAAAGGTGTTTGTCAATCTATACACTTGCGGTGCTTCAAGGAGATAGACTGGGCTTGAACCAAGCCACCAGCCAACTCCCATAACTGAATTTGCTGAGGCCCGCATATCATCCATAGCTTCTACTATAAACCCAGCATCTGGAGTAGGGTCCAGCAGCGCCCCCAAAGCAATCATAAAAAAACACTATAGAGAAAAAAGTGGTCCTAAAGGGAGCAAAGAAAAATTATAAGCCTGCAAACAAAACTTCGAAAGCATACAACTAAAACTAACACTAAAAGAGACAGTCAATAATATCGATGAGTAGGAGACTGTGTCAGGCTTAAAGAAATAAAAAATAATGGAACAATCTATATGTGATTTTGAAATCCTTTTGTTTAAGATTCTTGGAGACACAAAAAAGTAAGACCCAGGGGAAAAAATTGTGAAATGCCAAACAGCAGATATAAATCAAGAAGAAGTGGTTAAAAACAGATACAACTAGCAATCATGTATATATAGAGAGAGTCCTTGATTTTAAACAAAGAGGACCTTCTAGAATGCAAAGAATTAGAGAATTCAGACACTACTAAGCATTTGCCTAGAACAAACACAGGAGAGTAAATGAAAAATGTAAAAGATAACTTGAGGTTTCAAATTACATCTTAAAGGATTTGAGAATTCAAAAACAAACTAGAAGACATATAAGCAGTTTTCTAGAAAATAAATTTCCAGCCTTGAGGACATGAGTTTTCATGTTTACATCCTTAGTTTCAGGTATGGTAAATAAAAAGAAACCCACATCTACACCCATCACGGTGAAATTGAAAAGCATAAAAGATAAAGTAAAAAGTCTCAAAAGCTGTGAGAGAAAAGATGGATTGGCAGCAAAAGAATGACAATTAGAATTGATTTCAACAAACGATTCTGGGAGACAATGGAATACCATCTCTGAAATGCCAAGAGAAAACTACCATCAATTTGACACTTTATACCAAGATAAACCACAATTTAAGAGTGAGGACAAGATGAAGGTGTTTTTAGACTCATAGAGGCCATGAAAATGTACCATTCAAGAAGTTAAAGAAGGGGCAACTGGGTGGCTCAGCGGTTGAGCTTCTGCCTTCGGCTCAGGTCGTGATCCCGGAGTCCTGGGATGGAGTCCCACGTCGGGCTCCCTGCATGGAGCCTGCTTCTCCCTCTGCCTGTGTCTCTCTCTCTTTGTGTCTCTCATGAATAAATAAATAAAATCTTTTTAAAAAGTTACAGAACTCTTAATGGATAGATTTCATTGATGAGAAAAATGAACCAAAATTAATGAAATCAAACATCAAAACAAAAATGATTGAAGGAATGGTAAAACATGTTGGGCAATCTATAAACCATGTGGAAGAGAAGTCTGGAAGCATCACTGTAGATAGAGGGAGTGGTAGGAAGTAGTAGGAACTCAGTGTGTAGGAAAAATGTGTAAAAGTCATTAAGAGGAGAGAGAAGCTTTACCTCTTGTAAGAAAAATAAGAGAGAGAGAGAGAGAGAGAGAAATGAATATTAAAATTTTAGTAGTAAATTCCCAAAGAATAAAAATACAAACAATACGTTTCAAATTAGCAAGGGAAAAGAAAAGTGAACAAGAAAAATGTCAGCAACCTAACTGAAGTCAGGAGAGGAAAAAACTGAAGAGAGCATAGAAAAAGGATAGGAAACAGAATAAAATAAAATGGTAAAAATAATTCCAAATATATTAGCAACCTCAAATAATAATGGTTGAACTTCTCTATTAAAAACCAAAACCAGGGGCACGTGGGTAACTCAGTCGGTTAAGCGTCTGCCTTTGGCTCAGGTCATGATCCTGGGGTCCGGGGATCGAGCCCCACGTTGAGCAAGGAGCCTGCTTCTCCTGCTTCTCCCTCTGCTCATGCTCCTTCTCATTCTCTCTTTCTCTCAAAAAACTAAAAATCATGTTGGGGAAAACTTTCAGGCACATTCTGATGATAAAAGATGCATCTTTTTATTGTGGTAAAAAAAGAACACAATTTAGCCTCTTAACCACTTTTAAGTGTAAGTTCAATAGCGTTAAGTGTATTCACATTGTTATGGAACAGATCTCCAGAACCTTTTCATCTTAGCTCCCCTTCCTCCTAGCAACCTGGCAACCATCATTCTACTTTGTTTCTATGAATTTGATTACTTTAGATACCTCAGATCAGTGAAATCATACTTTTAAAATCACACAGAAAAATGGAAAAAATGACAGGACTGGAGGAGATACACAAAGCAAGTAGCAAATTAGCTGGTGCAGAATAGATTCACCTTAGACACTCCCATCAGCTTACTGCTGAGCAACACTGCTTTGTAAGGAGTGGGGCGTGGAAGACGTATGCATGCAGGAGACCAAGAAAAAAAAAAAAAAAAGATTGGCAGGACAGGAGCAGAATGAGAAGAATGCAGAGATTCGGAAAGTAACGATTATGCAACAATGTGTTGGTTCAGTCAAATGTGGACTAAGCCCATGAGGGAATTTGGAAGTCTGGAGTATTGGTGATCTCCATCGGTGATCTTGGGAAAAGCTATTTCAACTGAATTTGAGCAAATTCCTGTCTCTCAGATTGAAGAGGAATTGTGCTTTTGAGAAGTTTGAGATAAATAGGAGAGATGATAATCTAGAGGTGAGGCTGAGGGAAGAGGAATGTTGCTTTATAGGACTCATATAACCATATTTATAAATTGGGGGCAAAGAGATTAAGATGGAAAAGTGGCGTCTTCTTTCTCCAGTTGTATCTGGTTAGCCCCGCATAAATCGCATTTTCTTTAACAGATTCCCATACTTTTACCTCTCTTTGGTAATAGTTACTGTTTCCAGGGCCTGAAATTTCCTTTCCCTCTTTCTCCACTTCTTACTCATCTCCTAAGACTTAGCTCAAATATTCCCTCCTTTATTAAATCTTCTCTGACCCTCCTAGGAGAACCAAACCCTCATTCCATTGCATTCATTGAGTTTGTAAATACAGTCTGTTCTTTTGTAACAAGAAAAATATGTTATTTATATATGGGATATAGTTATAATAAATTTTTAAACATTCTGTCTTCTAGTTCTATTATCTGTGTCATTTTTAGGTATGATTTTAGCCGTGGATTTCTCTCTCCATCATACAAGTCACATTTTCCTGCTGCTTTACATGCGTGGTGATTTTTTTTTTATTCTACATCAAATATTATGCATTTGGACTTGTTGAGTGCAAGACATTTTGGTATTTCTGTAGATATTCTTGAGTTTTATTCTCAAAGACAGATAAGTTACTTAGAAGTAGCTTGATCCTTTTTGAGCCTTGATACTTTTAGGTGGGGCCAGGGCTGTCCTTAGGGCTAGTTTTGCCGCATTACTGAGGCTATGTCCCGAGGATCTACGTGATGCCCACTGAATTATAAGGTTTTCCACTCTGGTTAGTTGGACCACCTACTGGCCCTGTGGGAACTTCGGGAACTGTTTCTTCTAACCCTTTAGTCGGGTTCTTCTTTTTCTGGCCTTGGGTACTTGCCTCACTTGCACATGCTAATGGGTGTTCAAACTAATGGCTCAAGGGGGACCCTCTGCAGATCTCTGGCATTCTCTGTGTAGTCCTCTCTTATGTAATATCCTAGCCTTCCAGCTCTGTCTCCCTGACTCAGATAGATGGCTGGGCTCCATTTGGCCCCCTCTTCCTGAGCCATAGCCTGCTATTATAGGGTTCACCTCATTAATTTTTATTTTCTTAGGGATTGTTGCCTTTGTGATTCCCAATGTCTAACATCTGAAAATGATTATTTCAACAATCACTTAAGTTTCAATGAGGAAAAGAATGGGAAAGCTGAAGAGCTGGTAGGTTTCAGATGAAAAAAAATGTCAATAGTAAAGTTTTTAAAGTTATAAATGCATAGCTATAAACTTAAACATTACTCATTAAATTCAACTTTTAATCATAATGAGATTTTTGCATACTTTCAATGGCTTCTCTTTTCCTATACACCTGTTATTATTATTAGCATCCACGTAATATGTAAATTATAAGGCCACTCAAAGGAGCAACGCTGTGTGGGCCACAGCACTTTTTTTCCTTGTAATGATCAGCTTATAACCTGTGGTGTCCTGAGAAAGGCAAATCGCATCTACTAATTGATTATATTAACATATACTTTAGTTGTGAATTTTACCATAAGAAAATCATCGTTTTATCAGGGTAAAACTTCCTCAAGAGAAGAATTCTTCAGTGATCCGGGCCATGTCTTACTCATTTTTGATATCCCAAGAGCCTATCACATTGCAGGTACTCATGTGTTGTTAGGAATTAATCTTGAATTAATTGATCTTGAAACACAGTTGCAAAAATCTGGATGACTAAAAAGTCTCCTTTAAAACTGTTTCTACAGGTGAAATGGAAATATGAAATTGTAACGGCTGCAGGATGTACTAGTACAAGAAGGTATTCAGTAAATGCTAGTGGGGGTCAAAGGCCTAAGGCCGGCCACAACAGTGGAACCTAGGTTCTGGCATCTGTGTTAGGGCTGGTCATTGAGGCCAAACTGTTTATTTTTAAAAGGGAGCTTTATAAATCAATGAAGAACAATGTCAATAAGAATCTTGGGCAGTTCTTCACATTAAAATTACTATTTCAAGATGGGGCAGGACAAGCTGTTGTAAGTACACTCAAAAGACAATGTTCAAGTGCAATCAACACTTTTTCCCTCACTTATATTAAGTTGGGCTTCAAAGCAAATACTCTCGATTGGTAGCAAGCCCATATTCCATAGAGCCATTCAGAGACCCGGTGTCTTCTACAACCGAGGTCAAGGCAAGAGCAGCTCTAGGCAATAGCTTTCTAATCAACCAGGTCGCTGCAGGAGAAGGACATGGAAGGGTGTGTGTAAAGATTTCATGCTCCAGGCTTGAAAGCGGCACTTTACACCTCTACACACATTCCACTGGGGCAAAAGTCACCTGGCTACAGACACACCTAAATGCAAGCTGACTGAGAAATATGTGCAGCTGTGTGCACAGCTCCAATAAAAAAAAAAAATCTGTTGACACACCTGGCCATCTGTTTACTTTTCATAAACTGAACAGGAATTGATTTTCCTACTGACTGCTAGACCACATCATCTGGTGAGTGTTAAAAAAAAATACAGATCTTTTGACTTCCTTTATTTCTTCCTAGAAGATGTCCCATTGACATATAGGTTAACCGTTCTTAGTATTTTTCATACAATGACATCACAGCTGGCTTTGTAACCAACAGCTTCCCTCTGATTTTCTCATGGTGGTTCATATAAAGTTCTGCTATGTGGGGGGCAAAAAGGAAAGGTTTGCTTTTGAAAAAAGTTCTGGATTCAAAAGAAGAAAAAAGAACATTTCAGGGTAATAATTTTGTCATGTGTTTAGGAGTTTCCTTGGGGAAGAATATTGAAGAATATTTATTTTAGTATTTGTTAATAGCCCAGCGTCTATGGTAGGACCTAGCACAGTAGATACCAAAAAAAAAAAAAAAAATGCTCATTGAAACAAAAATGAAATAATATACACAAGGACAAGTGTGTAGTTGCCAAATTTCAACATTGAGCTGTACACAGGTCAACATAAAGCCACAGAGGAGCATAGGATCTGCTGAGGGGTACTGTACCGTACTGTGAAAAGTGGGGAATGGCAGTTACATGGAGGGTATGGTTTGAAGGGTAGGCTGGATCAATGAGTGAAAGTTCTTATACATCATAACTGAGATTTAAAGTGTAGCCATCAATGGTTTTTAAACAGGAAAGTGGCCAATTCAGATCTATTTTAGAAAAATAATTCTGTGAAACAATGAATTGTTTCAAAGAGACAAAGGACAAGAAGACACTGATTTAAGAGACAGGTCAGGGTCTGAACCTGGCAGTAGCAATGGGCTAAGAAGGAAGGCATAAATAATCTTGAGGACATTTCAGGTGCCAAATTTACAGGAGTGGTGATTATTGATAATTAAACATGGACGGGAGTATTGGAAGCACAATTGTTCTGGGATACAGGTGGAAAAACCCAGATAATCAACTTCTTCTAGGATACGTGAACTGCATGTAACACTTTTAGGGAGTTCAATTAGAATTACAGACAAAATTAGTGTCAGTTACAGGGGCCCTACTAAGTTATAGCATTTAACACAGTGTAGTATAAATATTTATGAACCTGCTTCCTGTCCCACTGATGATTAGGACAATGATCATTTTACTCCTTTCTATATCACCTATTCAAAATATACAACTAAGCATATATGAAATGTGTGATAACTGTTAGTGTGTTATCAAATTTCAACTCTGAGCTGTAGATCAAAATAAAGCCATATACAGAAACATCAAAGTAACTACCCAAACAATGGTAATAATCTCATGAAAGCATTAGGTGTTATGTTCAAACAGGATTTTTAAAAAAGTTAAACTTGTTAAAAGCCAAAATCAACCATGAAACTCAATAAAGATATGAGAAAATTACATCCAAGAGTGAAATTGTAATAGTTATGAATTGCTTTGCCTTATTCCTTAAAATGTATTCTCAAAAATTCTTTAATTAAAAAATATAATTCTAATAAAAAGCTACATGTGAATACTGGTTATAATTTCTGTATTCATGAATATCAGTAATCACATGGGAGGATATGGAATTCAGACTCTTGACACTAAATACAGTAGGAATAAGAAATTACAATTCTTATACTAGTGAGAATTTGAGTTGTATACATTTCAATCTATAATATAGATTTTCAAGAGAGTTTTATCTTGATAATATATCTCAAGTAAAATCAAACATCTATATTAAAAGATACTCATCACTACCAGGTTTCTCAAAAAAAAAAAAAACCAAAACAAAAAACAACCAAATGGCCTGAAGATGTGAACAGACATTTCTCCAAAGAAGACATACAAATGGCCAGCAGACACAAGAAAAAATGCTCAATGTCACTCGGCATCAGGGAAATACAAATCAAAACCCCAATGAGATACCACCTCACACCAATCAGAATGGTTACAATTACCAAGTCAGGAAACAACAGATGTTGGTAAGGATGCAGGAAGGGGGAACCCTCTTGCACTGTTGGTGGGAATGCAAGCTGGTGCAGCCACTCTGGGAAATGCTATGGAGCTTCCTCAAAAAGCTGAAAATAGAGCTACCCTCTATGACCCAGCAATTGCACTACTAGGGATTCACTGCAAAGGTACAATTGTGGTGATCTGAAGGGGCACCTGCACCCCATTGTTTATAGCAGCAGTGTCTACAATAGCCAAATTGTGGAAAGAGCCCAGATGTGCGTCAACAGATGAACAGATAAAGATGTGATACATATGTACACAATGGAATACTACTCAGCCATCAAAAAGAGCAATGTTATCATTTGCAAGGTGTTTGCAACTAGAGGGTACTATGCTAAGCAAAATACATCAATCAGAGCAAGACAATTACATGATCTCACTCATCTGTGGAATTTAAGAAACAAAACGGGATTGTAGGGCAAAAGAAGAAGATATAAAGCAAGACGAAATCAGAGAAGGGGATAAACCATGAGAAACTCTTAATCATAGGAAACAAACTGAGGGTCGTTGGAGGGAAGGGAGGTGGGAAGACGGGGTAACTGGGTGATGTAATGAGCACTGGGTGTTATATAAGACTGATGAATCACTGACCTCTACCTGTGAGACTAATAATACTTTAACTGATTGAATTTAAATTAAAAAAAATAGAACCAAAGACCCCAAATATTGGGATAACTCAGTAAATATATGTTGGCGAACCCTCTTCTCTCTTAAAAGAAAATCCCAACTAAAGTACCTCTGTGCCATTTTTGGACAAATCTAAAACCTCTTGAGACTGTTTCAAGACTTTTTATACATTTGTTTAAGCAATGCCTCATGAAAAAGATAAGTTCTGGTAACTGGATATTTCTAGAATATTGAAATTATTCAATTCGTGAAGAAACTGTACCCCTCTTTGAAGACTCTAATAGTTTTTTTGGCAGGACACTGAGTTATTCAATGTGTTAATAGAATACTGTCTTAAAAAATAGTGAGTTCTAAATTATCCTATTACACAAGTCCAACCACTGCAGATTCCAAGAGTGGGAGGCACAGTACAGGCACTCTGCGGTAACATTTGGTTCTCATTCTCTTTCAAAAATACCACCAAAGCACATCTATTGTAATATTGGTTATGAATTACTTCCTATCACATTAAATAAAAAAGACTAAAACCCCTCAGGTGTGTACAAATACCAAATCACTTTCCTTTTTTTAAACAATAGTACCATTGGCTATATTTTAAGAAATAATTTTTGGTTTCTTTCTGTAAGGAGACTGGGAAAATAAGTTTGTAAACATCCCATGGATTGTATTTCATAAAATGTTGTCAGCCACAAGTAAGGAATATTTATCTCCCAATATCTTAAAAATCAGCCAAGATTATACATAGTAACGATGTTATCATTAGCGTTAGTAATGAAGAAAAAACAGTGTCGAAGTTGGGTGAACATCATATCTACGACATTAAGATATGTTGTACATGAGTTGGTCTTTATTGGAAAGTATAGAAAGATTAAACTGAAAATTTTAAGCATTTCTTTTCAAATAAGCCAAATGATTTAATGTTTACATCTATTTTTTTCTGAAGTCTATTATTTTAGGATATCTTAATACCTACTAGATTCATTTTAATATGGAGACTCAATATTATATATTCTTTTCCTGCAAATGTCAATGAGAAATTGCTTGCTTTTCCCTACAGCCAAAATTATATGTAATTCATAGGTTTCAGCACAGAGTGAAAGGGAAAGACCGTATTAATGTAGAGTAAATCTACTTTTTGAATTTCAAGTGTTAATGATTTAACCCTTTGGGGCTAACTCTGGAAAAACTAAATCCTTTAAAAGAGGTTCATAATCATTGAATAGACCTCTATCAATGCTTGCATGGCATCTGGCAATAATGAAGACAGATTAACAATACGATTTTGAGAATCTGGCAATAGGATAAAGCCAAAGCATAAAAAATCACTTCTCTGCAGTTAGTTACTGGTGGTCCAGGGAAGGATCCACTTCCTGGCCTCTGGTGTCCACACTAAAGGAGGAAAATCTTACTGAATCTGAGTTCCAGGTTTCTGGCTAACAAACAACAAAGCTATACACTCATTAAGCAGGAAAAGTCATCCCCAACAGATCCTCTGAGAAGAATCTGCTTTTCTAATATCTGCTTTCACTTTAGTTCAAAGAACTGACAATGGCATAAATTAACACCTTCATCAGGTTAGATTTTAAAGCTTAATGTGCAATGTTAACTCTTCCCACGCATATCTAACTTCTGGGCAAGAGGATTTGTCTTTACACTACAGATGAAAACAAGAATTTGTTTTAAAACAACCCTGTTTCATCATGTGAATTGTTAAGCTTAAGTTTATTTCAATTACTTAAAACAATGTCGCTTAATTTTTAAAATGACTATATTCATTTTGTGTGTGTACACGCCAGTCATGTAATGCCGTTTTTATCTAAATACTGTTTAAAACAAGTATTTTAAATCGTTCAAGTAACAGATTTGATACTCAGTTTTTAACAAGTAGAGCAGGATGACCAAATTAGAAAAGTATTTTAATTCTTAAGGAATGTTGCAGAATAGTTTAAAAGTAGCTATTAGAACTGCTCATCCAGCAGAAAATCAGTAAGAATAACCAAGAATTCCATCAACATCCCATTCTCAGCTGGAACACTGGATGAAAATCCACCTTGGTTATAGCCATTTTAACTATAGAAATGTGCAATAAACCACGCTCTTGTTATAATTAAAGGGATGGTGAATGTGAAACTATTTGGAAAAGCACAGGGCATTAGACCACATAAGGCATTATTATAATTAAAGAAACATGGCTTGGACAGTGATTTAAGCAATGGTGGCTGTACTGCATTAGAGCAGACTATACCAACAAATCTTTTTTTTATTTGTAAAGTTAGGAATAAATTAATGTACCTCAAATCTTTGTAGTTCTTTTACATTTATAATGTGCTTTCACATACACTAATCCAATTAGAGTCCGTATTACCTCAACCTGTGTGATAGGCAGAGTGGTCATCTTTTTGCTTATATTTTAATGTGCTGAGCCTAATTTCCATCAATTTGAGACATGATAATATGAAATTATTAAGCCTAAAATGTGTCAAAAACAATAAAAACTGTAGTTGTATAGATGGGGCATGGGATCCCAATGACACATTTTATTAAATGCAATGTGCAAAATAAAATTAAGTGAACTCTATTCAAAAAGGGTACAAGACAGGTATTATTTAAAATGCTTTAGTACTCATTTTCAATAAAAAGAAATCTGGCATTATAAAAATACATAAAATAGTCATGGATTCACACCATTAACTTACATAAGATTTTTTTTTTTGCATAAAACAAAGTTAAAATAGTTTTAAAAAGGTATTCTTATATGAAAGTTACTCCCAGTATAAAATTCTTATAACTTTTTGTAATTTTGGTCCATCTGTATAAATAAGACATTTTATCCTTTTAAAATTCATAACTCCATTTAAAAACATAGGATTCTCTCTTTTAAATAAAAGTCCACTTGAGGTAGTATGTTAGAGCTCTTCTTTGCTCCCATTCTGTCTATGTGTCCAAGTCATAAGACTGAAAATTTGGAGTCCTATGGTTTTCTACGGTCTGTTTATAGGTACATGTGTGATTTTCTTGCTGAAAATCTGTCCTTTCTTTCCCATATTCCTCTGACTCAGAGTCCAAGTCTGGGGAAGAACGAGTTTTCAGGTGAAAGGCTCTTGGCTGACAATCCACTGGCTGTCCAAAGCTTGAAAAGGCATCCAGATGAGCTCTCTTCAGAGGCTTTCCAAAAGTTCCTGAAAGCAAGCAAGCAAGCAAGCCCTTGAGCGAATGGGTCCACTGGTAGCATGTAAATCAAAACACATTTCCAATGAAGGAGCATCTTTGCCCGTGAACACGAGTAAATGTTTTCTACAAGTCATTTATGGTATCGGGCATGTGTGCATCCAGTTATGGAGAGAGAACTTACAATATGGAGCTGGGTAATGAATACCGTATGTCCATTCTTTATCACATTTCATCCTCTACAGTAATAGTAATCATTGAGCAATGAGGTTCCCCAGTGTAAGTTCTTCCAAACCCTGGCTTTAGTACTTGACAGTGCACAATTCTCCATGTAGGAGATCTGGATTGTGGGTTAGCAGGTATCAACTGCACCTGGGTATAGAAAGTTTCTTCCAAAATAATCCTGATGCCTTGCCCTTTCTTCTTTACTGGCGAAATATTATTTTTAACTGCCTCAAATTCTTGTCACAGTCATAAAAAAGTCATTTTCATTTTTTGAAAAAGGAGTAAGCAATTATACTGTGACAAAACATACAATTTCTCAAAATGGGGTAAAATATTTTAAGATTCTTTTTTATTAAAACAAGACAATTTGTGGTTCATTTTCCCATATCTCCATTTAGTGAAAAGATGATCTCAGTTCTTCCATCCTTTGTCCCCATGCACTAGACAAAAAGAAATCCACAAACGAGTCTTGGCGCTAGCCAGAGTCTACCACCATCGACTTGGGCTTTGAGGCTCTGATGGTCTCCTCTGCCAAAGCAGTCCGGCCTGGCTGACAGGCGGTTGTTGCCAGGTGGGACGCTGTCCACCCTTTGACCAGAGTCAAAGGGTGACCCACCAGACATCCCAAACCACAATCATGCAGTGCATACAACTCCACCCCAAAAGCTGCTGTAGCCCAAAACCACTTTTTCCACATGGCTGACAAATGGAGCTCCTAAGTCACTCCCAAAACTTGTCCTCTAGATGATGCCACACACAGAGTTAACCAGAAAGCTCCTAAGGCTTAGTTACGGATTAAATACATAATCAAGTAAAATCCCCCATGTCTGACTTTGCCTTTAGAAACACGTATACTAACTCATAGGATGTCATGACAACATGATTTTTTAAAAAAAGAAAAAAAACATTTTTCAACAAGTTTGGCATTTGAGGCTCATTGCTCTCCCACATGCAACTTGGAATAGGAGTCCTGCCTGAGTCAAGGTGTCTAATAATTTAATAAACTTACCCATGAAAGAATTATTTGAAGTAACTGATGCTGGCTCTGGACTTGGACTAAAATCTAAAGAGGACTTGTTTAGACACAAACTTTTCACTCCAGTTCCTTCATTTTGAGAGTAAGTAGAGTTGAGTAACTTCCTCACATGTGAAGGCCATCCTATATCACTGACACTCTGTTCGCAGGAGTCCTCTGAAGGATAAGGACATGGGTAGCACTCCTTTTTCTTTATGTAACTGGGCTCACAGTGGTCCATCAAGGCTGTTCTCAGGTCAGGACCACAACCTTTGAAAATTCAGGAGAGTATCAGAGATAGAGTTAGTGCTTCTGGAAGTCTCCAGGAAACAGAAGAGAAATCAGGTAAGAGAATCACATACCTGTATGATAGGCTTCAAATGGATCTGAGCTGTACACATTCCCCTTCAAATACACAGGGCCTGAGGACCCCAGAAAGGGACAAAGGAACGGATCCGTGGCAACTTCCACATCGGCTTCACTACTACTGTCAATGTGGCAGGTCCCTTCAAAACAGACATTGTAGTCACTGAATGAATTTGATTCAAGTACCTGTCAACATTCTCTCCACTTTGGGCATTTTCCATATTTATAGATAAAAATTTTGGATAGAATGGCATACAAAAGAAAAAAACTAGAGAAATTTATGTTAGGGTTTTAAAACATTTACTGAGGCCTACAGATTAGTGACTAAATCTGTGCCATCTTCCAAGAAGAAGACGCGATTAACCATTGTACGACATGTGTTCACCTGGGTGCTGGCGCCCAGGAGCATCCAAGAGGAACTGACCTGCACGTGCACACTGCAGCCAAAGCAGCTGTGGCCTGAAACACACGAGGCCATTAGCACTGCCCCCTACCTCCCGAAAGTCACAGATGAGCAGGACCAGGAAGTGGCATTCAACAAATGATCTCTGAATGCTCAGCTCAAAGCTGAGCTCAGCCCAAACAACAACCACCTCCCCCCCCTCCCCACTCTATTGTGAGTATCTGAGCCAAACAACCCAGAAATGATGTGCCGGTTAGTCGTGGCCACAAGGACAAGAGATGTAGCACAGGTGAGAGAGGCCTCGATGGGCCATGTGCCTGGGAACCTGGGAAGTGGGAACTGGGCAGTCTCAGAAAAGAATGCGCAAGACGTGATTCACATTCAGGGCTGGTGGCCTCTAGAGCTGCTCCCAGAGGATCAATCGCCAGCCCCAGCATCCAAGTGACACGGCATTATTATGTTCCGGGTCTGTCGCTTTAAGTTTTCATAAATGTCTCTTCAGTAGACCCTGCTACATTTGAAGGAGGCTGCAACTGAATGAGTCCAACCAGAACAACCCCGTGTGTGTGCAAATCTTCCATCTGTATACTCTCTATCACTTGCCTTGCCAAACACTTTGGGACGATTTGTTGCCTTTTCCTGGTCTCACTACTGCCTACACTAGGAGTCCGAAAACATGTTGACTCCGGGATCCACCGCAGAGCAGATAGTCAATAAGTGCTTGTGGGAAAAGACGGTAAAATGTTTGAAAAGAATGTCAACAGTTTCTACTTTGGGAGCCCTTGATGTGTGCCAAGCACCATACAGGTTTCCGATATCATTTGACTGAATTTCATAACCACCCAATAAGGAAGTAGTGTATGACTGCCCAGGATGCACAGGGAGCAAGTGTCGGAAGGGGGTCTTGGACCAAGCCCGTGTGCCTGCATTACGGCTCCTCCACGAGCATTCTTAAAACCATGCAGTTCTTAAAGCAAGAGTCAAAAATCTGATTTCTCTAATAGAATCTTAAATCATTTTGACGTTTTACGACCATATGTGAAAGCAGTTAATGCCATTTAAGAAAGGAGGACTTTTAGGGCCAAGGAACACTTCGAGCGTAAAGAAAGTATCATGCTGCATGGAGAAATTAGGCTTTTTTTTTTTTTTTTTGAGAAATTAAGCTTTAATTTTCCTACTTGTCTTCTCTTATTATCAGAAACAAAGATTTTTCTAGTATTTAAGAGAAAGGTATAACCGCATTTAATTTCAGCTTTGCCAGTGATCTTGGGTCAGTCCCTAGATCTAGGAGTGTATCTATTTCTGGTGAAAATTAATACTGTATCCGAGCTTTTCCATCAGATTGTTTCAAGACAACCATGGGGTCCAGGGTTCATTTTAAACACTTACCATTGCTGTCATGTTGCGGTAAGAAAAATCCACCTCCTGAAGAAGTGACGAACTGGTGGTGGCTTCCGCTTTCTGAGGAGATGTAGCCATCCTGCCTGTCGGCTAAGGTTCCCTGAGATGACAAGTAACTCGGGATATCTGCCGGCAAGTTGGTCTCATCTGTAACCCGACGACAGCAGTGTTAACCAGGAATGATTGGACACGGCCCTACAACCTTCCCCGATGGACAGTACATACACGGTCTCCGTTTGTGTCCAGACCAAAGAAGTCTACTCCTGAAAACCCATCTCGGTTGTCCAGTCCTCAGGTGAGGAAGATTGGGGCTCTGCTGCTGGGGGCAGCACAAGCCAATTTTCTCCCTTTATCTGGATGCCCCTCCCGAATTTCCGAAAGTGATGTTCCAAAACATAAAGGCCTGGGAGTCTCGGTGGGGTAGTAGCTAAGCTCCCCAATTAAGCTTGATTTCTACCGTGTTTCGGACTCAGGATGCATGGGTGTGGAGTTCACACATGTTCCTCAAATCACGGCCCCTCCCAACAGTAAGGGGATCCTCCCTGCACGCCTGCACACGGGCACACCCATGACGAGACAAGAGCTTACACGGGGGTGGAGGCCTCGTAGGTCACCCCCGTGTGAAGCAGTGGGACCGCTTGACCCTGTGTTTGGACCGGATCGCACAGCCAGCAGGGCATTCTGCGGGGGGCTTAACAAAAAGGATTAATCTTTAAACGCCACCAGCTTTATTTGGGGCCGGGGTGTTATTTTTAGCTGACCATATTCCTGCCGCTTGAAACAAATGAGTCACCCTTCTGACACGGCCTCAGGCTGTGAGAGACACACACGTTCTGGAAGAAAATGACCACAGGACCACAGACACACATGACTACGGCCCCCCGGGGCCAAGCTTCTGTTTACACACCTGTGTTGGTGATGCTGCAATCTTCGTTCCTCCGCCTTGTGTGGTATATGATGACCACCCACACGAGCGACGTGCCCACCACGCAGCACACCACCGCTATGATCACGACGCCCACGGTGGCCCACCCGTCATCGTCCAGCGACGAGGCGGTCATCTGAGGGGAGTCGCAGGTGGGGGTGGGGATCACGCTGAGGCGCACGTTGCCCCTCTCGGTGCCCAGGGTGTTCGACATTTCACACGTGTATTTCCCGGCGTCACTGACATCAGAGTCCACGATGATCAGCAGCTGATTGCCTGCTGCAAAGAAGTGCCTTTCGGTGACCACCAAGGGGCTGTCGTCCTTGGTCCAGTTCAACCTGGGAGGGGGGCTGCCTCCAGCGATGCACTGCAGGACAGCAGTTTCTCCCTTGGTCACGGTTCGGTCTAGCAGGGGCCGCAAAAACGATGGTGTTTCTGAAATAACAAGGGGTGTGCTTTTGAGCCCCTCCATGAGATTGGGTTTGGCAGGTAGGTCCGAAGACCCACCCCCCGAGTGCATACCACTGGAACCTAACATCGTACCCTTCCACGGCCTCACACGTACGCTCCTTTGAGAGCCTACACACGCACACCACGATCGGGACTGCATTTTGTTACCTGGCTGTCACTTGTAACACCTGTTAAGGATAATGTTTACTATTTTTTTTCAATCTCAGTCTCTCCCAGTCTTTTTTTTTTTTTAATTCATTTTATTTATTCATGAGAGACAGAGAGAGGCAGAGACACAGGCAGAGGGAGAAGCAGGCTCCATGCAGGGAGCCTGATGTGGGACTCGATCCTGGGACCCCAGGATCACACCCTGGGCCGAAGGCAGTGCTAAACCGCTGAGCCACCCGGGCTGCCAAGTCTCTCCCACTCTTGGGATGGAATGAGAGGGGCAATGCAAAACATTCTAGGTATCTCTTAGAAATGGAAAAAATGCCTAAAAATAATTTCAAGCAGGGGGGTAGGTCAATGAATGAAAAAAAGTCAGAATGTTTAAATTTTTAAGGGGGAACTTTCTGGGGCTGGATGTCCAAACCTATATGCTAAAGTCTGAAGGTACATCTATTCTTTGGTGTTCATAGGCTACTTTGCTCAACTCCCTCAAAGATACGTATACGATGAACATGTGCACATTTTTCAAAAGCTCCTGTTTAGGCAAAAGGTAAAAGACACACTCTGGTTTCCAGAACGGTACAGTAGACCAAGACAAGAGAGGATAGGTCCTTCCTAAAGTGCTCACATGACTTATCTTCTCATATGTGTTTCATAGGGTGGAGACTGCGGGTAGAGCCTCTGCAATGGGGAGAGTAGGGGAGAGGAAGGTGATTCCTGCAAAAACGGGGAAGCGACACAGCATTTACTCTTCCCTGCCCCTTGAAAGAGAGGAATAGACTTGTCCCATTGGCCACACACACAGATGTAAGGTGCTCCTGGGAAGCCGTCTGTTCTTTCCAGGGAAGGGCAGTGTCCTATGGATTATCTCTCACCCTCGCAACTTCTGACACCTGGGGCCTTTGGCCGAGCTAGCGTGTTTAATTTTTATCACGGAATCTGACAACAGCCACTTACCCAGGACAGTCAGAGTTGCATTAGCAGAAATGCTTCCCGCACTGTTCTGGGCTGTGCAGCTGTAAACCCCAATGTCCTCTATCTTCACATCCACAATAAAGAACACATCATCCTCAGGCATAACATGCATGCGTCTCTCCCTCGCAGGCTGGGAAGTCTGTACCCCCATCCTTCTGCCAGGCTATCTGCGGGGCTGGATGTCCCAGGGCAGCACACTCCAAGCGCGCCATGGCCCCGGCACGGATGGTGAGGTCCATGGGGGTCTTGGTGAAGGAAGGGAGCACTGAAATCAGATAAAGAGTGTGTATTAGTGCTACAGAGTTTTAAAGATTTTCATTCTGGTTTTTTTTTGTTTGTTTTCTAGACGTATACTCACAAATGCCCCTGCCATAGGTCAGGCAGAGGTTATTTCTGACCGCAAGACAAAGAATCTAAAGTTGAGATGAAGAGATCCCCCCAAGGTTACGCACAGGTACAGAAAGGATGAGGTCAGGCTGACACACGGGTCACCTGATGGACAGACTATACAGCTTTCTACTTCCCCCAACTTACTTTTTAGTTTCCTCAGTAATTATCTGGGAGATCTTGGGCAGATCAATTCACCTCTTTGTACCCAGACCACTCATTTCATCATCATCATCATCTTTTTTTTTTTTTAAAGTCCCTCCTGGCTCTTACATTCTGTGACTTCAGATACGTGTTGTGTCCTACAGTTTTATTTTATTTTTTATTTATTTATTTTTTGTGTCCTACAATTTTAAACTCAAAATTGTTCTATGCATCAGGCCTCCGCAGCCATTTGTGGAATGAATGCATTAATGAATCATACACCAAAATCTTTTACCCTGGAAGGTACAAATAATTAAATAATAAAGTGGTAAGGTTCCTGTCATTAAAAGAAACAAAAAAAAAAAACGTATTCGGGTCACACAAAGCAAACAATTACGTATTTTTATTAACGGCAGCTAATACTTGGTGCATTTAGTCAGCATTCACTGTATTCCAGGCTAAGTCCTTTACACCAATTATTTTATTATCATACCTCCGTGAGGTAGGTACTGCTGTTCCTAATTGAAAGATGTGGAAATGGAGGCACAGGGAGGTTAAGTATCTTGCTAAGAGTCACTCAGCTGTAAGCAGGAGTGGCAGGCTCCAAAGCCAGATCTCTGAATTAAAGGTGGGGTGCTGCAAAGTCACCCTTCATGGCCTCCCACATCAGACTAACACGTTGCAAACTCCCAAAGAGTGGACCACACAAATGACATGTGGTTCCTCTCCGTGCTACCCACCAAGACGGGGTCCTGCACACGGGAAGTGCTCATGTAGGTACCAAGGATCTTAATGTTGTGGACTGAGAGGTAGAGAGAGGCAGGGTTAGGTGGGGAACCATGAGCAGGAGACAGCGGTGGAAGGAAGAGAAAGAGAGAAAACCAAATCTAAAAGGCGTCTGTACACGCAAATGGAAAAGTCAGGTCACATACTATTTACTGTAAGCTTGGCTTTGACAGAGTAGGATGAACCGAAGTGATTGGAGATGACACACTGATATTTCCCTTCGCTGGCAAATTCCACATTGCGGAGCCGGAGAATGGTGGTGTACTCCATCACCTCGCCACCCTGCGCGCGCAGGTGTGCGTAATTTTCCATTTCGGCATCGTGCAGTAGTTCATTGTCTTTTTTCCAAGCAAAAGTCATTGGGGAGTCACTGCTGCTGGCGGCTGAGCAGATAAAACTCAAATTGGAACCTTTTATTGCCGACTGTGTTTCTGGCTGAACGGTGATCTGGGGTTTAGGAAAATCATCTGTTTAAGAAGGAGCGGAGGAAACAAAACCATTTTAAGGCTTGAGAGTCCAAACGCCACTCAGGTTTTCATACCAAGAAACTCCAAACAGACGACGGCTTGCATGTGACCCTTTGTGTAGGGTTCCCAGATGGGACCAACAGTCCTCATGTGGAAAGGACAGCCCAGGAGAGCATTTATACACGAATTTGTTCACTTCAAATAGAGACTGAGACCTATTTATCGGTCATTATCTGAGAGGAGACTCTTTCTTTGGAATATAGTTTATCCTAGGCTCCTTAGGCTTTAAAAAAAATATATATATATATGTGTGTGTGTGTATATATGTATATATATATATACCATACACAAGAAGAAATCAGTTAAAAAAAAAAAAGAAGAAATCAGTTAAGAAGTTTCTAGGCTCATGGATCATCGTTAAAAGCTACTAGTAGGAACTGCAATTTTTCCCACGTTATCCACGAATAAGCACCAGCAAAATTAAGAAATCAATATCACTAAAGACAGCAATTAACACCTCATTTAAAAAAAACAGAACCCGTATTAAAGAGCAGTGATTTTTAGATAGAGTTGAAACAAATAGTCCTGTAGCAAAAGAAAAACCATCTCTCAAAGTCCCTGTGAGACCCTGGCTTCCGCCTGGGGTTGAGGGTAGACAATCAATCAGGCCGCTATGCTACACTGTCAGCGCTACATGGTAATTAGAGCTGGGCAACTCTTTCATTCCAAATGGTTATTTTTAGTTCTCTGTTACTTTTTGGAAAAGTCACCTTTTTTGAACTGCAGTTTCTTGGAGATGCTCTAAACCCAGAAAGGAAACAGCTCAGATCTACCAAAAGATAGTTTCTGGGTGCTCTGGAAAAAAATCGCCCGAGTGCATACATGCGTGTGTTTGGTGTGAGCATGCATGTGTGTGGGTGAATGGGGCTTGGGAATGCTCTGGTGACCCCGACGCTGCTCACTTCCAATATCACGTTGTCATCAAGACGGTTTCTTCTTCTCTACGATTCTTCTATAGTTCTCATCTGGTAAATCAATGTTTAAGATTCACAACGGAGGGACTGAAAGAAAAATCTATGGATACCATACACACGTCTCAAAATAACGGAGTTCTTATCTTGGGACTAGAGAACTGCGAAATAAGCACCATGGGAAAGGCATGGCTCGGGCCCTTCTAAATGAATGCCAAAAGCTTATTTAGATCCAAAAGCTACATCAGACGTTTTATTTCCAGAAACCGTTGGCACCGTTTAATGCTGCAACCTAAAAAAATATATTTTTCTTGTATTTGACTAAACAATCACAGGCAAAGCAGTTTCAAATAAATTTTTAAAGGCCAGTGTAAAATCAGGTTCCGTAATATCTTAAAACATATGCTGAAGTTTAAGCAAACTTTGATTTCGTGTTCTATCTGCGCATTTATCTTTACCCAGGTCTCCATGGCAGTGCGTAGTAAACAGCAGGGTAGTGCAGCAGACAGTAGCCTGCATGAGGGAGAAGAAAACCTGGGGTTTTGACCTGGATCTGCTGACTCGGTATGTGAGGTTTGGGATTTCTAGCGCTGAGATTCTTAGACGCTAAAACAATGGACCTTACGTTGATTTGCAATCAATTCAAACTTTCCAGTACTTGTAATGCTTTACCCAGCAGGAGCACAATTTTTAGCTCATAATTTTCTCTTTCTACCCCAACACACGGCATTTACACAGGGGTTAGTTCAGGCTCTCAACAAGCCTGAAATTGGGGAGGGCGGTCTGCAGACTTCCCTTCCCATAGACGCAGACACTGAGATTTAGGGAAGTTGGGAGGGCCGCGAAGGCCCATCAGTTCTCCCAAGACTCAATGTCCTTCTTGTTCCACCAAACCACCCTGGTGTCAAAACACAGACATTTTCGGAAACTCCTTCTCCTCTGTGACATTAAAATCATCAGCATGCTAGAGATCCATTTTCATCTACCTCAGCAGAAATAAAAGCTTCATTAAGAGAACAGAAGCTTATGCAAGACCATTCATTGGAGGGGAAAAAAGAAGAATGAAGGCAGAGGCAACAGTTACACTCACCACACACAAAGCCATCTGGGCTAACAGCAAAAATACTTCTTCCTTTTAGCAGCTGAGGATGGGCGCAACTGGCATTTACAAAGCTCTGAAAGTTGTTTTCCGCCACCCACTGTGGGAGCCATTTTAGTTGGCAATCGCACAAAAGGCTTGATGTATTTAAATGCCTGAGGAGAGTAATTATGTTCAATTTGTTTTATATGAAATGCAGATTCTACGAGTAAACTAACTCAAGTAAATATTAACAAGGCAATGAATGCAGAAACAAAATATACACACCCCATGCAATAAGTATTCTCTAGCTCATCTTAAAATGTAAGAGGTGTGCTAGCACCGTGGTGTTGTTCCTGCTGACCTCCTGAGGGAGAGCCGCTGATGTCCTGAAAACACCTCACTCCTCAAGACCCGCTACGAGGCTGGGCCTTGCACTGCATTAGGTCCCACAGATTTAAACTGCAAATTCGTAACAGAAACCAAAAGATACTCCTATTCTCAACAAAGGGAACAAATCACCAAGTCCCTTTGCTTCCTAGTATAAAAAGTAAGTATGCTGAGAACATGCTAGATGCTTTTTACAGACACGTGATCTACGTGGGACGTGCCCCAGGACAGCTCCTCTGACACCGTGTTTTATTTGAAACTCTTGAAAAGGAAAGGAAAGCTTACAGTTGCTGAAGCTTCTTCATTTGTGAAAATGCATTGCCTTGTAATGACATGATTGCGTTGTCACTCAGATCTCTGAAAACAACCAAATTGAACACATTAGAGCGAATCATGGTCACCGTAGGCCTCCTGCAGAAGCTGAACCCGTATGCGTCCCCCCAACCCCCCATTCACCAAACTACTCCATGTGCTGAAATGCACCGACCTGGCAACTCCAAAAAGAACCCATTAGGGAAGTCTGGACCAAAGAACAACAGTATTTATATCAGAGGCCGGTTCTGTCATAGTAAAAAAAGACCTGTTTTATATCATCACGTACAGGTTATTTGACTCATGAGGATTTAAGCTGTTTTGCTGTATTCTTTTCTTTTTTTTTTTTTTTTGTAGTTTTATGATTTGTTCTGCTGTACTGTTTTACTGTGTTTTCAATATTCAAATTAGTAACCAATAGTAACTTTTTTTAAAATTTTTTTTATAAATTTACTTTTTATTGGTGTTCAATTTGCAATAGTAACTTTTAAATACACAAGTAAAATTTCTCATAGTTATGCTTTTAAAAAAAAAACCCTCGTGTATAAAATACTTTCTAGGATATGCACTGGGTTAAAGGATTTACACTGACATAGTATTACATTTATTCCTCACAGCAACCCAAAAGAAGATGGTTTTACTTTCTTGTTTACCAGGAAAGGGGCAGATAAGAGGTGGACTCGATTATTTTCAGTTTCAAAACCTATGCTCTTGGTCAGTAGCTCATTCTGCTCCACACAACTCACCAGTGGAGACAATAAGATGTTCAGACAAGATGTACTTCAGGCAGGGCATTTAAAAAACTGGAGAATATTCTAGGCTGACTTTATTTTTAATTAGTATTGTGAGCAGTTTGAGTTAAAGCACTCTCCACAATGATTACTACTGTGTTTTCCTTTCCAGGGTCAGGGTATACAAAAAAGGATTCTGAATGAGATGGGGGCAACAGAGGACAGAGTGAAGGTACCCAATGTGGGCAGAGAAAGAGGCTGGGAGAGTCAAGAAGGCTTAGAAAACTAAGCAGAGGTTAATACTCCACTGATCCACTAATTCCACTTTCCCAGAAATGGAATGGGTCAGATGACAAACCCTTTGGCTAGTTTCCCTTTGAAAATAATTTGTTTCAAGAAGTCCAGCAACACTGGTCCGCCCTTCCAAATTCTGCTTTGCAGAATCATCCGACTCCGGCCTGAACTGCTCTGTCAGCGCGGCTGGCAATCCAGGCCTCCCTCAAACTAATAAGTGAGTCAGAAGACAGCAAGGTGGTCGCACACAATGGCGAAATCTTCTCTCCTGGTACTCAATGCACATTCAAGCCCAAGTGCCTTGAACTTCTTTTGTCCAAGTTAATGGATATTAAAGCTTTTGGCTATACATTCCCTAATAGTCAGGGTGGAGATATTTTCTCTGACTTTGTACTCTTGCCACACACATGTGTAAGACATGTACGCGTGATTGTAAGAAGCTGGTTGCCTCAGTGCAGGTTTTGCAGGTTTTGCCTCCTATCAGGACCTGTCTAGCTTGCCCTTCTAGTGGCTGGAAAGATCGGCATCCCTAAATGTCATTTGAAAAATATGTGCCAGGAGTTACTAAGAGGGGATGGCACAGAGACTGTGGGGACCGGAGCTAGTGTGGCACAAGGATACTTGTGGCAGAGGCAGCCCTGGCTTGAGTCCTGCCTCTGTCAATTGTGACCCGATGGGTTGGTAGCAAAACTGAATAAGAGAAAGAACAAAGATGGAAAAACAGGTGTGTGATTTATAACGCAATGGCAGCAATGACAAACTAATCAGTCTCAAAGCAGTGCTACTACTCTCCTAATGTCACTCCTGAGGACCACGGAGAATTGTCTTTTTTAATCTTTAAAATGCAAGTCAGGGGCACCTGGGTGGCTCAGTGGTTGAGCATCTGCCTTCGGCCCAGGGGTGTGATCCCGGGATCTTGGGATCGAGTCCCGCATCGGGCTCCCTGCATGGAGCCTGCTTCTCCCTCTGCTGTGTCTCTGCCTCTCTCTCTGTGTGTCTCTCATTAATATAAATAAATAAAATATTTTAAAAATAAATAAATAAAATTAAAAAATAAAATGCAAGTCAATGGAATCAATGGACACCCAGCACCTTCACTTCTTTACTTAAAAATAAAGGTAACAGAAGCTATTGACTAGTTTTCTTACAAGGATTAAATGAGGCTATACATAAATACCTGCCATAATTCCTAATGTACAGTAAGTGCACAATAAATGGTAGGTTTTTTAAAAAATTAAATGTGTCACTACTTGAGAAAAATAACGCAAAGAAAACCCAATAATGTGTAGTGATGTCCTCAAATGCAAAGGAAAATGTTTAACTATTTACTTCCATACAGATACAGGCAGGTAGATAAACAGGTAGGTAGAGGATAAGCGGGTATGAAAATATACTTTATGGTATGGAGAGGATGCCAACAAATCTACATTCTAGTTTATCTCTCATGGCACATAAATAGATAACCATCCCACACTCTTTTACGGTAATTAAATTCCAGTCACTCACAGATGTTCTAATGCGTCCAAACCAGTAAAGGCCTTTTTGGTAATAGATCGGATCCGGTTTCCCTGGAGTATTCTGGTGGGGGGAAGAAAAAAGTTACATTGGAACAGTTAAAGTCATTTGGGGGTGGAATTCTCATGAAAAGAATTGCTTTTAAAGTCACTGTGGATGATTCTATTTTCTTCAGTTAACCAATATATCCTGTAAAAACATATTCATGCCATCTCATTCAGTGATACAGGTCAGCATGGTCTCAAAGCATTCAACAGAAACCCAGCCAATACAGGTATTCAATAAGCTACTCTGGTGGTTATTGAAGCTGTGATTTTCAAAGTCCTCTTAGAAAGAGGTAGAAACTTCCAAGTAAATGGTCTTAGAACTGTAATTAGTGCAACAATAATAGTTCAGATCTTCTCCTTTCCCTTCCTCCCCATGGACACTTTCATCATCCTTCAAAGTTTAGGGTTATATGGAACTCAGCTTGAAAATTTAAAACACAGACTTTGGGCATCTACAAGGCCACTTTAAGGCTGAACAGAAGCAAGTTTTTTTTTTCTGCTGTACTGTTTGGAACCTACTGCAGTATCACCAGCAGACTCTGGATCATGTCACTTAAAAATCCTTGTGAGCAGGATGCAACACTGAAAGTTTCAAAATGATGAAATTAGGAAATGTACTTTTACAATGGTAATCCCAAGATTCTAAGCACTCAGAACAATTTAAAAATTTTTGTCTAGATATTAACATAAGTACATACGACTCACCAAAGTGTTGAATAAAACACTCACCAAAGTGTTGAATAAAACCACCATACCAAGGAAGAAAAGCTAATTAATACCCATCTTGTAGAACAACATTCATTTGGGGAAATGACCAAGGGAAGCAACCAGATTGAGCCTCTAGTCCTAAATTCTCTCAAATCTCAGAGTGGACTTCACAGAGTAGAGGTCAGAGAGTGAGGCAACCATGGAGCAGATCCTACTCACAGCCGTCTCAGTTTGTCCAGCCCAGAGAAAGCACCGTTCATGTCTTCAATAGTCCAGGAAATTTCATTGTTCTTCAGATCCCTGATTATAAAAAAAAAAAAAAATGTTACCGAAACTGCTACCAGGTACTTAACAAAAGACAGAAGAATTCTCTTTAGAGATATGCTCAGAAAGCTAATAAGATCACCACCCAGGTGGCATGTAATTTGTAATAAATTCCTCATAATCCCCCACATCATCTCCACCCCTTTCAAAAACAATAGAAAATTCTTTCCCTCCCCCATGTATCCCTTACAGCCTGGCCTCCTCCCTCAACAACACTTTAAGTTTTTGCCCAAAATCAGGACAGTTGATTGTGTTTTATTAATTCCTCTATCAACAGGACTAAATTTTGAAAGGCATGAACAGTCTGAAAAATACACTAAACTCTAACACCCCGGGACGCCTGGGTGGCTCAGTGGTTTGTTGCCTGCCTTTGGCCCAGGGCGTGATCCTGGGGTCCTGGGATCGAGTCCCATGTCGGGCTCCCTGCAGGGAGCCTGCTTCTCCCTCTTCCTGTGTCTCTGCCTCTCTCTCTCTCTCTCTCTCTCTGTGTCTCTCGTGAATAAATAAGTCAAATCTTAGGGAAAAAAACAAAACTCTAACACGCCTACTCCAACCACACCAGTCGGAGTTGGGCGAAGCACACAGCATGTCTTTCAATTATGTAATGCTTCAAATAGTGAACAGAGCAAAAGTTTCTGACAGGCAAAAACCAAAAGCCCATTGCACAATGTTAAAACTAACATTTCAGAGATTTTTCAAGGGTCAATTCATCCAACTCTCTCTTCTTTCTCTTGGGACAGAGATCAAGTCTGGATACACCTGGTCTGACTAACAGGCATCTTCCTTCCCTGCCCTTGGTATCTATCTTTTTGCTCCGGGTAATTTCTAATCTGCATTTTTATAAAGAAAAAAATCAGTGGATTTAAAATCGCTTCCCTTTCGAGCAGTTGCCAACTTCCTGGAGATCCCGAGAAGGCTAAGTGTAATCACCAAACCAATCTGATCATTGTCTCCTTTTTAATCCCCCTAAGAAACACATATGGATAAAATGGACTGATTTTAATCAAACTGATCTGGGAAAGATTAAGACACTACTTCTGAGGCTGTACACATTTCCTTCACAACAAAGGAAATCTGCTTGGAGAAAAGTGGGTACATTTAGGAACCAATTAGGTTCGTGTACGGAGAGCAAAATGTGTAACTTACAGAGTCTTTAAACTGGAAAGCCCCCGGAAGGCACAATCAGCAATGTAGCTAACTTTGTTATTCCCAATGTGCAGGGTATTTAGTAAGCTTAGGCCCAGGAAGCTTGAATCATCCAGCCTCGATAAGTGATTGAAAGTTAGGTCCCTGTTTAAAACAAAAACAAAAACAAAAACAAAAAAACAAAACAAAAAAACAAACAAAAAAACCCAAAAAGAACAAAAACCAAATAACAGCTTTTATTTTCCAATTCAACACAATGATGTGTTTCCAAACAACAGATAACATACGTAACCACGATAATCCTTACTTTAACACTCTGCCTTCTTAATAATGCTCGGGTAAACATTATTGCTAATCCTGGCAATTAAAAAAAATTCTCTTTATTTGAAAATAACCACCACGGATCTAGCCCATGTGGCCTAGAACTCAAACGGCAGAGCCGGCTTCAACTTATCCCAACAAAAATAGGACCGGGTTGCATGTGAAAAAAGCTGTCACCTTGGAAACTTTGTTATGAGCATTTCACAGATCAGTGGTAAGCAGCTCATGCGCTGGCATGATCCCTGCTCTCGAACCTGAGGAGAATGAAAGGCAACTCACAGCTCGCTGAGTTTCTGGCAAAACTCCCAGGCATCAGGGCTGATCCTGTTGATGGCGTTTTGGCTGAGATGAAGCTCCTGCAGCATCAGCAAGCCGTAAAGCCAGCCTTTGGTGATCTCTGTTAGGTTGTTATGGTCCAGCTGCCTACATTCACAATAAGATTCAAGAGCAGGATCGAAAGTTCATTATCTAGTCTCTTCAAAGGAGACATATGATTACAAGCTAGTACATACTCCTATTGTTACAAGATGTTTGGCTTTTGTTATATAAAGACATCAGCAAAATTACCATGTGGCTGTAGAGTCTCAGGCATGTTACTGGAGACAAAACTGAGTATTACATTATAAGATTGTAAATTATGATATTTTGACGTAGGATTTCAAATAAAGCTGCTGCATGCTCACCGAGCATGCCATGATCGCATCACCGAAGCAGGAGTTGTGGTAAGCTACACTTACAAGACTTCCATGTTGCTCAGCCCCCAAAAAGCGCCATCCATAAGTTTTGTTACTCCATTTCTTTGCATTTTCAGAGACTTCAGAGCACCAAGCCCTTGGAATGTGAGCCCATCTACGTTTTTAATCTTGTTTCGGTTCAGTTCACTGCATTGGACAGAACAGTTAAACCAGCTTAAATGACAAATTCTGGAGGTAGTAATAAAATGTGACATTACTACAATATAGTGAAACCAGCCAGTGTTAAATTACATAGAATGTTTTCAGTTTCTAAACATTTTTATTGAGGAGAATTTTGATTTATTAGCAGGGAGTAAATTTCCTTCTGAGACGTGTGACGTGTTTTTGGAATAATGAAATATTGAAATCAGACTACGCTTTAATGTCTAAAACACTTATCTACTCAGTATATTTGTTTTTAAATTGTCCAGAGTGAGAATATTAAATATTATGTTAAAACATGAGGTCTGTTCAGGGGCAGGGCTGTCAAGCTTACCCTGCTTACAAAAGTTGGTTACCCTCTCTGACGATTCTTTTTTATGTTTAATGCTTTCTCTTTAAGGCAGTCATTTTCAACCTTGGTTGCACACTGGAGTCACGGGGCGGGGGGTGTTAAAAATTACCATAGCCTGGATCTTACCCCCAGAGGTTCTAATATAATTGGTCTGGGGTGTGGCCTGGACATTGGGATTTTTAAAAGCTCCCCAGTGTCTATAATGTGCAGCCGAGGTTGAAAACCACCAAATTGTAGGAGCCTGTTCACAGATCATTCCACCACTATTAACGAGACAGCTCTCTGCAGCCACTTAAGCTATCAGAGCCTCCTGGAGTTGTTGGTATTATTTTCATAAACCACAGCTGTTGGGAGTCCCCATATTTGGCCAGTGCCACAATGATGCCTTTGTATGGAGGTTGTTCGATGATGACACTGTTCATTCCTTCGGTAAGACCTGAACCTGCCCCGTCAGGCAGGAGTTTGCACTAGGTGACTGTGAAGGCTCCGTCCAATTCAGAAACTCTAACCATTCCAGTTCCCAGCGGGATGCCAGCCACCTCCTTGCCTCTAAACTCCTCTGGTCACACTGTGGGTTTTAGGCAACAGACACCATAGGTTTAGAGGAGGTGAGGAAACACCACCTAAGAGAACATTTTACTTACAGATGTTGCAGCTGGGGCAGTTTAAACATCTTGGGTGGGATAGCGGAGATCCGGTTCCGGTTCAGCTTCAACACCAGGAGTGTGTTGGCCAGATTGTCAAAATACCCGGGTTCCATTGAAGTGACTCGGTTGCTGTTGATATACCTGTTAAAAGTTTGAAGATGAGCCTCTCCTTCTGGCTTGTTGGAAAGTTAAGGCACATACATTGTCTCCGCTATCATCTCCAGAGAACCTAGGCATTGTTTGTATCAGTGGACACTTAAAAATGGAATCTTTAGGTCCCTGCGGGCCAAGGCTGACTATGATCCACAAATACTACTAAGAGGGACTGGAATATTTGAAGGGTATAAAAACTTGTTAGAGATGCTTATCCAACTTTGAAAAAACTCATTTATTAATGGAACGAGCAATGATTTAAATTTTTAAAGAAGCATTTTTCACTCCATATACTTTTTCTAAAAAAGGATATCTAATTTTGTAATCCAAAGGTGCAACAATAAGGACTGATTATTTGGGTTTACAGTAAATTACACGCCAATAAGAAAGTTACACTGCTGATTCACCACCAACAGGTTAAAACAAAAAAAAAAAAAAAAGCAGAGTTTGTTATATTTTAAAGTTGATTTTTCATTATGACTTGCTATTTTCATTATAGGTGAATATTTCTGTTAAAAAAGACTTGACTTACAGATATTTGAGTTGTAGGGGTGGAAGGGGAGTTTTAAGCTCTGAAATATTATTGCTGCTCAGGTCCAAAGTTTCGAGGGACTGAAATTGTTTCAGATGCTCAGGTAATATCTCAACAATCCTGTTTCCAGCTCTGGAATTTAAAGATAGCACAGATGACAGGGTTAATAGTACAACAATCTGAAAGATAAATATTTTCCATTCCTAATTTGTTCTTCAGAAATATGGAAAACTGTTTGCTCTGAATTCTACTTTTAAAAGTTAAACAGCAATTCTTATGTCACTTTAGTTTCATCTTAAGCAGTAAATTATGATATTAGAACGCATGAAAAACATTCCTGTATAACTCCGGGTGTATTTAACAGCTGTGATTATCCAAGTGCTATGCGCTTAAAACGTCTGATTTTTCTTTATGTTATTATGTTACCAGTCCTTCCTTATCATTTTTACTAAATGGTATGTAAAATGACTAGCACTGAGTTGGCATTCCAGGCACCGGTGTGTGAGTGCCCTATTCTTTTTCCTGATTCCTAATCTATTTCTAATTCTTCTGGAGAGACTACCCATACTACAATGAACTTAAAATACTTAGCAGATTTTTTTTTTTTTTTACAGAAAAAAGCTCTCTTTTTCTTTAAGAAAGAGCAAGTTTCAGTGTATTGCCACAGTCTTCTAAACCAGTAGATACGCTCCAGGGCTTTGAGTATTATAAAAATATCACATAAAATCACACCAGTCTAAATAATCTCTAGTTAATTACATTAATAAAGTTGAACATTAACAGTCTTAAACACCAGACCGTGATGACCAATATGGTAGCCACGCGTAGCATTTTAAATTAAAATTAAATGTTCAAATTTCATTCCTTAATCACAGTGGCCACATTTCAGGTCCTCAATACCCACATGTGCTTGGTGGCTGTCCTATGGGTCAGTGCACATACAGAACATTTCATCACTGAAAGTTCCACTGGTGAGCCCTATACTAGACCACAAATGAGAAACAAAAAAAAGAGGCCAAGTCACACCTCTTAAAAGGTCATCAATACAACAGCTTTCAATGGGGGAAATTCAGCATTAAATGACAATCTTGCTAGAAAACAGGTCTCAAGTTGATGTGCAAGCCATCTTATTTGTCATATTAGATCAAGTTGCTTGGACTTCTTAAACCATCATTTGGCAGGGGAAAACAACATGTCCAGGTAGGAAGCCCAGGACGGAAACAGAGTCCTCTTACAAAGAAGGTCTCCTTATAACCGACGGAACAATGACACAATCCGAAGGCTCTAGGGAGAACTCTATACGTGATATGTCACATGCTGCTGTTTCTCTACAGTCTACAGTTAAGCCTCATTTAATGAGAAAACTTGGGAAATAGATCTCATATGTGTATCTTTCTACCAATGACTTATTTCTATAGCGCTTTGAGGTTATTAAGCTCTTTTGCATTATCATAACACACAGGCCTCGCCTCTCACCGTCTCAGAAGGTCCCTGAGTTACGTAAGAGCACCTCATCCATATTTTCACAAAATCCTATGCTGAGTTCCTACATGGCACTCTCACCCTGCTGGTTTTCTCTGCCATACTAGGAGCTCCTCTATGTAGGGGGATAGGTCTTTACCCCCTCTGTCCTGGACCGTATACGAAGCCCAATGATGCTGAGAACATCTCAAATGCCAAGCCGAGGCTAAGCATTGTTCATAGATTACACCACTTAATCAGAATAACGTTTCTCTAGTATATGTATTATAGATAATTGTAAAATTAGGATAACTAGAGCTTTTAACCTAATGAGGCCACACGGGTCCCAAAGCAGTGGCCGAAGGCTTATTTCACAGAATACAGCATCAAATACATTTTGTCAATTAAGTTCTTATGTGGAGATGCGCCCGCAGAAAGGGCCACTACTTCCCACCCTTTCAAAAATGCTGAACTTCTGGTTTCATATGAATGTGGGATCAACACTGGCTCATGGAGCCATCCCTATGCCAGCACTAAGGATGCCTTGGAAACAGGGTCTCCCCAGTCTTGCTTGCACCCCAGGAAGACAATGCAGGGGTCTATACGTGTTTGCCATCCACCAGAGCAGAAGACCAACTTCCTGAATATGTGCCAAGGTCAGGTGCTGATTCCCCAGCAAAATAATAAGGGCAGAAAACAGGTTGGACCTTTTCTATTTAAACAACAAACAAAACTTCTCAAAATATTGTTAGAATTCTCCATATCTTACTTTTAAGGACTGTAGGGAATCTCTACATTCTGAAGCAATTGTATACAAGGTAACGGGCATAGGTGATGTCTATCTTAGGAGCTGAACTTATCTGTGATAATAGTAAGGTTAAAAAAAAAAAAAAAGGTTTTACACTCCTATGTACAAGTAACAAATATCAAGGCCCTCAGTCTCCCATAAAGTCTTACAGACTTTGTTTAGAGTCAAGTCAGCCATGACCTCTGATTTTGACCATTTCCCACATCTGGATTTGCCAGTGTATAAACTCCTTGATCTAGTTGTGAGGTACAGGGTAATGCAAGCGAGACAATTAGTCAATCTCTAGATCCCGGAGATGGAGTTAGTCCAAGAGACAAGCCACAGGGCCTTAGGGTCAGGGTGTGTGGGTTAAACAAAACCACACTTTAGGGGACAGCAATGTGCTCTTAAACACATAACCCAAATGTTTGCATTACCAGGATGTCCTCCCACAAACAGCAGAGGAACCTGAAATGCGCCCCCCCTCCATCACCCTCCCTGGTCCCCAGTCACTACCTCCCACCAAACTCTGCATCTGGCTTTGGCCCCCAGGCTGTCTGAGGCTAGTACAGCCACACGTAACATTTAACAACACAAAGAAAATGCTCGGCTATAGATTTTTTCAATAAATGGAACAAACTGGTTTTTTGTGGGAAGGAGAAGGAGACCCACAGGTGTCTATCACATTGATCAAATAAGGCTACGGGTTTAGATAACAGGCCATACAATCTTTGGTTTATACGTTCGTTTGTTTATTAAGTAATTATGAACAAGGTATTAAAACTGCCAATTACTTGAGTGACGAATAAAATTTTCCTTGCAGTTAAAGTATGCTCCAGCCAAAGCCAGCAATTTCCTGAACTGCACACTTCCTAAATTGCAGTGTGAAAGTGCTCAGTTACAGACGGAGCGTGTACAGTGCCCTCTTTGTCAGCCCTGCTTCCTTGCACAAAAATCCCTTACAACTGCCAGGATAATAGGCCCTGTATCACAGAATTTTAACTCTGTTCTAATGGAACTGAATTAAATCCGAATACCAGTTTCATATGAGCGCTCAGACTAACTGACAAATAACCACCTGATATGTACCGGATTGAACAAAACAAACTTGCTTTATATCAGGCAAGAGTTTTTAAAAACAGGAGACAACTCCACTAAAAACTAGATTGAAAAATCCTTTTAATCACCTAAAACCTTCAAAATAAACACGATTCTAAAAGAGCTGGTCACAAATAGCCACTTCTAAAAGACAAAGATTCAATTCAACCCCAGCTTAATTTTTCTCCACATGTGGACAAATGCCAAAATTGATGAACACACTGAAAGTGCTGCGGCTGATTAATATTTATTTTTGGCAGGATGTGCAATGCTTTAACAAAACAAACTGCATGAATACCTTTTTCCATGACTTAATGCAGAAATATCATCTCTCCATTGTTCAAAAGTCACAATGCGTAAGCACTGTGAGTATCGGAAGGCATTTCAACCTTGTGCAAATCCATCTCAAAAAGACCGTGAACATGCTGGTCATCTGCGTTTGTTGACAGTACAAGGTGTTCCATGGTCAAACCACTGCCGAGGTCAAGTATAATTAATCCCTTGTGGACATACACAGGCCTGGGGGCTTGGTCTGTCAGAGCACAGATGGTCCCTCAGGCTTCCAAGAGGCCACAGGAAAAACAGGAGTCCCAGGTAGTCCAGCCTGGGCTTCTTGGGCCCAACCATAATGGTTTCACTTTGTTGCTAACTTCCCCTTTCAACCCACTTTCCCAAATACCTTTAAAATGCAGAGGCAAACGCAGCTTACTATTTTCTCAGGGTGGTATTTGCTCAGAGAGTGCTGAAGATCTAACGAGGAACAACCTGCATATGGTCCCTGACCTCACGGAGCTTACATTCTAGTGGGGCCAAGAGGCAGGCAGGCGGAAAGGGTCACCTGATATCCGCTGTGGCAAGAGGGCAGTGGAAGAAGGAAGAACAGCTTCCCAAAAAGTGGTGGGAGGGGTCAGCAAAACTTCCCACGGCAAGGAGACGGAGCGAGTGCGAGTAAGGCAAGGCTTCCCTTTGAGGAAATGAAAACAGGCCTTGATGGCTGGAGTCGAGGGTTCATGAGTCAAGAATAGGAGAGATGAAGTCCAAGAGTGAGGTAGCCGGGAGGGGAGGAGGGGAGGTCAAGTGGAGCCTGGTAAACCACGCAGGCATTGGGACTTTATCTCAAGATCAGCTGCAGGAGGAGGGCAAAGGATTTCCAATATGGGGTGATGACATCAGACACGCATTTGAGAAAGCTTGCTCTGGCAGTAGTGGGAAGGAACACGGGTGGCGGGGGGGGGGGGGGGGGGGGACAGGCGTGCCCAGGTGCCATGAGGAGGTACAGAGGACCGATGACAGTGTGTCAGGGTAACGATGACTTTTTGCCTAGCCATCCACTTGCGGGGTGAGGCCCCAACTCTTCACCTGGTTTCCTAGAGCACAGGCTGTGCTCTTCTCATCCCCTGACACAGAGGTTCAGGCTTCCAGGTCTACAGCCTCTGGACACCAGAACCCAGTTCAGCACTGCGAGAGTCCCCATCTACTCTCCGATACCACTTATGAGTGTGTTGCTGCCAGGAAGGCCTCTAAAGTGTGGGGTGCACACAAGGATCCCAGCTGGCTCAGGTGTGAGATGCTACTGACCATTTTAATGTAATGACTGGGAAAATTGACAAACGTGTTGTTCTCATACACAAGACCGTGTTCATTTGTTCGGATATTCTGAACGCCTGCACCGACTGTAAGCTCAGACTAAGTTATAACAGTAAAACGTAAGTCATGAGGTTAGTGACACGAGCACTGGGTAAGATGAAGACTGGTTTTACGTCTGACTCACTGCGATCTCCACAATGCGTAAGAGTCGCAGAAGAATTTCATGGACTCTTAAGTGGATATGAATGGTGTCAGTTTATTTCCAGAGCCTTGAAGGGAGAGTGAAATATTCTTTGTGAGGAACCAGAATATCAGGTTTTTTCACTCTGGAATTCCTGAGCCAATTAAACTGTAGCTTCCTGATGAATAAGAAATATCTGTCCATAGGTTCAACTGTCTCCTACCTATTTCACAAGGTAACAGGCAGCTTAAGGCTTCACCACTGTGATGTGTAAAGAGAGACGTGCAATCTGGGCTATTTAAGAGAAGGTTGCGTGCCTGTGGCATTTACCTTTTAGAGGAGGGGTGTGCAGCGAAGTTTATGTTGAAACCATTTTTTTTATGTGTTGCAACGCCCTCTCTTCTTAGAATGCATCACTCCAACCACAGCCCTCGAGTCTGGTTCAGTTAGCTCACATCGGCTGACTCTGTGGTCATCCTCTACAACCACAGATAAAGCACAGTAACTGTATTGACTTGGGACAGTCGGCCTAGCCCCAAGGAAATACTGATTTCTACCTTTAACTTGATTTCTACCTTCAAACTTGCAAGCAACCACGTTAGCACCCATGTATAAAAGAATTACAAGTTGTTAAAGAAAACACTACATTTTGCAAATAAGTTAAAGGTCACTTGCATTTCCAACAAGAGCTTTCTTCCCCCAACAAAATGCTTCCTTGAAGACTCCCTTGGCCGGAATAACCAACACCCCATAATATTAGGCTTCTTTTAACAGAGAGACTTGGCAAGCAAAGAACCTCTCCCATGCAGATAAAAATAAACTGTCTCTGCTCATCTTTTTTCTAAAAAGATAATTAAGAAGTTTCATTAAAAGAACACATGCTCAGACTGGTCCAGTGGTACCGTGGCATCAAAGAATAACGCCAGCTAGGAAACTTGTGCAGGGAGAAAGAGTCTTGATTAAGAACTAATGATACTAAGCAGCAAATGGGCCACTGTAAGGAGCAAAAAGCGCATTCTTTCAGATAAAAAAAAAAGCCATGTCACCATAAAATAGAATTGTCTTTTGGATCAAGAACATGAATGAAGATGGTCGTAATATTTTAATAAAAAGGTTCTACGACAATCAGGGCCCTATATATGTGCTAATTATAATACATGTTAAAAACGTAAAAACAAATAAGGGTCAAAAATCCATTACATCAATTAGAAAACAACCCTTTTGGATCACCAAGTGTGTCAATTCAAGGTTAGTTCTTTCTGTAAACAGAAATTTAAGGGTGAACCCCTTAAAACTTAAGATGCCAAAGATACTTACTGAACAATTATTTTAATCTGAAATAATTTAATTATGTACAATACAAATGAACTCTCATTTAGTAGACTTTAAATTTTTTCCCTGCCTCTCCTCTCTTTTGGGGCAGAGGCTTTCATTTTTTTTTTTTCTTTTTTGTGGGGCAGAGGCTTTCTATACAGATTTTCATATGCCAGACCATTGTTACAGTTCAGCTGTGAGTTTGTGTTTCCCCCCTTCCTTGTGGGTTACTTGTGAGTAGAAAGACTAATTCATCTTCGGTTTCCCGAAACTCAGGATTCAATGATTGGGTTTGAGGCCATAAATGACCAGTGCTTCATCCAGAAATTCTAGATCAAGCTTTAGATTGGCTGGTAAGGATTTATTTGAAGTGTGGTTCGAGATGCATATGTACATCAGAAAATGGTATGACCATCACAGCTACTGGACCCAAAAAAGTAAAACTGCCTCCCATACATTAACCAATCTGTTAAAAGTAGGATCTTGTTAATGAAGCAATTCGAATCATAGTTCCCTACCAAGGGGATTTTGGTTCTCTTCTTGGTTGTGTTTTGATTTACTTGACTCTGTGGACCTTGATTTTCTCACCTGTCAAGCAGGAAGGCATTGAATGGGATGATCTCATGCATGTCTAGGAGCTGTGATTCTGGATTTGGAGGACAAGCCCTGCCAGATTTGCTTTAAAAAAAAGGCTTCATGCCATCGTTACATAGAAAATGAAGCCTCCTGCAGAACCTGGCCTCACTCTGGGGGGATTTCAGCTCCGTTGGGAGTCCCACTGCCTGACTGCCCGCCTTCATCCTTGGTTTACTCCCTCATTTTCCTGGGGCATATCCTCCACTAGCTTCCCACACACAGAGGTGCTTCCCTCAGCCCACAGGTTTGGAAACGCCTTTATAAGACTGATGGTTTGAGTGTAGGCAGAGTCTAGCAGTCATTCTCCCTTTGGGATTTTGAAGACATTGTTTTACTCTAACCCACAGCACTGATGGAGGTACTCACTGGAGAGCCAGAGGCTATTCTGATTCTCGATCCTTGTGTTTCTCAAACTTGGGCAGGCATCAGAACCGGGGGGCAGGGCTTCTCTTCCAGCAGGTTAGGTGGAACCTGAGAAACTGCATTTCTACCAAGTTCCCAGGTGATGCTGACGCTGCTGGCAGCACACAAGGAGAAGAATCACTGTCAACCCTTACAGGTGGCCCTGTTTTGTGTTTTATCTTTTTCCTCCTCTCAGAGCTTCTCTTTACTCCTGGTATTCAGAAACTGCCCAGGGATGTCTACAGAGTATGTCTTTCAATTGCTGGCACTCAGTAGGGCCTTTCAACCTAGAAACCTGTTTATCAGTTCTGGGATTTTTTTTTGTATCTCTGATGATTTCCTCCCTTCTACTCCCTCAGATGTCTCTGTGGAATTCCAATTAGATAAGTGTTAGACTTCAGCCTGAAATTCCTATTTTCTCATTATTTCCTCCCCCATTTTCCATCCCTTTGTCTTTTGGTTCTTCTTTTAGAGCAAATTTTCAACTTTCTTCCAACACTTTTATTACCTTTTAAAGCATCTGTTATATTTTTAAGAGTTCATCCTTATTTTCTCAATATCCCTTATTATTATTTACCATTCTTCATTTGTTTTGTGGATATCACATCTCTTTGTTTTCTGCACATACTAGGTTGTTCTGAGGTTCCCTTTTTCTTCCACTATCGCTGGTTCTCTTTTCCCATTCATTTCAGACATTCATTCATTCATTGAGATGGGGAGAGAAGGGCAGGAGGGGTAGATGGAGAGAATCTTAAGCAGGCTTCACACCCAGTGTGGAGCCCAATGTGGAGCCTGATTTCACCACTCTGAGATCATGAGCTGAGCTGAAACCAAGAGATGGATACTTAACCAACTGAGCCATCCAAGCACCCAGCAGACAGTGATCTTACTAGAAACTTCTACAAAAGTCTAGTGACCACTGGGATAACTATTCATGTTTAATAAAAAACAGTCACAAGCTTACTGAGGGCTGTGTGGGGAATAGATTTGTTGATTGGTGAGTCCCACCATGTGATGGGATCTCCATATGTCTTATTGCTCCAATCTTCCAATCTCTAGCCTGGTGGGTCTCAGCATGATCGCTGATATCCGGGAGGGCTAACAAGCAAAGCAGCTGGAACAAGGGAGTGTCATCCTTAGTGTTCATATGAGATTTAATTTCCCTGACTGCAGAATATGCTACCCTCAAGCCCCACCCCTTCCTTGCCCAGCTGGGCTTATGTTTCAAATTCTAGACACTTACTACTTCAGCTCTGAAGAGGGTAACTTCTAGTCTTCTGCCTATGTCAGGCACTAGGCTTCGAGTTTTAGAAGATGAATATGGAGGAGAAACCAGGAGGTCTCATCGCTTCTTATAAAAGAGTTTTAACCTATCCCCCATTTGGAGTCCTCCTCTGCACCGGCAGGTCCCAGGAGAGCTGGCACCAGCAGGCACCTCCTCCCCCACACATCCCACCAGTGCCACAACCTCTGCAGGTGGAGTGATCCGCCTCCCGTCCCCACGCACCCTCCCTGTTGGTACTGCCCTGGCCAGAGGGCAGAGCACACAGGTTTCCCCACACTCTACCTCCCCTCCCAGAACACTCCCAGGCTTGGAGTTTTTCAATAGGTTTGTAGTGGGGAGGGTCCCAGGGAGGGTACCTGGACAATAAAGAGATTGGACTCCCCCACCCCCGCCACAAAAAAAGCCTGCTCTTATAGGCTCTGAATTTCTGAACTCAGAATGGAACTGCAGGGAAAAAAAAAAAATCTGCTGCTTTTGGGATCCACTCCATTTTCTCTCTTTTAAGTCGGTTATAATTTGTTTGTTTGCTTGCGAAATTTTTACGACATCTCTTATTTGGACTATCTTCTTTCCTATTTCAACTTTGTTTCTGTCTGTGTGCATTTTTTTTTTTAGCTCTTGCTTCCATTTTAAGGGAGTTTTAAGAAAGAACAGAATGAGATGAATACATTATATTCAGTCCACCATCCTTAATCCGAAGTTTTCAATAGAAAGCCAATCAATGAATAAAAATGGCTTTTCTCTAAAAACCGACATAAACCACAAAACCTTTTCGCAAAAGAGCTACTGTAATTTTTTTTTACTGAAAAAAAGTCACCCAACTTAGATTTGTGTATTTTAATTAAAAATTAGCCTATATAAGGGATTTTCATTTTAGATGATTGTACAAACCAGAAAACATGGCATCATTATTCTGAGCCTCAAATTAATAAATCGTTCTCATACAGAAGATTAATTCTGTATGAACACATCAGGTTAAATTGATGCTTTATTTTCTGATATGGTCCACAGACCAACTGACTAGCAACATCACAGATAAAAAATTTCTTGATTTAACCAAGTATTTAAATTGTTCTTGTGAATAAGACACAGATAATGTGGTGATGATCATACAAGCAGGTATGCTCACATCCCTTATCTTTATCCACAGACACGAACATTTAAAGGAAGCTGCTATAATACAAAATCAATGTACAGACATATGATGCATTACTAAACACTACTAATGAAGCAGCAAAAAGAATTAAGAAAATAAATCTTTTTACAATTGCATCAGAAATAATAAAATATCTAGGAATAAACTTAACCACAGAGATCAAAGAACTATTCTCTGAGAACTACAAAACACTAATAAAAGAAACTGAAGACAGCACAAAGAAATGGAAAGACATTTCGTGCTCATGGACTGGAAAAACAAATATTGTTAAAATATCTATACTACTGAAAGCAATCTACAAGGTTTAATATTATCCATATCAATAGCAGTTTTTGCATAACTAGAGCTTACAATCCTAAAGTTTATATGGAACCACAAAGACCCTGAATAGCCAAAGCAATCTTAAAAGAGAAATCAAAACTGGAAGTATCACAATCCCAGAGTTCAAGATATACTACAAAGCTATAATCATCCAAACAGTTTGGTACTGGCTCAAAAACAGACACAAAGATCACTGGAACAGAAAAGAGCCCAGAAATAAACCACTATTATAAGGTCAATTAATCTTCAACAAAGGAGGTAAGTATAAGCAGTGGAAAAATGACAATCTCTTCAGCAAATGATATTGGGAAAACTGGACAGCTACATGCAAAAGAATGAAACTGGACCACTTTCTTACACCATACACAAAAATAAATTCAAAATGGATTAAAGATCTAAATGTGAGACCTGAAACCATACAAATCCTAGAAGAGAACACAGGCAGTAATTTCTCTGACACTGGCTATAGCATCATCTTCTAGATATGCCTCCTGAGGCAAGGAAAGCGACAGCAAAAATAAATTATTAGAGCTCCATCAAAAATAAAAAGCTTCTGCACGGAAAGAAACAACACAACTAAAAGACAACCTACCAAATGGGAGGAGATATCTGCAAACAACATATCCAATAAAGGATTAGTATACAAAATATATTAACAACTTATACAACTCAACACCCAAAAAACCAAATGATCCAATTAAAAAATGGGCAGAAGACATGAACAGACATTTCTCAAAAGAAGACATCCAGATGGCCATCAGACACATGAAAAGAAGCTCAACATCACTAATCATCAGGGGAATGCAAATCAAAACCACGACAAGATAACATCTCACACCTGTCAGAATGACTAAAATCAAAAACACAAGAAACAACGACTATTGGTGAGGATGTGGAGAAAAAACCACCCTTGTGCACTGTTGGTGGGAATGCAGCCACTCTGGAAAATGGCACAGAGGTTCCTCAAAAAGTTAAAAATAGAACTATCCTACAATCCAGTAATTAATCATACTATTGGATATTTGCCCAAAGAATATGAAAACACTAACTGAAAGGGATATACGCACCCCTATGTTTATCGCAGCATTATTTACAACAGCCTAATTATGGAAGCAGCCCATGGGTCCTTCGACAGACAAATGGATAAAGAAGAGATGGTGTGTGTGTGTGTGTGTGTGTGTGTGTGTACACACACACACACACACACAGAGTGGAAGATTACTCAGCCATAAAATAGAATGAAATTTTGTCATTTGCAATGACATGGATGGAGCCAGAGAGTATAATGCTAAGGAAAATAAGTCAGAGAAAGACAAATACCATATAATTTCACTCATATGTGGCATTTAAGAAACTAAACAAATGAGCAAAGGGAAAAAAGAGTGACAAACCAAGAAACAGACACTTAACTTTAGAGAACTGATGGTTACTGGGGCAGGGGCGGGGGGGGTGGGAGTTGGAGGGGTTGGGGGACGGGTGATAGGTGATGGGGATTAAGAGTATACTTAATCTTCATGCACACTGGATAATATGGAACTGAATCACTGAATTATACACCTGAAACTAATATAACACTGTATGTTAACTATAGTGGAATTAAAATTTTTGAAAAAGACAAGGAAGTTGCTAGTGGCTGCTGTGGGTCTGCGTATGGCCCTTGTGCCGTCGACCCCTGTATGAGCATGCGCAGAGGCGGGAATAATCAAGTGCCAATGTCACAGAACCACACGTATGGCTCATCTATGAGACGAATCACGATCTCAAACATTTCAATGTACTAAAATGATGGTCTAGAAGCAATCAGAGAAATAAAGTTGGGATAAGGCAGTGTTTTGAATCTTTAGTCAATCATTTTAAAAAGGTTTATGTGAAAGCACTTATGAAAATGACAGTAAAATCTGGGGAGCTTGGCGGGCCACAGCTCAGTAAGCACCAATAACACGACACAGGCCTTGAAGGCTAACATGATTTTAAGCTTCACTGATGTCCAGTGCTCTAGTGACTAGCATGTTCTCACCATGTTTTTTTAATTTAAATTCAATTTAGTTAACATACAGTGTATTATTAGTTTCAGGGGCAGAATTCAGGGATTCATCAGGTTCCTGTAACACCGAATGCCCTCCTTAATGAGCATCACCCAGGTACCCCATCCCCCCACCCACCTCCCCTCCAGGGACCCTCAGTTTGAGTCTCGTATGGTTTGCCTCCCTCTGTTTTTATTTTATTTTATTTTTCCTGCCCTTCCCCCATGCTTTAGCTGTTTTGTTTCTCAAATTCCACATAAGAGTGAAATCATATGGTATCTGTATTTCTCTGACCAACTTACTTTGCTTAGCGTATCGTGTTTGGGCACCGTATCTTACACTCTCATGCCAGATGAAGTGTGTATGGGAGGACTTTAAAAGTCTAGACCTGCACTGTTCAGGACAATAGCCACTGGCCATGTGTAACTACTTACATTTAAATGAAATACAAATGGAATTCTTCAGGACACTAACCACATTTCAAGTGTTCAATATCCACATGTCTAGTAGCTACCACAGTGACCAGCACAGATATAAAACATTTTCATCACTGCAGAAAGTGACACTGCGGAGCACTGGTCTAGACTGCGTATCATATAGGTAAGGGTAATTGGAATTTGAGCCAGGAAAAAGAGAAGGCTTGAAGAAAATCTTGTATTTTATGACTTATAGGGAGTATTACTCAGAAAATAGAACAAAGTTGTTCTCCCCAACACACAGAACTAAGATAAGAGTTAAGGGAAGAGTTCAGCTTAACAAAAAGTCCTAGTAATTAGGACTACTCACAATGGAATGGTTTGTCACCAAGAAGTAAGCTTTTGTCCCTGAAAGTGCTCAGAGGGAGGCTAGATAACCTCTTTTTCCAGACATCTCTCCATAGGGAGAATGTCTCTTTCCATTCTAAGTTACCAGGATTACATGCAGACACTCAACACCAACCAAGAAATGGGTTTTGACCAGTTATACAATCTACCAAACCATTTCTAATTCCCCTTACCCTTTAGTTGATACTTAAATGGGGATGATGGTGAGGAAGTAAAAGCAAAAAAAGAGAGAGGAGGAAGAGAATAAGAGAAAGAGGGATTTGTACAATTGACTACATTTCCTGATTCTGTAAACATCCCATTCATCTTTAAAGAATACTGCCTCTATTCCTAGGCCAGTGCCTTGTGCAGGATCTCATGGCAATTAGTGATTAACTTCAAAAGGCATCTTTTTTTTTTTTCTAAAAAAGAAATGCTCATTTTGATTCTATTCCAATTATTTGTTTGGGAATAAAAACATTTAAAATTGCTCATGCACAGTAAAATTGATGGTCCAGGAATGTGCACCATGCTTATCCTGCGCTGTAGGGTACTTGCAGCATGAAAAGTACGTTGATATTTCATTTTGCCTTCAACCCCATTCTAGAGACTGCTCTATCTGCTGGCTAAAGCTTCACAGGGAGGAAGGGAGACTGTCAGGCAGGTGATTTTAAAAAGGAAGCGCTTATACTTATAATTGCCTTTCCTTTCATGTTTTGAATTTAGTACTTAGGCACCTCTCAGCCAAGGAAAGAAGTGGTGGTACTGGTTAGCACCCTGTTTGTTTTGGTCTCTCTACCCAACTAGAGCCCTGAGCCTCTCATCTATGGAAGATGGCAGAGATACTAAAACGAGGATGAGAAGGAGGAAATGTAACTAGGCCAGGAGAGAGACGTGTTGACTCTTGCCACCCCTATCATGAAAAGCAACTGGCTGTAACTTTATTGTTTTGTCTGTCTTGGCAGCACAAGCCTTGCTCAGCACAGAATCATCTCTGGCAGAAGTTGCACTTGATTCTTCAAAGCAGCGATCAAAATGGCTAGCATGACGTCGAGGGGAGAGGTGAAGGACAGACCTTGGCAACGCAGGAGATTTTGTGGCAAGCTATGCTGGAAGGTCAAGTTCAAGGGGTCAATTTTAGGGGCTCCAGAACCACCAATGAAGGAAGTTGTCTGCTGGTTTGCCACGTCCTATGTCCTATCTAAGAATCTTATTACTTTGTAAAAAGTAAGTTTTCATAATGAAAACAATTTTAAGTGTATACATAGAGAGGCATGAGGAGAACAGTTAAATGAACGGTTTTTTCCTACAATTAACTCTCTACAGGATTTAATGGGACCGGGCTATCCATTCAGTCATTCATTCAACAACCATGCACGGTCTACCAAGTGCCAGACACTGAGCTTCATGCTAGGGTTACGATGGGGGTGAAAACACACATGCTCTCAGCTTTTAGGAAGTTTCCCTCTGGTGAGGGAAAGGGACATTAAAGAACCACAGATATAAAGCTGGCAAAGGTCACTGCGTGTACCATAGTGCATGGAACAGAGGGCGACAGAAAAATGTGCCAGGTGAACCAAAGCCTGGCTCGCCAGCGCTGGGTAAGGGGGAGTACTGTAGGCAGAGAGAGAAGTATGCAGAGGGGCCTGACGCAGCACAAGGGGGCCAGAGGGGAGAAAGGGGTCTAGAGGAGGCTCAGGGGGAAAATAGGATTCAGATCACACAGAGCTCTGCATGTCTTGTGAAGGATTCTGCTCTTGACCTAAGAGCAGTGGGAAATTCTCCAAGGGTTGGAAGAGCCATGACAGGATCACAAATTCATGTTTCGAATCTAAATGGAGAACTCGAACACCTAGCAAACTTGCATTGTGGGGACCGGTCTATAATTAATTGTGGAGATACACACAGAGGGTAAAGAATACATCTCTGTGTACAGTAAACTCTTTTATGTACAAATCACATATAAACACTTTAAAATCCAATAAAAGAATACAACTTATCATATTACGATGTTTATGTGTTTACTTTGTAAGGCTTGAGCTTTATGAGCTCATTTTCATTAAACACAATAACGTCTGGTTTGTTTATACTGGTGAAGGCTGCAGCCCTCTGATGCAATGTCCTTTAAATACAAAGACACTAGTCCATTCATCCACATTAGTAGAGCATACACTGGGGGATGGATTTTTTTCAGTTGGGGGGGGATCAAATTCTACCCACAAATGGGTAAAGACGGGGATACAGTTCATGTCCACTTAGTTAGAACAAAGCTCCCTGATTCCCCAGAAACTTAAATTCTAATTTTGGCTAAAGCTTCTCCCCACTTCCCTAATTAATAGGACACACTGGTAACTTCCTTTCAAATGCTGACTTATGTAGGTTTGGTTTAAAAGCAAACAACTATTTCAAATCCACCACAGTTACAAAATTACTTAGCTACAGCATCATTTGAAAACTCACTTATGGAACACTTGCCTTCCCTATATGCAGCTTCATCTCTGAGCTGTGAACTATTAAAATAGCAATATGCTTTAAAAATCAGAAATCGAGTTTGATGAATTATTTAAATAAATGCTGTGCCGTGCAACTAAGTAAGAGTCTCTTTAAGTCACTGTCTCCCAAGACAATTTCTTTTATTAGGTTGATTTTTGAAATGTTCAATGAAAAATGGGTGCTTAGAGATGAAATTGCCACTTAATATGGTGCTGGGTTTAATATACAGATAACAGAATACTGCAGGCCTGATTTCTAATCATTTGTTCAACCCTTTTCATCATAGGCAAGTCAATAGGACGCCTACTCTATGGTCAATTTCCTTTTGGGGCGGTGGGGAGGGGATGTGGCCCTAACATACGGCAAGGCTCAGACTGCAGGATTGTTCTAAGGATGGATGGATAGCAGGTATTTGGCAATTGTTAATGATCAAAAGCACATTATTTACTTGTCTTCATGGCATTTGATTTTGAAGATGAACATGGTTTCATGACTACTTAAAAACAAGGAGAGAAGATTCTGTGCTTCTGTGAGATGTAGTCATTTCATTCCCCTGCTTAACAAAAACGTCAATTACTCCCCCCAAAACTTTAAAACACCTAAGTGCATGACTACCAACATCCCCCTCTGTATCCTTTCCTTCTCTGGACCTCATGTACCCTCCTACTTGACACACACTGAAGCTGCAGCCCTTGTGCACCGGCACAGCCCCAGGCGTCTCCCCATCATCCAGCGCATCACCCTATTTGGAGCATGTCTTTATTGTCTATCATCCCATTATTCATTATTGAAATCGCCCTCCCCCGGAGGGCAGAGGCCAAGTTCTATTTTTCCCTGTTCCCTAGCACTTAGCACATAGTAGGTGACATTGCTGGGCTCAAAATCCACCTTATAGATACACAAGCCTTTGGCCTAGAAATGTTGTTCGGTTATAATTCTAACTGAGCGTTTGCCAATTCTTTGAACTATTTGAAGAGAGCAAAAGTTTTCCAGACCAGCATTTTCCACTCCGAATGCAAAGTTCTTTCTCCCTCCCCCATCTACTGCGGCCAGGATAAGGATGCTAACCCTGCCTTACTGACCTGTAACCCTACGGCTGCTGCTCACACTGCTCAGAGCCCTTTCCTGTTCATTATGCCCTTCGATCCTGTACCAGGACTACCTGAGACAGAGAGGCAGACATCTCACACTGTTTTTACAGATAAACAAAGGGGAGGTCACTGAGTCCGCCTGAGGTCGGACAAGTCACTAGGGTGAGACGACACAAGGATGTGGATGCCCCGTTCTGAGCCTGGGTCTCTCTCTCGTCCACTTGGATGTTCGATGAGAACCTCCTATGTACCAACTTCTGGACTAGGCCTCTGAGGGGACTGACAGCTCAGTAAGACTTGAGTTCTACCCTGGACTAAGGAATGGGACAGAAGCCATTGGAAGACCTGCGGGACTTTCAAAACTGCAGGGAAAAGGTCACCCCATCTTCTCAGAACTCTACAATATTGTCCAGGCCACCCGAGCTGCCAACACCCCCTGCTGCCCAAGACTGCTCTCTGTAGCATAGGAAAGGACATAACTCCCACGCTTCCTGGCCTCCCGGAGCATCCCTCACACAGGCGGACACGTGGTGTGCTGGACCACATGTCACACCGCATCAGGCGCTGAAGCTGGTGCACCAGGGGAAACCCTTGAAGATCCCTTAAAACACCAGCGGAGAGTTCTTCTGCAAACCCCTCCTCCTCCTCTCTCCCTCTCTGAGTCCCATAGGGCCAGTCTGGCCTTCAGTGTCGGAGCAGATCAATTTTGTCTTTTGTTACTGAAGCTTTTTATCTTGAATGTGTAGCTCAGGGCCCGATGGAGTAGTTCGCATGTGTGCTGGGCACTGGGTCTACCAAAACCCCGGATCTCTGAAGACCGAAGTCATCCCCAGTGGGCTGAGACACGCAAAATGAAACAGGCGAATACAAAAGGGGACTTTTAGTTCCCCACACACTGCAGGCCACGTGCCCACTGGTGAAAGGGGGGAGCTGGACCATTTCCCTACTTATACTGCTTCTTTCTTTTACCTATTATCATTGCTGTTGTTATAATCCATTACTATTATTTACCAAGCAAGCATAGTTGAACACGAGTTAAGTAAAACACAGGCATGCTTTGTCCCCACTGTAAATTTTTAGCCACTAGCACAGACTAACTTAATAGGAGATTTGCCTGAATAATGCTAAGTGCACGTGGCTTTCCATAAATATGCTTAATTGTTATTCCTAGCACCCACTATATGCCATCTACCTGCACGAAGTGCTGGGGAAAACAAGAGTCAGCCACAAGCCCCCCAGTATAGCAGGGGAGAAAAATATAAACCATTTCATTGCCATGTGAAGAGCTGGATGTATATGGTCCCAGATGGGCCTGGACAGGGTAGGGGAGGCTGAAGGAGACCACCTCCACCCCCAGGATGTTGCACATGACCCTTCCCTGCCCCTTTCCTAATTCCGGTGTCACTTTCCTAGCAACCCCACTTAGAACCCTAAACCCTCTTTTCAGCCATACACACTCCTATGCCTCCCTCTCTGCTCTTTCCTCCCTAGCACTCACCACCTTCTGACCACATCTCTTATTCATTTTGCTTTTGGTCTTTTTCGTCCCACCAGAAGGCAGCTCTGTGAGTGCAGGGATTTCATATGTCTGTTCACTGCTGAATCTCCACCTTCAATCAGCAGCCAGCACAGAGTAGGATTTGGTAAATACTCAGAAAGATGCTGTCTTGGACCACGGTAAAGGGCAACCACCAGAGCTCTTCTTGTCCTCCTTGTTTCCTTGAGAGAATTTACCAAGAAAGTGAAATAATCTTTCTATGAAAAAAAAAAAAAGTTACCTATTGTTCCTTGACTCCTCACTAGACTGGAGACTTGGTAGCAGTGCGTTGTCGGCTTTGTTCACTGCTGTGTCCTCAGCCCTGGAAACAGAGCCTGGCACCGCTTATTTTGTTCGATGAGTTTCCCTTGAGTGCATGATCATCCTCATCATAGTCACAGCTCATGTCTGCTGTATACCCAGCACAAGCCAGATGGTTTTATCTGTATTCTCCTTCCAAATCCTCCCAACACCACCCTGAGGTAGGTACTGTTATGCTTCTCAGTTTGTCAATGAGGAAACACAGATGGATAGAAACTTGCCCAAGATCTCAATCCAGCAGAGGGAAGGGCCAGCAGGCAACTCCAAGCCATCCAACCTGAGCTTTGCTTTAGTCACCATCCTGCTGCCGTGACGCAGTGTCGTCGTCACTCCTGGGCTACTGCAGTGGCCCCCCCGCCCTGCCCCGGTCATCTGCCCTCTACAGCACCCTCCGGCCACTGCCAGGACATCCTCCACTGAAGCCAGAATAACACTTTCAAGTAGCAAAACTGACTGATCACCTCACTCTGCTTTAAATCTCTTCACTGGCTGTCCATTGGCAGAGCACACATTTTGGGGACCCATTGGCAAAGTGGTTAACATTTATAACAACTCCTCTGGAAGGATGACATTGCCATTTCCAGAAAAAATTAAAGACTATGAAGAACACAATTGGACTTGGGAGAAATGTTCTACCTTTGAGATAAATAATGAGAAGAGGCTTATTTGATTATAACAAACTGGAGTCTATCAGTAGTTCCAGAAATATTTATGTGATAACTAAAAAGAACCAGTAACGCAGATGTGTTAAAATGGATATCCTGGGCCCCACCCAATCTCATTAATTCAGAATCTCTAGGGATAGGGTCAGGAAACCTACGTTTTTTAACAAGTAATCTGGGTACTCCTCTGACATTCAGGGACCCACATCTTTTCAATGCTAACATATAGGCAAGTACTTATATGTTGGGTAATATTATAGAAACCATCAAGACTAAGACCGAGTCAGCGCTATCTAATGACCAATGAGAACTCCTTCGTTCAAAAATGTTATATGACTCGTGGATTCAAACTTGCCCTAACTCAAGTCACAGTGCTCTCTCTCTTTTTAAGGTTTTATTAATTTATTCATGAGAGACAGAGAGAGAGAGAGGCACAGACACAGGCAGAGGGAGAAGCAGGCTGTATGCAGGGAGCCCAATGCGGGACTCGATCCCAGGACCCCGGGATCACACCCTGAGTCAAAGGCAGACAGATGTTCAACTGCTGAGCCACCCTGGTGCCCCAAGTCACAGTTTTCAAAAATGTCCAATGCTTGAGCAGCATTCCATTCCACCTCATGGAAGCTTGAACTACCACATATGGTAAAACCAACTTACTTATGACATGTCAACAGTATTATATGTTCATTCCAAATATTGTTGCATTTCTTCCCTTAAAATATAGCATCCTGCCCAGGCTACAAGATAGAGAAAAAAACAAAAACAAAAACAAAAACAAAGCAAAACCTATAAACTACATCCTACCCCTAGCATGTCAGTTGACTCCTCAGCTCATGTTGGGTGGGATTCAAAGGAAAACAAGTCTATTCAGGTTTTTTTGCATTCTGACTGACCCCTAAGGAGGTTGGAGATGAGCTTTGTTAATGGGGGAGTTCAATGCTCATCCAATCAGCATCCCAAGACGCTGGTATTTTACAAGGCTTCCCTGACATTACCAGATGTTCATCTTGGACATGGGGTGCCATTTGCTTCTGAAAATGAAAGAAGGTCTCACCAGGTAGTCTTCTCTCCCTCCAGCTGGGAATGGTCACCACTGCAGAGCAGCAACAGGATGGAGCACAAACATTTAATCTTTTGCTCTAGACTCCAACTGATTTTCCTTTCAACATATTTTCAAATATTTAATTTGTGCAAATGACACCCACAACCCCCCCCCCCACCAAATCTGTTTTCTTCCATAAAATGTCAAAGAAAAAAAATCTTGATCAAATAAAAGTCAAATAGTCCCGAGACCTACTTGGAAAGATATGGTGTTTTAAGTGTGGTGCCAGAGCAAGTTTCTAACAATTTCTTTTGAAATTTCAGAAATATCAGTACTGACTTTTAGCTCTGATGTTCAAGTGCTTCTGCGTAAAAGAAAATGCTCTACCCTATACAAGACAGAAATTAATGGTGCTTTAGAAATAATGATTGTGTACTGCAATATCCAAAGAGGCCTATGGGAGAAAACACTACATTTGTAGAAGAAAACAATCAGAGAAATATATTTTTCAATACATTTCATAGATCTGAAGACAATTTTTCACTACCCCTACTGAATTGGCAGTCCCATCACCCTTGAAATAACCCTTTGCAGATGTTATGTAATGTAGGTACAAATAGGATCTATCATTATCTAAAATGAACAGAATAATCCCTGGTCAGATGCAATGCAACAAATTAAGGAGAAAAAAAGTGAGATTATTCAAGGTCAGTAAAGATTATTCAGCACTCACTAAAGTGAAACAAATGAAAACAGGGAGAAACGTTCAAATTTTGAAGGTTTCTATCTTTACAGACTGCATTTAAGTTTTTTAATTATAAATGAAATCCTGGAAGTGTAAAATCAGTCGGCCTTTTATTTCCAATAGAAGTTTCTAATTTCCTTATGAGTTCCTGGTATTTCAACTCTGTGCTAAGCCCAGAGGAAGCCTGTTTTCTCCACCCTACCTAGATTCCAAAACTCCACTGTGGACCCTCTCAGCCATGAAGCACGCCATGACCCTCTACTTAAGACTCTCTTGAACATGCGGACAGAAATCTGCCAACACACGGGGCAGGAACAGCAGGGGGAGGCAGAGCTCCCTGGGATCTAGAAAGATCCCATGGATCAAATGAGAATAGCTTCAGTTGTTTAAGATACAAAATCAGTACTCCTTAGACTCTAAATTCTTAAGCAATTGTGAACAACAAAAAAATAAATAAATAAAATAAAACAGGTATTAACGCTAGTATAAAAATGTTTTTTAAATTCAGTGTTTATTTGTCAAATACCAACTCCTTTTTCTTTCATTCCTTTCTGTTTCTGATCTTTGGAAAAACCACATCAGTATCAAATGTCACTTAGTTCTTACTCAAACAGAGGAAAGCAGACACAGCGGCTGCACCCGTGACTTAGGTGACCTGGGCCCTCAGTAAAAACCAACCTCTATAAATCACCAGATGTAAGCAATTGGGTAGTGATCACTTTAATTAATTGAACAGCTTTCCTGAAATTTACTGTATAATTTTAACCCTCACGACACCTTTCCCAGAAGCACCCAACAATGGTGGGCTTTTCTTAACTTGTTTGGGGAAGGAAAAACATTTTAACCTCAGTGCCTCAAATACATTTTAAAATTGTTCAAGATTCAAGGTTGGTAAGCTACTTAAATTTTAGGAAATCAAATACTGCACATTCCAAATACTACCCTGAAGTGCTGAAAGTCAGAATTATTCCAAAACATCTCCAAGGTGTGAAAATAAACATGTTATCTATCCTAAAAATACAGAAAATTTAGCACTATTTTATTTCAAAACCCATCTTTGCAAAACATGGAATGGTATTTATAACTTCAATCACGTATTTAACTGTATGACGTTGATATTTTGGTCTGATGTTTCTGAACCTCGATGTGTACAAGTACCACACTTAAAATACTCCCAATGCCTTATTATCAACTCCAATCACCCTCCACCAGGAACTATGTAATACCTAACACACAGATCCCAGGCCAACCACTGAGTAACACCAGAATTAGTGCTAGTCTGCAAGGCATAATCAAACACACGTCTCTAGGAAATGAAGGCAGCATCTCTGAATCTGGGACACCAGCTTAGCAATGACAGCGACATGGAGAGTGTGTTGTTACAATGATACTTAAGATCTAGGAAAGAAAGAGGCTGAAAAACAAGTTGACCAATTTAAAAAAAACACTTCTCCATTATCTACAGGAGGAAATATTCATATTTTGCTTCTAAAACGTTTATTCTAGCCCATATGGAACTGTTACCCATGGTCCCTGCAAACATGTGCAAAATCCTGCTAACATTCACTTACAAAGAGAGAAGCGTAATATTTGCTGAGACTGGTCCTAGATTTGGAATGGTCTCCAATTCATTGTTGTTCAGTTTCCTTTAAGAGCCAAAAGAAAAAAAGAAAGAAAAAAAGGCTGATTAAATCATCTGTGATTCAGAGATGTGAAAACTTTATAAAATTAAAGATACCTAAAAGTCTTAAATAACTTATTGTAATCCAAACGTTCTTCAAAGTAGCATATATTTTTTAATTCAAACCTCAAATAGAAGTAAGACTCACACTTCTCGAAGGTTTTGAAGGTGGCTCATGGAATTTGCCTTGATGAAAGACAATCTGTTGTGACTCAAGTCCCTACGAGGAAACAAAAGTTTCAAAAGGTCACTACTAGTGCTTAACGATGTGCAAAACAGAATGGATTTATGAGATACCTCTATCAACACTAGTGACAATGTAGGAAATAATTGGTTTATCCTACCCCCAAACTAGACGGCAACCAAACTGCCAAAATCAAAAATACAAATTCTGAGGACAAAATTAGCTTAGGAGACTGGCAGATTCAAGTGCTTTAAGCCCACAGATTTTTAGGAGATGGTTTTTGGCACAGGGTGAACAGATCTTTTGTGAACTGGTTGTTTTGCTTCACCCTCCCAATCCCCTACCATCTCCTCACTTCCAACCTGATATGGTGAAGTCATGGCCTATGAAAAGTGGCTAATTAGGCAGGCTGCTGAAACTCAAACCTCTAAAGAAACCTTTTTATTATTACCATAAAATTAAACATCGGTGTTCTTATTACAAGTGAACAAAACAGAAATGGCTTTTCATACGTATTTGTTTCTCTGGGCTTAGGCACCAAATTATTTGAGGTATCACTTGTGCGTATATGTTGGGAGTCGAAAACCATCCTAATTCTGCTTTGAATTCCCCAAATCTCAGTATTTGGTAACATAATGTATAATTTAAACCACATAAACCACCCACAAAGTAGGCTATATAGGAACCTATGATCAGATTTCTTTTCAATCATTACATAAACCTGCTTCCCAGAGACTTTAGAGACCTCAGCCTAACTTAGTAACAATTTCCATAGACATGGTTATTATTATTATTATTATTATTATTTTTACAAAGCAAAACAAAACTCCTACACATGCAACATTCTAGACTAGGCCATCATCTTGGCTTTTAAGACCCAACAATACTAAAGAGAGCCCGGTAAATATTTGCTCACGTTCCTTTGCGTGCTGACACACTGAGTGTGTGCCTGCCATGTGGTGGGTGGACTGAAAGTGAAATGGCTGGAACAGCTACTGAAAACCAGACTTACAAACAGCACGGCTGAAAAGCTCTCCCCCAGAGAGGGGTTTACCAACCCTTACCAAATGAGTTCTTTCAGCCCCCCAAAATGAAGACTTTCAGCTAACCAGTGTTTCAGTTAACCAAGCTGGATTGGCACAAAGCATGAACCAGAAATGAGAGGCAGAAAAATCACACCCAGAGAACCAGTGTGACTTTGCACACGGCTACAAAGTCAACAACTGGAAATCAAGTCTCTGCATTTTTGTTTTGAGAATTAAACCTGGATTTCTCTAGTACACCTAAAAATAAAATAAAATAAATCTGCAAAGGTTTTATTTGAAACATGTTTGCCTAAAGACCTACCAGACAGTAACAGACATGAGTAGATTTGTTCTGGTAGAGTTATAACATGAAAAAAATCTGGCACAGTCTTTAAACTATAAAAATCCTGCAATTACAACCACTGCTGTGCATGCTCACCACGCTGGAGCCAGACACTTTCCCTCACAGCCCAGCTCACGTCCGTCTGGAGTTCATCAAGGAACCCGTGAGCCCAACAACTCATGTTAGGATTCAAACAAAACCTGTGTGCTTTTAGCACCACAGACAGTCGCAGATTTCCCACAGGGTTTCAAAAACAACCAGCGAAAAGAGTCCTTCACCTGGGAGGTAGCCTGAATCAACAGAAAGTCTCATTTGGATCCACTTAACTAAAGAACATTGAACCAGCATAAAACTGCATCCCCTATTGTTTCAGTTTTTAAAAGGAAAAGGGGAGCCAATCTGGCATTTACATTTATATACAGGTGGTTTTCTTTTTATTTAGAAAAAAAAAAAAAAAAAAACGAAAACCACACTTCACTTCATTTTAAGGATTATTTCATAGGACAATCCTATGAGAAAAGAGAGGGTTTTAACTTTTTTTCCAGCCAGTAATGGGACGAGATCTCCAACAAAAGACCTTTAAAATGAGAAACTGCCTTCTGAGAAGTGTGCACATGCTGGGGACCACTCGTTTCTGATCCAGAAGCAGGAGCTGGCAACCCTAAATATTTTAGTTATTGCAACACACTTCCATTCCTGAGTTTTGTGTACTATTAAAACCACATTATATGTGGGAGAAAAAAAAAATCACCTCTTAAGTGACTTTTACTGCTAAATACTTAGAGCCATGAAACTTTTAATGTGTCTAAATTTAGATTTAATACAGTTTATGTTTCAGAAATGATTACTTTCCAGTTAAAGGATGTCACATTTTCCTAAATCTTCCCTATATTGTTTGTCTGGCTAGACCACATTAAAAAAAAATACAAGTTGTACAATGTCGATATTTTCTTAAACCCACGAGAACATTCAGTTAGAAAAGCAGATTCTTCACTTTCAGAGGTCCATTAACGAACATCTTCCCCAGGAAACCTTTTCAAAAAACTCTCTGTGGTGAGGTTAATAAATGGGAAAAGTGGTAAGGCAGGGAGGTGTTAACTATTTACCTAGAACTCAGCTGGCCAAATGCTTGAAAATCAAACTGTACATGGCAGGAAAAAAAAGTCTTTCCTCCTACACATTAGCAAGTGAATAAATATATATGAAAAAAATTAATTTACAACATTTGGTTCCAGCCATCATTTTGTTCCTTTTAGCATTTGGAAATCTAACTTCCAAGTCAAATTTTAAAATGCAAATCCAGCACAGCTTCTTAATCAATCCCACTGGGGCCTGCAGAGCTGCTAATTCAGCAGAAATCTGGAAAGCTGAAAAACAAAAAGCCAGGCTGTAGCTGTTTTAAGACACTGATCCAAAGTGACTCATAAATCAGCTTGCTATGTTCAAGTTTTAGTCTGGAAAATATAGAAAAACAGCTGTGAAAACCATAAGGACCATGACCCCCCACCCCAGCCCCAATTCTGGTACCGGCCAGACAATTTATAACAGGCGAACACTAAGGAAGCCACACCAGCAGAAAGTACCTTTCGGACTTTCGCCTCAGCCCAGCTCATGCAAACATTTCTACGTGATAAGATAAATAATTCTGAGATTCCAGTGAGATTTTAATACATTAAGCTCTCACTGGCAATTGAGCAACTTTTCCCTCTTTTGGCTAAGTAACCTATTCCAGCAAGCAACTCCTCTCTGGGTTCAGAACTCTGTAAGCACAAATTCTAGATGTAAATGCAAGTCTGCCTTTAAAGGCAGCTGTAAGCAGAGCTTCAACTAGTTACTGTTTTAAAAGCCACTTTCATTAAAGTATTACAAGTCAGTTTTTGAAAGAACGATATTATTATTATTTTACGGCTTAAACTTTACAATTTTTCACATGTGAGATTAAGGCCATAAACTACAACGAAAGCAGGGGAAGAAATACATACAGGACGTATATTAATTGATTTTTCTTAACTTGCAAATTCAACAAAGTGACACCAAAGATAAAGTTCTCCTGAATGGTGGGCTCATAAATTAGTCCTAGGGCAAATGTTTACTATCTTAATTACCCAAGAAAAAGTTAAGATACGGGAAAGAACAATGTGTAATTTTCTACTTCTTTCTGAACTCTGAAACTGTCTACTTCAACACTCTTACAATTATGTAAAATTCAAGAAACAGCCTCTTGTTCCAAACACCAAGTAACAGGTTAAAGCCCAATTCCATGTGTTTTTCTGCTTCCAAAGGTGGAGAGAGGAGACCTCTAGAGCTTTAGGCATAAACAAAAGAAACATTTACAATGAAGAATTTAGACCACATGGTTTGGTGACAACTACAAAGTTGGTTAAAAGTCACACAAGTACAAGAATGACAGAGGTGTCCACCAAGTGATCACAGTGGGGCTTCTGACAACAGACTTAGTGCTTATTTATACAAGTGGAACTTATTTTCACATATATTTAAGGAATGTGGACTTGTATTGAGACAATTTACTGCTGGCGGAAATGTAATTAAAGATCGTGCTAACCAAATAAACTGTAATTTGTTTTTAGTGTGCCACCAAATTATCTGCAAAACAAAATCCTAATTAGGTCAGCTACTTTTAAGACAACATTTCAATAGGTATTCAAAACCCTTCTGGTTTAATTCAGCTTCTAATCACGACCAATAGTTTGTTTTTTTTTTTTAAAGACATCCAAATTCACACCAACAACATATATTGCACACTGGCGTGACCCAATAGGCTACTTGACAATGAAAAACTACAACTATAAGCTAAATTTGGTGAATGAGTCCAGCCTTTCTAACACACCCCAGGAAGAGCTATTCATTTTCTTTTTCTCATCTATTATTCATACATGTTCACCTCCAGTCATTCAAATGTTCAGTTCCATATGTTGTCAATAGAGCCGTTCACATTTCATGAATAAGGCAGCATGACCTCCCTAAGAAGCAATTGAACAGAATTAGCCACAACTAATTGAAAGTCTTCCTGCTTCAGGTTAAAGCCCTTATCTCCGTCTTCAATTATAAAACAAAAACAAAAACTATTAAATAAGACATCCCTCGGTGAGGTTGCAAAAAAACCTCTAATTCTACTTTTGGACTAAACTAAGGTTTATTAACACAAATAGGCCAACAATCCCACAATTCACAAATAAAGAGTACAATGATTTAAAAAAACACAATTTCTTCAACTATGGACTCAAACCACCTCCTCCTCCTCCTCCTATTATTAGGCTAGTCTAGTAGAATTGCTTTAAGAATGTCGAATTTCCACTGCAATCCCGCTAGGCCCAAATCTAAGGGTTAAGGATGGACTGCACTTTGTTTTAGACAACTTTTTTTTTTTTTTTAAGATACACTAGTTTTGATGTTTACGTTTTCCACAAGTCTGCCACTTTTAACACAACTAGGGCTGGGGAGCAGGGGATGACACTTGAAAGAATCAGCCTTCCCAACCCAACTGCACTCCCTTCCTCCTTCCTCCGTGCAGTTGGCAGGGACTCTGGGTTTTCAGACTCTACCGTTCGCGTCCAACAACTTGCCGAGGCCCCTGAGCCCTGTGTCCCGCGCCCTCCGCCCCGCGCCCTCCGCCGCGCCCTCCGCCCCCCGCGCCCTCCGCGCCGAGCCCTCCGCCCCGCGCCCTCCGCCCCCCGCGCCGAACCCTCCGCCCCGCGCCCTCCGCGCCGAGCCCTGTGTCCCGCGCACCCCGCCCCCCGCCCCGCGCCCCCCGCCCCGCGCCCTCCGCCCCGCGCCCCCCGCCCCGAGCCCTGCGCCCCGCGCCCCCCGCCCCGCGCCCTCCGCCCCGAGCCCTGCGCCCAGAAGCCTCAGCAGCCGCAGCAACCGCGGCCTCGGCTCCGAACCCGAGCCCCTTGCCCCGCTCCCTACGGCCCAGCCTCGCCACCCAGTCCCCGGCACCAGGACGTGCTGCGAGGTGGACGCGCGTTTACGGGATTTCCTGCGGCGAAAGCAGGCGCAGGGGCGAGCGGGCAACGGGAGGCTACGACGGCGGGGCCGTGACCCAGGCCCGCTGGCGCGGCTCTCCGCGTGGACGGGGCTCCGTGGGTCAGCGGCCGCCCCCGCACCGGGCGGACCCCGCACCTGGCGGCTGGCGGCTGGCGGCTCGGGGCTCCCCCGCCCACCTGCGCGCAGGTGCGGCGGGCGCACGGGGCTACGGGGCTGCGGGGCTGCGGGGCTGCGCGGGGCGCGGCCGCGGGCTCAGCGAGCGCCGCTCAGGCCCCTGGGGGGCGCCCCTCCGCCGCGGGGTACTTACAGGCGGGCGACCCGGGGCGGCAGCACCTCGGGCAGGCGCGCCAGCCGCCGGCGGCTGCAGTCCAGCAGGTCCCCGACGCAGCGGCACGGAGCGGCACAGCGGCGCGCGGCGGCGGCCCCGGGGGGCGGGTCGGGGCGCCCCAGCACCGCGCCCAGCAGCAGGGCCAGCGCCACCGCCACCGCCGGGCCGCCCATCGCGCGCCCGCGGCCTCCCGCGCCCCGGCACACGCCGCCTGCGTCCTGCGCCGCCCGCAGGGAGCCCTCGGTGCACGCCGGGGAGCGGGAGCGGGAGCCGGAGCCGGAGCGGGAGCCGGAGCGGGAGCGGGAGCGGGAGCCGCAGCCGGAGCCGGAGAGCGCGCAGGGCCGCGGGCAGCGTCGACGGCGCACAAGCCCCGCTCGCCCGCGAACAAACTTTTCCGCCTCCTCCCCTCGGCGCTGCGCGAAGCCCCGGCGCGGCGGGCCGGGGGGCGGGGCCGGGGGGGGGCCGGGGCCGGGGCGGGGCGGGGCGGGGCGGGGCCGGGGTCGCCCCGCCCCCGGGGAGGCCGGGCTCGGAGCCCTGGCGGCCGCGCGGGGCGGGGAGTGGAGCCGAGCGCGCGGGCCGCCCCGCGGGTCCCTTCCCCGCCCCCCGGGCCGCCGTCGCCGCCGCGTCCTGGGAAGCAGACATCAAACGGGGCTAAGAGGGGAGGCGGTGCACACAGCCGGACCAACACTGGGGCGGCCTTCGGGGTGGGAGGCCCGGGCGCGCGGGAGGGAAGTCCAGTGAGCTCTGCTTTCCGGGGAGCCTTTAAATTCCAAATTAAAAAGAAAAAAAAAATCAGACATGATCCTACCCTCCAGATGAAACAGTGGTTTCAGTCAGAATACACTCGTTCTAACATGCATACTGGTCTTTTTTTTTTTTTTGGCCATATATATCAGCTCAAGAAATAAAAACAATAAAAGGTAAACAGAAATGGTATATCACGTTGCAAACAGCCAGCTGTAGTGCGCTGGATAGAGCTGGGGGGGGGGTATGTGCAATGACCTAATAAACCGTGATGGCCATCATAAAGTGTATGCCGCAGCTAGGAATAAGAAGAGTAGACTTCTTTTTTTTTAAGATTTTATTTTTTTTATTATTTATGATAGTCACAGAGAGAGAGAGAGAGGCAGAGACACAGGCAGAGGGAGAAGCAGGCTCCACGCAGGGAGCATGCATGCCTGGAACCCCAGGATCATGCCCTGGGCCGAAGGCGGTGCTAAACCACTGAGCTACCGGGGCTGCCCAGTTAGAGTTATTTCAAGGCAAAATGAAAAGCAGGGCCTTGAAGGAAAAGATTCATGTAGGGACCATGGTCTCCCTGGGCTTTGAGTGATGGTAAATTCTGATTGAGAAATGCTACCAGGCTAGGAGTACCTGCTTGGGGAAGCGGGGGTGGGGGTGGGGGGTGGCCCAGGGCAGATGGGGGTGGAGTTGGGGATATGGGACTTCCCCAGTGAACTCCGTATTCTGACTTAACTCTTGCAGGTGATGGGGGCCACAGCAGATTGGAAACCCCAGAGTTCATAATCAGTGAACACCCTGCTCCTCCAGGTGAGCACATAGACCCAGAGGAACTAACCTGTTTATGGTAAAAAGAGAAAGCTTGTTTTAAATTTTGGCTTCTGCAGTCACTGTTTCTTATGCTGTCTGCCAAAGCACTCCTGTTCGTTATTGGGGAGTGGAGATAGTTTGTAGAGTGGAGACTCTAACTCCAATCCCAGTGCTTTTTGATTTCCACTATAGCAAATCACCTGTAGAAGCACTCCCATCCTTGTGGGAGAGAAAGATTCACTTCGAAGGTGAAGGACACTTTAGATATGATATCCCATCCTCTTCCAGCCACTGTTAGTGTCAACTCCACCACTTTTTTTTGATGATGTACATTAGGAAATATTCATAATAATGGCACCTTCGTTTTGAATGGTCACTCTTCCTGTTTGGAGGGGTCCAGAAACACCACAGTTGTGCTATGGGTTTTCCCATTAGTCTTCTCCATCTATTGCATGTAAGGAAAGTCAGGCTTAGTGCACCTAGGAATTTTTAAAAGAAAGTATGCCATTACACACATGCCTGTATGGATAAGCATGGTGACTTGCTAATTGACATATCACCCATTTGACAGAAATAGTCAGAAATGGGCTACCATTTGGGGAAAGTGTGGCTCATTTTCTTTCTTTCTTTTTTTAAGATTTTATTTATTTATTCATGAGACACACAGAGAGAGAGAGGCAGAGACATAGGCAGAGAGAGAAGCAGGCCCCATGCAGGGAGCCTGACGTGGGACTCGAACCCGGGACTCCAGGATCACGCCCTGGGCCAAAGGCATCTGAGCCATTAACTGCTGAGCCATCCAGGGATCCCCTCATTTTCTTTCCCCATTTTCCACTTATTTCATTTTCCGTGAATTGTATTTACACCTATGTGCTGATATTTACCATATCCGTATTTCTAGCCCACATCTTTCTCCTAAGCTCTGGACTTCCCTACTCAACCACTCATAATAGGTCACCTCAAACTGGATGTTCAAATGTAACATGTGTAGAATTAGATGTCATCACCCCCGAGCCTTAATCCTTTTTCTTGTGAGTTCACCATCTCCAGGAATGATACCTCCCTCTATCCACATGACATCTACTCCAGAAACCTCATTCGCCCTTAATATTGCCCCATTGTCACCACCACCTCTACGTTCAGTCAATTAGCAAGTCCTAAAGAAGCTAGTAACTAAATGTGTGTCTCCTCTGCATCTCCATAGATGCAACGCCAACTCAGACCACCATCAGCTCTTGCTCGGATTACTGCTACAGCCTCCTTCCCATCTGGCCTTGCAGTCCTTTTCTCCACAGTGCACTCGTGTGATAAGCCAAAAGCTCAAATCTGAGCCTGTGATTCAAATGCTTAATCCCCACTGTTCTCAGAGTAAAGTTTAATTTCTCTGGCATATCATAGTCTTTGTATTTGGCCTCTGCTCAACCTCTTTAACTCATTTTATTTAATCATGTTCCTTTTATTCTAGAAACTACTGGCAGTTCTCTTCTCAGGCTGCCCTCCTCGCCTTTGACCCAGGAACCTTCACACCCTGGGGCCTCTGTCTCTCTTCTGTCTGGTTGGTTTGCCCTTCAACTCAGGCATTCCTCTTTTGGAGAAGGCTTCCTCGAGTCCTATTTTAACCATCCCTCCATACTTCCAGCACATCCAATATTCGCTGGAATGTAATTGGTCATTTTTACTCTGCTACTTTCTACATAATGCTTAGAACTTTCACATAGTCATGTTTCCTGTGTATCCTTTAAAGATTTTTACCAGATTTGGGATGCTAATTAGGTTACTGAAATTTTTAGTACCTCAGTTTCTCCATCTGTAAGTTGGGGATACAATGAAGATCTTTAAAGTCAGACTTCCACTGTCAGTTCACTGAATTAGCTGTCACTTTTTATTCCCCCTGTAAGATTTATTGACTAATACCTACGAGTAGCTGAAATCTAGAGGCTACCGGCCCCTCCCTAGTACATCCTTTGCATGTTTGCTCCTTCTATTAGGATATTGATGCATAGTAGTTACAGGTTTGTTTACCTCTATAATTACACAAGTGAATTAAATATTATGTTAACTAAATAAATCTGAGTACAACCAGAAAGTAGCTTTATTCCTTATAATGAATAATGAATTTGATAGCTTAATGATAGCTAATGATGAATTTTTAGCTTGGGAAAGATTCTTCAAAGATAATCACTAAAACACACTGCTATCAGATTAGCTGTGGGCAAGACAATTGAATAACTGGGGAGAAATTGTAGATTAGGAGATTTCTTCACACAGATTGCTTTGCAAGCATCCTTAAGTTCTTATTTCACTTCAAAGTAATTGTAATTGGGAATCAATCAGCAGAGGATGTTTTATGGATGTGGCTTATGCTTGCTCAGAACTTCACATGGTCATTGAGAGAGCAAACTATGATGACATGAAATGGTTTTAGTACACATTAAATATGGCTATTCTTCATCTCAATATGACCTCAACCATTCAGTCAATAGAGAGAGGAACCAGTTCTTCCTGGGAACTTTAAATCACTATAAATATTTCCACGGACTTCTCAAACCCTTTATGAACCACAAGATGGAACTTCCATGGGGTGTCTACTGAATGAGCAGGTTCCTTACATCCCTATGCAGCTTCTTTTCTAAGTATGTAGACAATAGGGATGGGGGCAGAGTGCCAAGAAAGAGGGTCTGTAATAGAGGTGGAAAAGGAACATAAAATTCTGTTTAATCTCCTTAAATTTATCAACGAATAACGGTGATCTAGCAACAGTTTTAATGTGTCCTTGAATTCTTTGATTTTCTCATGAGGTAGTTTATATGTGTGTACACACACACACACACACACACACACACACATGCACACACACAGCCACACGTACTACTACAGTAGTATCAAACGTTGCTTCTCCGTTCTTGTGGCTAATCTCTTATAAATAAAGATTTAGTGTGAAGTAGCCAGATTCATTTTGAACGGAGGTCTTCTAACATTTGCAGTAAAATGAGATCAAGTGGTGGCTTTCTGTACTCCTTCAGAGGTTTACACTGGTTAAACTGGGGAGTTGAAAATTGACTCTATTGGAAATGACCTAAATCACACCAGACAGTTTCTCATTAATAGCTTTGTCCTGGTGAATGGCAATTCCCATCCATTTTTAAAACAGTTTCCTATCACCCATTTTGTGGTTAGTATAACCCAGCCCCAGTTCTCTTTTCAGTTTTCCTTTTTTTTTTTTTCTCCCTCTGGCAAGTGTGAGACTTTCTTATCTTGAGTGTTGGCAAGGGCAATGACTCACCGATAAAAAGTAATAGAGGTGCTAAGCTGTCAGTTTTAACATCCCAGGGCAAGAATGAAAGCTAAACACTCAGTACTTGCTTTATCATTACAATGAATGACACAGTTTGTGTAAGTGTGAACTGTGAAAAGGGAAAAGAGATAAGGCAAAGGAGGAAGAAAAGCACAAAAATCCCCAGATAATGATGCCAAAAGCAAATGTTGCTGTACTCTGTAACCTAACCATATCTTTTCCCATTCATTAAGGCATTTTAGAAGAAATAGATAACCCTCTCTTTCTCACAAACAGTGCAATGCATTACTTAGAGAACAGGAGAATAGAATCTTACTTTATAAAAGCCGTGCTACGAACATGTCTTAACTCTTTAGAAAATAGTTAGAAAAATGAAGATAACCACCCGTTTCTCTCAAGTTGGCCAACTGTGCGATATTACTATAATTGAAAACAAACAATGTTATCTGAACATTCTATTCGTTTAGCCACAAATTACACATATGCTGTCTTTTATTTTACCCATTTCTCCAGTCCCTCGCTGGTAACAATGTGTGCTCTGAGGAGAATTCATATGGTGGACAAAACTGGATACAGTGGAAATCACCTAGGTGTAGCCAGGAGCCAGTGGGGGGGGGGGAGCCCTGAAGTGGGGGTGCGGGATGGGTGAAGACTCAGGGCTGTGGCCTTCCCCAGGTTCTCCTCAGGGGTGTGTGTCCTTCCCCAGCAACAGAACCTTCCAGCGGTCTCCAGTTTCTTTGTTACTTTAAGGACTTCAGGGCACATTCTCTACTTTCAGTGTCTGTTTCCTTCTTTTCCTGTAGCCAGCAGTAAGACTAAGTGAGACTCTCCTGGGAATCTCAACACGTAAAAAAAAAAAAAAAAAAAAAAAATAGCCCACCCTGTCAGAAATGCAGAAATCCAAGTGATTGAGAGTTTGTTATGGAGGATGCGGGGTAGTCACACGTCTGACAGGGAGGTCATACATGACCTCATGGTGTTGGCCTGTAAAACAGGTGGAGACTGACATATTGCTGACCAGTAGTATTGCGTGACTACAAAGTCCTGTGTCGGTTCTAGTTCCTGTTACTTAACTCCCAAGTTGCTGTTTTCTTTTCATGTTTCGGGGAGATAAAGGGAGTTCACTGGAGAAACATTCCACTGCTGAGTGTTTGACCAATGGAATGTTGGAATTAAGGAAACCCGCAATGATTTGTCCTGAGGAAAATAATATTTAATTTAAAAACGGAAAACAAACAGAAAACATTTTATAGCCTTAATATAAGATCCTTAATCTTTGTGTTATGACAACATACTACACATACCCTGAGATTTTTTAACTGGTCTTTTATTATGCCATCTCAAAAAGTTACTGCAGAACTCAATTTGTTACGATTTATACCATGAGGTCAAAAAAAAAAAAAATCATTAGGCAAATCATTAGGCATATTTACTAAAAGGACTCATATATGCCTCCTGGGAGGTTTTCAACAGAATATTTTTCTTCCACTTTTTGGACGAACAGTTGGCCTATACAGTATTCTAAGAATTAATTTGCATTTCCAAACTGTGAGAGCACTCATAAATGAGTCATTTGTTGCTTTTATTTATGGATTCATCCCTTTATGCTTTTTTTAAAAAAAGATTTTTATTTATTTATTCATGAGAGACACACAGAGAGAGAGGCAGAGACACAGGCAGAGGGAGAAGCAGGCTCCACGCAGGGAGCCTGATGTGGGACTCGATCCTGGGTCTTCAGGATCAGGCCCAGGGAGGAAGGCGGTGTTAAACCGCTGAGTCACTCGGGCTGCCCTCCTCTTACACTTTTGATGTTTACCCAAGTCTATCAAGTTATTAAGGTGACTTGGTCCTGAATATTCTCAAAATCAAGTCCCCTGCATTGAAAACTCTGCTTCTCTAAGTATAACTCTGCTTCTCTATCAAGCAACAGTGTTCACTATGTCATTACGCATCACAGGTACTCTCAAATAGAGTGTGAAGAAGAATTTTGGTTATAGGGGGTGAGTTTCAACATGACACTGTGCCCCCATCACAGTAAAGACAGAACCAATACTTTTTTGCTAAAATCTTTAGGTTTTAGCCCACAGCTTTACACATTTCTAGCATGTGTATACATCCATACACAAAGGTTTCCTCGGAAATACTGACCTAGTGCTTGAGGAAGCTTTCCAGGGCACCTTGCGTATCCTCTTGCCCAGGGCGCACCGTGTCTGCGGTAGGCAGCCTCCTCCACTCCCACGGCAATTCCTGCAGACTCCAACACCTTTCTTCAGTCAGAGCATTTGTCTTTACAGCCCACATAAATAAATTTCTCCTGTTCTCTTGCTGTCATTTGAGCTTTTCTGCTGCTTCTGGACAAAATAGAAGCTGTTCCCAGAAATATTCCTTAGCTTTCTTTTCCCTTTTTTTTTTTTTTGCAAATTAAATAATTGCAATTCTTTCTAACTTTCTCAGGATCAAGCACATCTCCTCTCTGGTTATTTGGCCTTGCATGGGTGAGTATGGCAAAGTGGAAGGCAGAGACTCCTGGGGGCCCCACAGTGAGGATATTCAACCTTTGTCGAGCTTTCACTATCCTTCAGATTCCCTAAACATTTGTTGTGTGTTAACTCATTTATTACTTATCATCACCCTGGACGATATCTTCCCCATGTTGCAGACAAGGAAACTGAGGTATGGGATTTGCCTCTGTTGGAGTTGGGCTTGTAAGGCAGTCAAACATACTCCTTGGTACTCTCTCTTAACCACTATGCTACACTGCTTTCCACTAGAGTCAGAAGAAGCAAGTTTCCAAAGCCTTTCCAAATGCTCCAGAGAGGGGTTTCTAGGTGGTAGATTGGGATCAACAGGGGCAGCATGCATGGAATTTGCCTGATAATTCTTGAAGGTGGCTGACTGCAGTCACTGCCCCTCCTTTCCTTTCCTCCTCCTCCCCTCCTTTCTTCATTGATCCAAGTTTAGGAAAAAATATTCATCTTTATGCAGATGTATAAATCAGTCACCTTACATTCTGATTCATAAAGGTTAATATCCCTGCCTGGGATCCAAGTGCTCTTTGAAATCAAACCATTAGAGATGAACTATGTGCCTCAGGCATGACTGTCTTCCTAAAGTTCTCTTCTGCAGTGTCTGTATACCTCACCTCCAGGAGTGTCACATAAGGTGTCATTGGCATTTTAAAGTCAGTGTTCTATAAAAGTACAAATGGCTTGCAGGAGAACCTAGGTGGTTGCTAATCAGAAGAGGGTAAAGATACAGAAAGGCTTTCTTTATAATTTTGTCTGGGGCTGCACCTAATTACAGGAACCATGAATGCGATGCATTTTTCTGAGAAGCCCAGAGAAATGAAATATTAACACTAGAGATTATATTTCAGCTGTTGAGATGCTTTACATGTGGTAGGAGAATTTTCTTTTAGCTTTTGGTTTATTAGGTAGCACTAATTTTTATGCTTTTCTAACTCTTGTACAGTGTAAGGAGAACTTTTCTTAAAGTGTCCCAAATTGGCTAGTTTTGAATTCTGGTTTCCCAAACAGCTTATTTTTTTTAAGGGTGCCCTTCAAGTCCATTGCCCCAGCAGCATTTCAGGGGACTGTGAGCAAGTCCTCTCAGTGATGCTTGAGCTAGAGTCTTTCTCACATTCAAAGACCCAACTCAAGTTATGAGAGAGAGACTTTCATGGTCTTCATTTACACTTATTAAGCTATCACCATGACAAATGGTTTCTATTCTGAGTAATATAATAGACATCATGAAAATGAACTTACTGGAGTTCTGATAAAAATCTATATTTTCTAATATTGACACAAAGTCCCCTGTATTAAAAGTTGTGAGTTCATTTTTGAATTCTTCTTATTATCTAATATTAAGAGCTCTCATCTATGATTTTATGAGTCTGTACTGTACACAAAAATAATTCACATAAAAGTATATTGATTTTTTTCAGGCATTTCTTAAATATGTTATTAAAGATAAAGTTTATTTGAACAGTTTTTCCTAGAACATTAAATTATTTGATGCAGTGGTAAAAGTTTTAAAAGCCAAGTCCCATCTTAAGAACAGGAATTTGGACACAATCTTTATTTCACCTAATGTGAGTATATACCATAGGAAGTTAATGAAAACATGAATAATTAATTACAATAAATGCTGATGGGTCTGTCCCAAAAGGATTTTGTAGCATTAGAAGTTGATGAGCATTTTCCTGAAGTTTGTGATTATTCATTGAAATTGATATGCTTGTAAAGGGAACAATAAAATGTACTATATTTTTTCCTTGTAACTTTGGATCTTTTCCTACAGTTTTAATGAGAGTACATGCTAAATGTCTCAAGGTGAGAGTGGAATTCTCCATCTTGTTAGTAATTATACTTGACTTCTTGTGATCCAAGACGAGAATGTTGGAAACAAAATTATGCATAATTTGAACATACTGATTGCAGTCACAAAAGCTCTTTCTAAAATTTTTGCCCTAGGCAAAAAAAATTAAATCAGCTTTTATAAAATCACTCAAATGTAGCATGCTTGCCTCCATTAAAAATAACTAAAATATCCTAAGGCAATCCATATTTGGTAACTATAGTTATTACTTCTTTAAGATGTGTTTTATGTGTGACTAGATCTGAAATTAAGAGCTATCTGTTTCTTAAGACTGATATTTTAAAAAAAGAAAAGGTTTAGGTCAGAGAATCTTTAAGACATCTCTATCTCTCATCTTTTGTCATCCTTAGGTCTAAAACTTTGTATTGAATATGATTCCTCTGTGTACTGTTTAGAAGGCACAGGATAAAACAAGAGTATTTATAGATGACAGTGTTTCTCCAAGGGTGATCAGTATAACTTTAGCATCAGACCCAGGGGAGGCTTAATAAACAAAAAGACTATTTAGCCCCTTTCTCAACATATTGAATCAGAAATTCTATAGATGGGTTCCCAGAATCTGCATTTTAACACACCCTCCAAAGTTTGGGTATTTGTAAGTTGCTACTCTGGAATTGTGAGGGATTAATTCTCCTATTACCATGTAGCCTTTCATATAGTTTCTTTCCACGGGTGATGAAATCCTTGCCATGAGTGCATAAAGCTCCTCTCTCTTCCTACCCTGCTTTGCCGAATATAGATGAATCTTCTGGAGTATACAGAAAAGGATACTATGATTCTCTCTTGAGTTATCATGGTTGCCTAGGACCAGTATGGAAATTTGGCAAAAAAAGAGGCATACTTTCCCATATATTTACATGGACAAGAAGGATATTTCCGTGGTGCCAAGCAATAGATATTTATGTGATATGTAACTATAAATAATATGCTGCTGTACAAATCAAGTTGTATAATCAGCCAGCACTGAAATGCCACATATCTCAACAAGTCCCACTATTCAGTGACCTATTTATGCTAAAGGCAAAAGAAGAAGCGCTTAAATAAAAGTTATGGAAAATCCAGAGATGGGGAAATTCCTGAGCATATTTCTGTTACAAAACTTGTCAGGTGCGTGTGTGTTGGTTTCTTCTCTGTGATGTGAGCTCCTTGAGTCTCCTGAGGCCAGGAACTGTCTCCAGGACCCATCTCAGCTGGTGGCATCACCTCTCACCCGGTCACTAGGGGTTCTCCTCCACTCTTCTCTTTCTCGCACAATTTGCAACTCGCCTCCCACGTCAGCAAGTCCTGTCAGTTCTATTTTTGAAATATATGCTGATTCTCAGCAGTTGCCACCCCTCCATTCCCACGACCCTATTCCAGCTCTCTTCGTCTTTCTCCTGGATTAAGAGACAAACCTCTTACCCAATCTCGGATGCCGCTCTTGAATTCCTATTATCAGTTCTCCACAAAGCAGCCCAAATCTTTTTGAACATAAACCAGACTCCTTTACTCTTCTGCTCAAAATCTATCTGCAGATTCTCTCACACTTGAAACTAAATCAAAGTTTTCACCGTGGTGTGGTTTGCAAAGCCCCTTCCTTCCCCAACCTTATCTCCCATTCCCCTGCTTGGAGTTTTATTGCTCTCCCCCTGGCAACACCACCCTTGGTCTCCTTCTTGTTTCTGGAACATACCAAGGTTATTCTTACCTGAGGATAGTTTCAACTGTTCATTCAGCCGGGCCTGGACTGTGCTTCCTTGATCACCCCCTAGCTCTTTCTCGCCTCATTTAAGGCCTCTGCTCAAATTTCACCTCCCAGAGAGACTTCCCTTCCACAGCTTCAAAATCACCTCCCTCCCCTCCCTCCCTGCCCCTTGATAAGCTCTAGTTGTTGCCCTTGTTATTTTACTTCTTTGTATTATCACTACCTGAAATTATATTCTCATCTCTTCTCTCTCTACTTTTTTCTTTGTCTTCCTCCCTTCCTCTCTTTTTCTTTCTTTCTTTCTTTCTTTCTTTCTTTCTTTCTTTCTTTCTTTCTTTCTTTCTTCTTTCTTTCCTTCTTTCTTTCTTTCTTTCTTTCTTTCTTTCTTTCTTTCTTTCTTTTCTTTCTTCTTTCTTTCCTTCTTTTCCTTCTTTCCTTCTTTCCTTCTTTCTTTCTTTCCTCTTATGTTTTCCACCAGAAGGTAAGCCCAGGGATGGGGCTTAGCAGTTGAGCTCCTGCCTTTAGCCCAGGGCTTGATCCTGGAGTGCTGGGATCGAGTCCCACATCGGGCTCCCTGAGTGGGGCCTGCTTCTCTCTCTGCCTATGTCTCTGCCTCTCTCTCATGAATAAATAAACACAATTAAAAAAAAAAAAAGAAAAAAAAAAGGTAAGCCCCTTGGCAGAATGGGAACTTGGTCCTGTTTACCACTAAAACTCCATGCCTGGAACAATGTCTGGCATGACATGGTAATCAGTGAAATTTCATTGAATGTATCTCCAGAGAGATCAGAATATTAGAGGTTTGTATATGGACCTGAGTGTCTTACTGAATGACTATTAGAAGCTTTGTGTTTCCAGCTGCAAATATTCCCCTTAAGCAGAATGTGCCCCTTGCAGATGAATGCCCTTACCTAGTCCTCTCCTCTGCCTCCTTGATCATATTTTTCCATCAGAACAGATCTGTTTCCTCCTGTTTAGATGAAAGAGAGTTAAGGAGAAGTTAGTTCTTATTAAGTAAAAAGCAATTTGGGGCTCATTTTATCCTATAAAATAATCTAAAAATTAATTTTGCCCAACGAAAGGATATATGGTGACATTCAAATTATCATGAAGCAAGGCAATATCAGGATAAGACAACAGAGACTTACTAATGGACCTTTGTCACTTGTTTCTCTCTTTATGCCAATGAGAATCTAAATACTCTGTATAATAATCCACCTGTTATTGCTATTCTTCCCATTACATGTTTCAGATTTCTTATCAGATTCTGAGGACACCAGTTTAGATTTAGGCACTAACTGCCTCATTGTCACATTTCTAAACAGAAAGTCTATCTTTATGGAACAGATACTTTTAGAATGTGTGTTATTGAAAATCTGAAGACTCCCAAGCAGTACAGTGGTCTTATGGAAAGGTGTCTTCCTATTAATACCTTAAGAAGTATCTGAAAATGCAATGAAACGTCGGGACACCTGCACCCCGATGTTTCTATCAGCAATGGCCACAATAGCCAAACTGTGGAAGGAGCCTCGGTGTCCATCGAAAGATGAATGGATAAAGAAGATGTGGTCTATGTATACAATGGAATATTACTCAGCCATTAGAAACGACAAATACCCACCATTTGCTTCAACGTGGATGAACTGGAGGGTATTATGCTGAGTGAAATAAGTCAATCGGAGAAGGACAAGCAGTGTATGTTCTCATTCATTTGGGGAATATAAATAATAGTGAAAGGGAATATAAAGGAAGGGAGAAGAAATGTTGGGAAATATCAGGAAGGGAGACAGAACATAAAGACTCCTAACTCGGGGAAACGAACTAGGGGTGGTGGAAGGGGAGGAGGGCGGGTGTTGGAGGGGAATGGGTGACGGGCACTGAGGTGGACACTTGACGGGATGAGCACTGGGTGTTTTTCTGTATGTTGGTAAATTGAACACCAATAAAAATTAATTAAAAAAAATAAAAGAAAAAGAAGTATCTGAAAAATATCATCTGCTATTATAGGAGGGGAAGTATGGCTTCTGATAATATTATCCACAATGTTTGGGAAATAACGTTAATGTTTAATGCAAAAGAAATAATAAAATTGCTTTATGTTGGTCCTCTCCCACCCTCCCACTTATAATTCAGTTTGAGGATAATTTCACATTGGTAGACAACTGCTTCCCACATGTGAATTATAGTTAAATTGCACCAATGATGTCATTGACATGGAATAAAAAGTGCTGTGATTTTTAGTGATGGCTATTTCACCACAGCTGTGAGCAATGTGTTCCATAAAGACTGGTATAATTCTCCCAGGAGCCATGTTAAAACCTCACTCTTGCCACTCTTTCATAAAATAATAATGATTAAAAATGGATGCTAAAGACATTTACCCACAAGGTCAGTATTTTATGTATTTCCTAGTTAATAAGTGAAAAAAAAGGTTCTGATATTATTATATACATGATATATTAGGCTAAGGTGCAGTACATGCTTTATTATTAAGCAAGTCTGCAAATTAAGAGGGTGATCAAATACAATAAGAGTGATTTTTCTAGTTTGAAATAAAAGTATAAGCACATGGTGCCTTTGAACTTTAAATATTTGAAGAAAAATAGCCTGGGTCAAAGGTAGAGCTAGACTTTTTTTCTTTAAAAGCTTTAAGATTGCCTACTCTTATTTTGGTTGGATTAAAGCAAATCGTTAGCATTACTGTAACCTGGGTCAGAGCTGGCCTGGGGGGGATGGCTGTGTGCCCAGCAGACCCATTCTGTGGGGAACTGCCATGGTGGCCCTCTCCCCAGGTGTCCTCCATGGAGCACAATTCTCTCCTTGTGGGGTCTCGATGATTCACCTTTGAATTTTCATTGAAGAGAGAGAGTTTTCCAAAATGGGAAAAGAAAAACAACACCCAGCCGCTGAATATAAGCAGCTGTATTTGGCATAGAGAAAGTGAAATCACTCCTTATGTTCAGAGTCCTTCACCTGTACCCCCCACATCTGACGTGATGTGATTGAGCAGATTGCTGCCTTTGCCCAAGACATCTGTCTGTCTGGATCCTGGTTCAGCCACATTTTGCAGAAAGACTATTTATTCAATTCATTGCAAAAATAAAGTTTCCTGGGTTGGTTTGTATGTGAAGGTTATCCAGGAAGGCTGAAGGCTTGAGAGTGAATGTGGAAAATGCCTTTGCTATCTATGTTCTGGGCTTATGTAGTCATGAGCTCTGAGAACGCATACATTATTTCTAAATTGTTTATCATGGTATCTCCTGAACTTGGCCATGTGCCTAGCACCTAACACATTATATACGCTGAAAAGGGTTGTATGTATGTGTGTGTGTGTTGAAATGAATACAGGGGAAAGGAAGAAACTTGAAGCGGGGAAATAAAAAGGATGCTGTGCATCAGGTCTAAAAATGTGGTATGTGGCCATTTTCAGAGAACTGCATGGACCCCTAAACTGGAAGAACTGGGCTGGTGAACAGAGGACAGATCGGGGTGGGTATTCAGGATTAAGATGGTGAGCTCTGCAAGGTAAGGATCTTAGCTGCCTTTCTAAAAGCTCCTCACTCAGTGGAAACAGGGCTGGCCTGACAGTTTCCAGAAACTGCCTGTGACAGGGACAGACCCCGCAATGGGCACATATCCTCCTGTGGTTAAGTCCTGCTTAGTACCACCTGCCTTCACTGCCCAGTGCATTTTTTCCCTGTGGTATCCCCTCCTACTTTCCCCACTAGAGTGCACATAAATCTTAAGAACACCATGGATTGGCCTCTAGGCCTGGGAGATGTAGTTTCCAAAGACACTTAATTTGCAATCAGGAAGTAACTCAGACATCAAGCTATTTGGCCTTAATTAAGAAAAAAGATCTTTGACAGCTACAAGTGGAAAGTTCTTGGGATGGGACAGCCTTTAATAGCTCCAGACTTGGCAACCTTCAAAAGAAATGCTGCCAGGTCTTAATTTTAAAATGAGAGCTGTATTTATGCAACATTTAAACAACTGGTTAATTCAGAAACGATTGCCACAATTTAATTTGGCGACATGTAGATGAACAGACCTCAGATTAACTAATTCACCTTCCAATCACTTGTCAAGATGTTGCAAAAGTGAACTGATTCCTATTTCACACAACTGAGATTTATGGTATCATTAAAGAGCCAAAGTTCAATGACTTTAAACTATGCTTGAATTATGACTTAAAACACTGTCTTACATTAATAATGGTGGGGATATGAAGATCTGCTTTTAAACTTAGCATGATTTTTTGGCTTTTACTTTAGTGGCATATTTATCAAAGATAAGTATATGCTGAGCGCTCAAATGTACCTTTAACCATGCTTTTATCTTATACTCAGAAAGCTACGGCAGTCTTTATTTTGCATTTTATGATGTTAATCTCTTTCCTCTAATCTATCTTATATTGCTAAGGAAATCTTAAACATTATTTCATAGTTTAATTTTCAACCTTAAAAACTTCAACACTATATATGTGTACAGATATCATCATTCCCAATCTAATTTGAACATATGAAAAATAAAAAAATTTTGAACAGGTATACACAAAAGTAATGAATATGGAAAGTTTGATTGCATTTTTTTTTATTTTTTATTTATTTATTTATTTATTTTTTTTTTTATTTAAAATTTTTTTTTTTTTATTAATTTTTATTTATTTATGATAGTCACAGAGAGAGAGAGAGAGAGAGAGGCAGAGACATAGGCAGAGGGGGAAGCAGGCTCCATGCACCGGGAGCCTGATGTGGGATTCGATCCTGGGTCTCCAGGATTGCGCCCTGGGCCAAAGTCAGGCGCCAAACCGCTGCGCCACCCAGGGATCCCAATTTTTGTATATTTTTTTATCGGAGTTCTATTTGCCAACATATAGCATAACACCCAGTGTGATTGAGTTTTAAAATTTTCATTTATTTGTGTTTTCTTATTTTCTGTGATGAGCATATCTTGCCTATGGAAAAAATTTTGAAATTTCTTTTTATTTTTAAAAGTTTCAGTAATGTCGATTGCCTTAAGAAAGAGAAACAGGAAAAGTAAAAAAAGTAGAAAGCGCATAAGATTATAGAAATAATCCAAACATTGTAGTAATAATATCATAATCAATGTAAATAAGTTAAATTCTCCAGTTAAAAACAAATCTCAGGTTGAATTTTAGAGCAAATACAAAAATTGGCCACATTCAGTTCATAAGATATACACTTAAAACATTCGGATGGAGATTTAAAGTCAAAGGACAGAAAAATCTTGTTTACCATTTAGTGATAAACAGAACAAATTGGTGTAGTTATTTTATTGTAAGAAAAAGTAAATTAAAAATCAAGAAGCATTCCTAAGTATGGAGGGTTCAAGTCACTTCTCAGATGTAATAGTTCTATTTTTTTAAAGTAATTTCTACACCCAGCATGGGGCTTGAACTCATGACCTAGAGATCAAGAGTTACATGCTCTACCAATTGAGCCAGCCAGGCGCCCCTCACAGCTCTATTTTTATATGCACCTAAAAATATAGTCTCAAATTGCACTAGGAGAGCTTATAATACATCTCTCCGTAACTGATAGATCAAAGCAGACAAAAACATCAGCAAAGCAATAGAAGATTGAAAAGTAAAGTTGTTAACAAGTTTAATCTGTTAAACATTGAGGGAACATTATACTCTACAATTGGAAAATAAACATTGATATAATATAGCTCATATTTCCTAAATCCAATGAAGTTAGAAATTGATAATAAGTATGAATCTAGGAGAAAAACAAAACACTTAAAAACACATTTTCAAAGGACTAATAGATTTAAAAATATCATAATTGAAATTATAAATATTTAGAACTAATTGGTAACAAAAATACTATATAATAAAAATTTGGTGTAGAGACTAAAGTAACTTTTGGTATGGGTTTTATAGCCATAGATACTTATATCAGAAGTGAACTCAAAATTAATGAGCTAGATTGTTTATCCTAGTAATACAAGATGGTTTAATAGTAGAAAATCAATGTGACTTACTACATTAACAGATTAAATGAGAGAAAGTGTTTATATTAATAAAAATAGTAAAATAAAAGTTTAGCAAAATTCAATATTCATTCATGATCATAGGTCTTAGCAAGCTAGGAGTAAAATAAAGCTTCCTTAACCTGAAATATGTCATATACAAAAGTGTAAGCAAGTGTCAATACTCAACGTGAAATGTAAGAAGCATTTTTTAAATAATCCAGAACAAGCCAAAGATGGCCACTATCATTGATGCTAACCAATGTTAAGCCAGTAAGAGAATTTTACAAGTTTATTTGGTATGAAAATCAAAATACAAAACTCAATTCTGTATCCATGTACCTACAAAAATCAGGAAAGCAATTAAAATAAAATGGAAAAACATGTTCTTTCTAGTATCCCTAAATTGATAACAACTAATCACCATTACCCACAGCAACAACAAAAAACTATCAAAATATGATACCTTTGTGAAGATTATAATATTTTATTGTAAGATATTAAATAAGATCAAAATAGAAAAACAAATACACACACACACACACACACACACACACACACCATGTTCTCAGGTCCTATATTATAAAGAAGTGGATTCTCTTGAATTTTATCTAAAATTCAAAGTAATTCCAACTTGATTTTTTATAGACTTGAATAAACTAATTCTAAAATATGTGTGGAAGAGCAGAGATGAGCAATGTGATGTTACTTGCACAACCAGATGTTATAACCGTATATATTGTCACAGAAGAAAGACCGTTAGACCAATGGACCAAATAAAGGATCTAGACACAGATCCTTTCCAAATTGGAATGTGACCTTTGGAAGAACAGGGACTGTAAATCAATGGGAAAGGAAGGAACAATGTTATAAATGAGGCTGGGCATAGTGATAATTCCTTGTGGAAAAAATAAAATTGGAGCTTGTCTCCTCCCAAACACAAAAATTAATTCTAGGTGGGTTAAAGACTTAAATGTGAAAGGCAATATTTGAAACAAATACTTTGAGAGGATAGTATAATAGGGTATCTTTATATTCTGATACATGGGGTATCTCTTAAGATATTTGATATGCATTTAAATTAAATACTTTTGTTTAGCAAAAGATACCATAAATAAAAAGAGTAAAAAATAAGCCAGGGACTGGGACAAAATGTTTCCAATATATATCACTGAGAAATGATTGCTAATGTGTTCCTTTGGCTCAGAGAATTGGGAAGAAAACATGACAAAACCTAATAGAAAAAATTGGCAAAAAGGATGAATAAAAATTTCACATAAGAGGAAACAGGAAAAGCTCATAAGCATATGAAAAGATAATAAACATCATTAGTAATTAAATAAAATTCAATTTAGTATATTTACATGTTAAACCACAATGAAACATTTCATATGTACCAAATTAGCAAGGATTTTAAAAGTCAGAAAATTCCAAGTGTTTACAAGGATATAGAATAGAGGTCGGCAAACTTTTCTGTAAAGATCCAGAGAGTAAATATCTTAGGCTTTGCGTTTTATAAGGTCTCTTATAACAACTCAGCTCTGCTCTTGATTCACAAAAACTGCCCCAGACAATATGTAACCAATTGGTGGCTGCGTTCCAATAAATCTTTATTTACAAAACAGGTAACTGGTTTGATTTGGTTCGTGGGCTGTAGTTTTCTGACCCCTGTGTAATAGAGAAAAGAGGAATCACAAGGGAGCATATGTTGATATGAACCTTTTAAAATTATAACAGAAGATTCCATTACTACGTCTGTAATGTAGAGTATTTTAAAATAATCATACAAAGAAATACTATATAGCAGAGAACATGGATGAACCACAGCTAGAGAAAAAAATATGGATGCATCTCATAGTATTGAAAAAAAGGAGTAGGTCACCAAAGAATACAGTATGAACACATTTGAATAAAGTTCAAAAGAGGCAACACTAAAAACATATCTTCTTTAGAATCATGCATGAGGTGACAAAATTGAGAAGCAATAGAATGATTATACAAAATGCAGGATAGTGTTCACCTCTTTCAGGAGGGACAGGATATGATCTGGGAAGGCCATTCAAGGGTTTCTAAGGCACTAGAGCTGCTCTATTTCTTAAATCAGTTGGTAGATCTTTTGGATAGGTTTCATTTTATTCATTAAGTGCTAAATGTGTATGTCGTCTATGTGGTATTTTGTAATTAAAATATCAATTTAACTACAGCGTGTGATCAGGGCACCTGGGTATCTCAGTTGGTTAAGCATCCGATTCTTGATTTCAGCTCAGGTCTTGATCTCAGCATCATGAGTTCAAGCCTCACATGGGCTCCACTAGTTACAAGTAGATGGAACCTACTTAAAAAACAAACAAAAACTACAGCATGTGGTCAAGTTAGGTAATATTTCAGGAAGATTATTCTGGTGGAGGTACTCAGGACAAACCAGAGAGGAGGAAGTATCAGGTGGATTAGTTAAGAGTACTGCATACATAGGGAACAGATGTAATGATCTTGGGTGGAGGGGACTGGAAGGATGGATAAGCCTAGTGAATTTTTGTTTTTGATGTTGTGTTATTGACAGTTGAGGTCTCTTCTATATTTTCTGAGCACCTGTTATAAACAGTTAAGAAAACAAGGAAAAAAACTATTGAAGAATTTTTGAATAAACCGAGCAATTTCCCCCAGAAGAGTCTAAATGAAATGTTTACTAGAAAAAACACAAAATAGAAACAAACAAAAATTTGTTGTAAAAAGTCCCAAGTAGAGTTGAACAGCATTTGTTTTCATATAAAATAATGAAAGAATAGGACATGTTCATATTATTTAATGAATAACGAACAAACCTCTGGCTCCATACAAATAGTAGCTGCTTAGAACACAGAAACATGTGAAGAAATGTGATCATCTTACTATGTTGGTTAAGAGCACAGCTTCCAATTCTGAGTGATCTTTGGCAGCATTTTTAATGTTTATAAATCTGAGTTTCCAATCTGTAAAATGAGTATAATGATATCTGTTTCAGATAATGCTTGTGGGGCATAATGTAATGCTCTTATGAGCTTACCGTATTGCATTGCACACAATAAAAACTTGGTAGATGACAGGTAACAAAAATATAATGATATTTTTATAAACATAACTAGGTCTTTTTAAAGAAATAACTGGTAACGTTTTTCCTCTAACATTATCTGGATGTGTTTATAATATTTTTTACAAGTGGAACTATCAGCCACATGGTTTTGCTGCTTTGCTGGTATTACTCTTTTCCTCCATCACTTTAAAGAAACATTGGATAATACCACTGGATTTATTTTAGTTCACACTTTGATACATTTACTTTTCTTTCAGTGACTTTGGAAAGGACAGATTCACTGAGTAAGACTAGTTATGATTGCACAGAACATATCTCACACTTCTGTGATTTGGGGTGTATCCTTAGAGAAAAAAATTGAACAGACACCTCACTTCTAGCCTTCTGCAAAAGATAAATGGGTAAAAGCTGGGCTTACATGCATTTAAATTCTGAGTTGTAAACTTCTCTTTCCTGTGGGAAGCTCAGTTACAATAAAAAAATAGAATGTGTGAAGGGAGGAAAGTAAGAGTCTTTGCAAAAGGAAGACTGTCACCGTTTAGAGTGAATAATTTAAATCAACTGCCTATACAACTCAAATTGTGCTGATAAGCGTTGAATTTCCTGCCTTATTTTTTATTGGAAACATTAAGTCTTTAATGGCTCAAAACTTTTTACCCCACTTAATAGTAGGTACAATAAAGTCATGTCTTAGCTACATGAATGGGGATTACTTTAGGTTTTTTAAAACATGCATTGCCTTGGGAGAAAAACATACAACCTTCAAGGTGAAACTGAAATATTGCCTTTAAATTATTAATTATGTTTTATGGAGATACTATTTCAATCTCACTTGACTTTTGAATTCAATTATTTAAAGCTTGGGGCTATACACAGCTACTCTAAGAAGTTAACTTCAGAAATATTTTAAAAGAAAATAAAGACAAAGGAAATGGAAAGTTTGCTTCTTTATGAAAAACTTGAAAATCTGTCTAGTAATTTTCTCAAACTGATCCAATAGGTAATCCATTATTTATCATATTTATAATATTTTAATAGTAACTTACTAATCAGCAAACTAACATTTATATAGTACCTAGTTTGCAGGTAGCTTTGGTATGTTTTACATAAGAAGTTAGATTTTCTTGAAAATGTAACTTGACTTTGCAATTTTGGAGGGTGCTGGGAGGGTAGTGATAGGTCGATCACTTCTAATTATAATTTGTTTTCATTCACTTGGTCTTCTTACATAGGTTTTCACATGACAAGCTAAGTAATTAAGGAGAAAAGGAAAAGATCAAATAGATACACATGGAATAACAGACATTTTTGCCAATGAATGCATTCATTAGAAAAATTTCACAACAGTATCTCATAACTTCCTTCAGAACTAGGAGAAGCTAGGTGATGACCAACTCAGTGTTTGCATAGGTGAGAAGCATGGATAAATTCAATCGGAGCAATTAAAAAAAATCCGTTTGGCAAGATCCAGTTAAAGTAACTTCTTTTGACTTCTTAAAACAAATGATCTGAGTGCATGTTTTGCTTTTTTAAGAGTTATTTGGACAGGAGCCAATCTTAGTGTCAGGTTGGTAGGATACACATCCTCATGAAAGTGGATCAGATGGTTACAATGCCCACGGCTCTCTCTGATGGGCGACAGAAGAAATGGTGAGCTGTGGCCTGAACTGGAATCCCTGTTCACTCAGACCGTTTACTGTCCTCAGTGAAGGATGGAGGAATATGACAGGCAGGAAAACCCAAGAGTGTGTTAGTAAATAAAGAAAAATGAGATGAAAAATGAGAGAGAGGCTCAGGCTTATTAACCCCACAGCCATAGGAACATAAATGACAGAGTCCAAACTTCACTCTGCAAGATTGAGAAATGATTATAATGGCCAATACATTTTAGTGCTTATGATATAGTAGGAACTTGATTAGGAATTTTATATCTCTCATACCATCTCTTGACCCTCCTGATAACACTGTATAGTAATTTATTATCACCATAGTATGAGGAGGAAACTGAGGCCAAAGGAAGCTAAATAAATTGGATTGAAATCAAAAGCTAAGTGAATGAATTAGCTAGGTTTTGAACTTAGGTCTCTGATTCCGTAGCCTATATTTTCAATCTCTCACTGTGGTTCAGGAGTAAAAAGAAGACTAAATGACTCCCAGCGTAGGAGATCCTACTGTGAGACCAGGATTAGGTATTCATTTGATACTAACCTTGATCACTTTGATTTGAGGATCTAGTGGAATATCTATGTCCTCTGGGTGACCAGAAAACTATGATAAGAAACACTGCCTGTTATAATTTAGATAAGCTGAAGAAAACATTCTTTAAATGTTCTATCTGTTGGCTAATGATTTTTTTAAATGAATATTTGTCAGATTTCTAACTCCCTATGGAGGTTCAGAATAAAATTTATACGAATAAAGATGTCCTAAAAGAATTAATTTTATTTTTTATTATTTTTTAAGATTTTTAATTTATTCATGAGAGACACAGAGAGAGAGGCAGAGACACAGGCAGAGGGAGAAGAAGGCTCCCTGCGGGAAGCCTGCTGCGGGACTCAATCCCAGGATCTCTGATCACGCCCTGAGCCAAAGGCAGATGCTCAACCACTGAGCCACCCAGGTACCCCCCAAAAGAATTCATTTTAGAGAAGCTGTAAAATAAATGTGAGACTAGGTACTAAGTTAATTATTGCAGCCATTTAAGATGATAAAGTCTATGTAGCATCATAAAAATGACAAAAATAATAATTACATATACAGACTATAAGTTGCATATATTTTATAATTATGGCTATATTTTAAAGGCACTCCTTAAAAAATACAAAAATACAGGGCAGCCCCGGTGGCTCAGCGGTTTAGCGCCGCCTGCAGCCCGGGGTGTGATCCTGGAGACCCAGGATCTAGTCCCACATCGGGCTTCCTACAGGGAGCCTGCTTCTCCCTCTGCCTGTGTCTCTGCCTCTCTCTTCGCTCTCTCTGAATGAATAAATAAATAAATCTTTAAAAAAAATACAAAAATACATCACACACTAACAAATGATTTTGTCCAGTTGTGAAGATATTTTCTTCCTGTAATTATGAATTTTAAATAATGTAATTACTTTTTTTATTTTTTTTATTTTTATTTATTTATGATAGTCACACAGAGAGAGAGGCAGAGACACAGGCAGAGGGAGAAGCAGGCTCCATGCACCGGGAGCCCGACATGGGATTCGATCCTGGGTCTCCAGGATCGCGCCCTGGGCCAAAGGCAGGCGCCAAACTGCTGCACCACCCAGGGATCCCTGTAATTACTTTTATAATAGAAAAGAATGAATAAATAGAAAACCAAACCAGAAAAGCAAGAATATATTTTAAAGAGACATTTAAAGCCTGCTATACACAGGGTTTCTTGACCTGTGGTTGTGATTGATGGTCAAAGAGGAGGAGCTGAAGTTGATTCCTAGTTTTTCTGAAGAGTCAAATGCATTCTCCAAAATAAAAGGAGGAGCAGGTTTGGGAGGAAGATAATTGAGTTCAGTTTAGACATTGTTGAGTGTTGCAATTAACCCAAATATTGATTAGCAGGAGAAGGAGGAAGAGATTTCTGTAGAAAAATCTGTTAAGCTTTTGTCATTGATTTGTTATATGCTGAATATCCACCAGACAACTGGAATTTCATACTAATGTTTGGAACAGAAGTTAGGGGTACAATTACCATAAGAGAGCTATCTGCTGGGGATTCCTGGGTGGCTCGACGGTTTAGCTCCTGCCTTTGGCACAGGGCGTGATCCTGGAGACCCTGGATCGAGTCCTGTGTCCGGCTCCCTGTGTGGAGCCTGCTTCTCCCTCTGCCTGTGTCTCTGCTTCTCTTTCTTGTCTCTCATGAATAAATAAATAAAATATTTGGAAAAAAAAAAAAGAGAGAGAGCTACCTGCTGATACATAATGACTGCAATTCTGAGAGTGGAGTCATCCAGGAAAAAGGTTTCAGGGAGAAAACGGAGCCAACAACAGAACCTTGAGAGACTCAGGTATAAGGAAAGGATTTGAACGGGTAAGACCGGGGGCATGGAGTCCATTTCAGAGGCTGGTCCTATATTTCTTCTGTGAGTTACTGAGAACATTGAGAATGGAGGTTGACACAGAAAGTAAAAATGATTTAGGTGTAGAACTGTGTTAGAGAGGTAATGAAGAATGGAAATGAGGATAACTTCAAAGTACCTACTGGTTTGAGTAACTGAATGAATGCTGGTGTTGCCAACTAATTAATGGAATAAAGTGGCTGAGCAGATTTAGCAAAAATTCATGGATCTAGATTTTGAGTCTTAAATGTCTATGGTCCAACCAAGGGGAAATAGCCAGTCAGCAGATAGATCTGACACGAGTGAGGTCAGGGCGGACGATGAAGGCCAATGTGGAGATGGTGGTGAAAATCATGGCAGTGGGTACAATATCCCAGAAAGAATAGGTCAAACAGCATCAAATGCTGCCAAAAGGACCAGGATAAGGGCTGAGAGGTGACCATTGATTTGACTGTGGGAAGAGTCCTTGGTGCTTTGGTCAGGGTAGAAGATCAAAAGTCAGTTGTGTTAGGTTGAGTAGTGAGTGGGGGTGTGGGAGTAGCAAAAGAAAAGAGACTACTCCCTTAAGAATCTTGGTAGAGGTAAGGTGTTAAGTCATTTAGACAGAGGGAGAGATGAATGTCATGTTTTTAGGGTGTTAAAAAGGAGTCAGAGAAGAAAGAATGGTTGAAAGTTCTTCAATATGGAGATAATGGATATAGTAGTAGGTTCTAGAGACGGTGGGTGGACTGGGGATGGAGTTGCCATGGACGGAGTAGTGATACGTGCTGCTCTGAGGAGACCACCCTGAAGTGCTTTGCAAACACACGTTAAAACAATAGTTCTCTCCCTCTCTCTCCGTGCCAACTTAAATCTGTGTTACAACTAGACTGGCATTGTTCCAGAAAAATAATTAGCAATCTTCAAACTAATAAGTTCCTACCACTCTTCACCCTTGAGCTAGCGATTGGAATTAGCCAAGTAAGAAGTAGCTCTATTAATAATCAGCTTCTGATATTCAGATTGTCTGTCCTTTTGACTTTGAAATCACAGTCTGTTTCCGCTCAATCCTTTGGCAGTGCAGACTGCCTTCCTTTTGAGATGTCACTGGGCCTTCAATGTATATTCCATGGAGCTTATGTCTTAAGTCAGATCACCCCAAAGTGTCCTCCAAATTTAGTGAAAATCCACGAGGCAGCAATAGAGAAAAAAAATCAATTTCACTTACGTGTATTTTAAGCATATATTGCATATTTTCCATCTATTGCCACAAACCTTCATTTTCAGAATGAAGAAAAATCTAAGAGATCTGGAGGCATGAGGTAACTTGTTTGAGGTCCTAGAGCTGGTTAATGATGCAACAGGAGCTCTGGATGAGGCTTCCTGCCCTGAATTCTAGTGCTTTATCCTGTGGCACACAGCACTTTATATGAAACATGTGGATGCTTTTTTGTTCTTTCACTCTTTCCTCTAAGAGTATATCCACACTTTATTGTATCGTGGCCAACAGTAGGCACGTCCTCTTATAGCTCTGGGTAATCTGGTTTAGGTCTGCTCGAAAGTTCTGTTACCTGTGTATGTGACAGGATGTGGCTGCCAAATAAATGAAATACCATTTCGGCCTGCCTTCCTGGTGATCTCATAAGCCACCTGTGAGTGCTTTATTTTGTAGTTATCCCAATTCTCTGCTGGGAGGATTGCTTTGAAGGACGTCTTCAACTTTACCATTTGCATGGTACAATGTGCTATATCCTGAGTAACACATAAATTAAAATGAGGGGTTCCTGGCTGACTCAGTTGGTAGAGCATATGACTGTTGATCTCAGAGTTATAAGTTCAAACCCCACATTGGGTGTAGAGATTACTTAGAAAATAAAATCTTTAAAAAAGAAAAGAAAGATGAAAATAAACAAACCTACCTTAGCATTGATATGATTTGTCCCCAGAATTTGGTTGGTTCTAGTTTTATAGGTTTAAATATAAAACATGTGAAAAGATTCTTTTTGAAAATTGAGCCTTTAAGATTTTCTTAGAGGAGGAGGTTCTTCATGTGTCAATTGAATTAAACATGACATGGGATTCCCAGAGTGGAAATTTGAGCCTTTCACAGACTGCCAGGCGGTTGTACTGAAGGGACAAATAAATCAGACTTGGAAAGGTCTTATAGGTCTTATCACATCTTATTTACGCTCCTGAGGGTGGCAGCGTGTAAAACAAATTAAGATATGTCACTATGGGTATCTAAATCCCAGGATAGTTTTTTGACGCTTTCCTGGGGTAATAATCTTACTTCGTTTGGGTTGATGGCATTTTGTTTCAGAATTGGAAGTTCTTTTCTATTCCTTGGACCTTTGTCTTTCATTTTAATGATTTTTTTTATGCTAGAGGGAGAGCACAACTAAGTAAAACCAATCAATACTCATTCCTGACTATGTTACATTTAAGGGTATTTCTTCAAAGAGAAGATATAAAGTTTATCAATTAGGAATGGGCTGGTCTAACTTTAACAATTATGTGGGCAGGAGCAGGCTTAAATTATAGCTCAGCAGCAGCTGGGGAAACCCTTCTTACTTTAAGAAGCTGAAGTCCATCACTTAGAAATAACACTATTGTGTTAGAAGTTCTGACATGTGATCCTTACTTGCAATGGGTATCACTATAGGGCATGCACTTTGGCATTTCAAGGCCTGAAAATTGTCACAGCAATATTTTTTTCATGTTTATATCAGGTGATTTTATTCTTCTTTGGTTTTAAAAGACTTGCATGTATCTTGTCCCAAATTCATAAAAAACAGAAAAATACTAACAGAAACTAATAGTCCCATATTAAACCTACTGTGGAGAAGTAACCATTGTAAGCATTTGGGTCTTCTTTTCTCCTAGATTTTTAAAAAAGTTAATCATCATCGTAATATAATAATACAATGCCAATAGTTATAATAACATTTATTGAGAATTATGAATCAATAAATTCATAGTTTGTTTATTGACTATCAAGTGAAGAAATTCATATAAGCACACAAAGTAGTGCTTTATACATTCTAGGTGTTTTATATAAATTTCTTTATTTGATCCTCACAAGCATATTATAGGGTAGGTAATATTGCTGTTCCCATATTACAGAGGACTAAAGTACAGAAAGGCTAAGTAACTCACCTAAGAGCATACAGAGTACAAGTGGTGGAGTATTTGAATTCAAATTTAAGCAGCCTTACCGCAGAGTCAGAACATTTAAGCATTATCCTTTGCTATCTCATATATATATGTTCATTTATATTTAATTAAAATTATACTGTAGAAGCAATGTAACATCTGTTTTTTTTCCACAAATGTATAATCACAAGGATTTCCCATGTTAACAATTTCTTCATAAATATACTTTAGTCACCTAATGCATCGTTATGTGACTATATCCTTTTAAGAGAAGAATTTAGGTTATTTGCAGATTTTTTGATATTAAAAATGATACTATGATTAAGTTACCTACATAAATATTAAGTATTTACATAAATACTAGAATCTCTTATCATTTTCTTAGGATAGATTTCCAGAAGTAGCTTGCTACGAAGACATTTTAATGTCACACTTTTTAAAATTACAATGAGTACAAGTCAATTTTGGAGAAAAATTACATCTACAAATAAACTTCAAGTCTTCGTTAAAAGTTAATTAATGGTAGTACCTACATCTTAGAAGCTTTTATGATGTGATGAGAGAAGGCAGGGGTCCAAGCAATGGGAAGCCATTCTCTAACTCCAGGCTGACCTTTGCTCATTATTAAGCCACTGCCTTATCTTTGTAAGAAACCCCTGGAGCTAATCCACACATGGATTGCCCATTGATTTTGAATAAACTGTCTTCTCAGAGCAGCTTTTTAGGGGCATGCAGAAAGAAAAGAAATTAGGCCAGAGATTGCAAAACCTATATAGATGCTTTAAAATCACAACATGTAATGTTGTTTTTAATCACAATTCACAAAGACCTCTTGGTAACATGGAAATAAAATAACAAAATAGAACTCTGTTCTAAAGTAGCGTTTAGTATGAATAAGGGAATTTGAAGATACATTATGAGGTAAAGGCACAAGGAGCTCTCTACAAACATCTGCATTTTCACAGCAGAAGCCAGTTCCACTAAAGTGAGTAGGTCTAAGGTTGTGTTGTTGTGACTTAGTAGCTCAAAATGTGGTCTGCTTCCTTTGGTAACTCACCTGCTCCTTGTTGTATTCTTGCTCAGGGATTCACTTCTGTTGTTCATCCTGGCTTTATCAGGCCCACTCCCTGACTCCAATCTTACTAAACCACCATGCTGCTCTTTTCATTGCCTTCTCTTATATTTTCTATCTTGCTATCCTTCCCTGGACTCTAAAAGCTAGAAAGCCTTTTATTTGGTTCTATGTAGGTTTTTATATACCTGTATACATTTACATATAAACGTACACATGTGTATGGATGTGTTTCTATACATATAAACCATACACGTGCACGTGCACACACATACATATTTGCGGATATTTAAATATATGCTGTCTTCATTAACCAATAGTCCTGACCTCCAGCTGAAAATATAATCATTACTCAGTGTCCTGTCTTTATTCCCTCTCTTCCCTCATTCAGTGTTTTCTTACTGTTCTGTGTCCCAGGCAAGTTTTCCCCCCTGGACCCAAATTTGTCACGACTATTTTCTGAAAGATGACAGCTAAGTAATTCAAGCTAAATGAAAGGACATGTTCCTGGCTCTGGTAAACTGAAAAAAATGAAAGCAAGAGGATTAAATACAAAATGATTACAATGAGAATACATCAATATGTAATAGCACTTAGGACTGGCTAGGAGATTAAGTTCCTGCAGTTATACCTTTCCTTAAATAACACACAAATGCCCCTTTTCCAATGCTCCCTCAGGGAAGGTAGAACTATGTATAATGTTACCTATTATGAAGGATCTATTGGTTCTTTATTCAGAAGCTTTCTATTTAAATTCTTGACTTTTAAGGAACTCTGTGTAAAGAACTCCCTTCGGTGAGTCACTAAATACTAAAGAGCAATGACTCCTGAATTTGGCTACACATTTGAATCACCTGGGGGAGATTTATAAAAATGCAATGGGGCCTGGGAATTTATATTTTTCAAAAGTTCTCCAGCTGATTTTGATGCTTAGCCAGGTTTGGGAACTGCTGTTTAAAGTGGCTGCTTGGATATTAGCTAAGTCAGCTTCTGGGCCTTCAGTGGGTATGCAGTAGGTGGCTAAGTTATTGAGCTCACATGTTGTGCCAATCACCCTGACATTTTATATCCCAGGAAATCTGCCTAAGTTCGTAAGTAGCAGAAACTGGTCAAAGAGGTCGAAACAAGCCTCTGCACACTCGTTCTTATGTAGCCTGTCAACAGAATTTGATGACTAAGACACAAAAAGATAAGGGACAGGCTGAAGTTAAAAATTCACTCTTTAATCTCATCTTAGTCAATCAGTGTCTTCACCATAAAATGGAAATAATATCTTGGTAGGATACGATTTACTTATCTTTATTCTAACATAATTTAATACTTTGAGAAGTTTTCCAAAGCCAGGACAGTCCTCCTATATACCCTTTACCCAGCTTCCTCTGATGTTAACAGCTTATGTAATATAACACCTAGTGTAAACATTGTATATAACCACGGTATATTCACTGAAGCTAAGAAATTGCCATTTGGATTTCCCCAGGTTTTCCATGAATGTATTTTTTCTCAATTTTATTGGGAAATAATTAAAATATATCATTATATAAGTTGAAGGCATACAGCATGGTGGCTTGAATTACATATATTGTGATATGATTACCACAGTCGGTTCAGCTGACATCCATCTTCTCATATAGATACAATTAAAAGTAAAAAATGAAAAAAAAGAAGGAAAAAATTTCTCCTTATCATGAGATCTTACAGGATTGACACTCTTAAAAACTTTCCTGTATCTCTTTTTCTATGAGTTTTATGCATTTTGTTTAGATTCTGCATATAAGAAGATCATATCGTATTTGCCTCTCTGGCTTATTTCACTTAGCATATTACCTTCAAGGTACAGCGATACTGTTAAAATGATGATTTCCTTGTGGCTAAATAATATTTCACGATTGCCACAACTTCTCTATCTTTTTATCCACTGATGGATGGTTATTTCTTCCTTGTGGCTAAATAATATTTCACAATTGCCACAACTTCTCTATCTTTTTATCCACTGATGGATGCGTAGGTTGTTTCTCTATCTTGGCTATTGAAAATAATGCTACTCTGAACATGGGGATACAGATACCTTTTGGGGTGTTTTTATTTTCTTTGGATATATTCCCTGAAGTAAATTTCTAGATCGCATGGCAGTTCTGTGTTTTTGAAGATCCTCCATACTGTTCGCACAGTGGCTCTACCAATTCACAATCCCACCAAATGTGCACAAGGGTTACCTTTTCTCCACATCCACACCAGCATTTATTATCTCTTATCTTTTTTATGATGTCCATTCTGACAGGAGTGAGGTGATATGTTATTATGATTTTAGTTTATATTTCTCTAATGACTAGTAGTATTGAGCATCTTTTCATGTACCTGTTGACCTTTTGTATATCTTCTTGGAAAAATGTCTATTCAGGTCGTTTGCCCATTTTTAAAATTGGGTTATTTGGGTTTTTTTTGTTTATTTTTGAGTTGTGTGAGTTCTTATAAAGTTTGGATATTAACTGCTTATGAGATATATGATTTGCAAGTATTTTTTCCCATTCCTTAGGTTGTCTTTTCCTTCACTTTGTTGATGGTTTCTTTGGCTGTGCATAAGGTTTTGCTTGAAGTAGTCTCACTTGTTTATTTTTTATTCTGTGGCTTGTGTTTTAGGTGTCATATTCAAAAAATCATTTCCAAGGCCCATGTCAGGGTTCATTTTCATTATTTTACATGTGATTATCCAATTATCTCAAGTACCATTTATTGAAAAAGACTATCTTTTCTCCATTGAGTATTCTTGGCTCCCTTGTTTAATATTTGTTGACTGTGTATGCTTCGGTTTATTCCTGGGCTCTAGATTCTATTCCATTAGTCTATTTATCTGTTTTTTTTTTTTTTTTTTTTTTTTTTTTTTTTTTTTTTTTTTACCAATACCATACTGTTTTGATAACCATAGCTGTATAGTATAGCTTAAAATCAGGAAATGTGATACCTCCTATTTTTTTCTTAGGATTTCTTTGGTTATTCAAGGTCTTTTATTGTCTTCAATGCTATTTTAAACAGAATTGATTTATTTCTTTTTCAGAAAATTCATTGTGAGTATATAGAAATGCTACTGATTTTTGTATGTTAGTTTTCTATCCTGCTACTTTATTGAATTTATGGATTAGATCACCTTTTTTGGCCAAGTCTTTATTTAGGATTTTCTATATATAAAACCATATTATCTGAAAATAGAGACAATTTTATTTCTTTCTTCCAATCCTTATACCTTTTCTTTCTTGCATGTTTGGTTAACTAGGATTTCTACTGCTGTGTTAAATAGAAGTGGTAAGAATGGGCCCCCTTGTCTTGTTCCTGATCTTAGAGGAAAAGTTTTCAACCTTTCACCGTCAAGTATAACAAGTCTTTTGTTGGCTGTCAGTTTGTCATATATGGCCTTTATTATGTTGAGATATGTTCCTTTCATGCCTAATTTGTTAAGATTTTTTATCCTAAATGGATTTTGAATTTTATCAAGTGATTTTCCTGCATCTACTGATATGATCTTAAGATTCTTTTCTTTCATTTTATTAATGTGATGTATCACATTGATTTGCTTATATTGAATCATCCTTGGATTTCAGGGATGCATTTCATGGTCCTTTTAATGTGCTGCTGAATTTAGTTTGCTAGTGTTTTATTGAGAATTTTTGCATATTCATCAGAGATATTGGCCTATAGTTTTCTTTCCTAACAGTGTACTTCTCTGGTCTTGGTATCAGGATAATGTTGGCTTCATAAAATGAATTTGGGAGTATTCCCTTCTCTTTGATTGTTTGGAAAAGTTTGAGGGGGATTGGTATTAATTCTTTAAATGTTTTGTAAAGCTCACAAGTGAAGCTGTCTAATCCTGGACTTTTCTTTGGTGGGAGATTTTTGATTACTGATTCAATCTCCTTACTACTAATTGGTCTATTCAGATTTTCTATTTCTTCCTAATTCATTCTTGATAAGTTGTATATTTCTAAGAATTTTTGCATTCCTTCTAGGTTGTCCAGTTTTAGTTCTAGTTCCTTAGGGTGTAGTTATCTTTAGTGATCACTCTTTAGTGATCTTTCTTGATTCTTCATGTAGATGTTTATTGCTATGAACTTCTCTCTTAGAATTGCTTTTTCTACACCCCAGGAGTTCTTGTATGTTATGTTTTTATATTTGTTTGTCTCAAAAAACCTTTTTAGTTCTCCTTTAATTTCTTCTTTGATTCATTGGTTGTTTGGAAGAGTGTTGTTTAATTACTATGTGTTTGTGAATTTTCCAGTTTTCCTCTTATTATTGATTACTAGTTTCATGCCATTATAGTGAGAGAAGATACTTGATATGATTTAAATCTTCTTGAATTTGCTAAAACTTGTTTTGTTGTCTATCATAAGATCTATCTGAAAAAATATTCCATGTGTACTAGAGAAAGATTTTTATTCTGCTTTTGTTGCATAGAATGTTCTATATATGTCTATTGGATCCATTTGGTGTATAGTGTTGTTCATATCCAGAGTTTCTTTATTGATTCTCTGTTTGAATGATCTATCCACTGTTGAAAGTAGGGTATTAAAGTTTCCATCTTTATTGTGTTACTGTTAATATCTCCTTTTAGTTCTGTTAGTTGTTGCTTTATATATTTAGGAGCTCTTATGTTAGGTGCATAAATATTTACAGTTGTTATAACTTCTTGATATATTGCCCCTTTTTCATTGTATAATGACCTTTGCCTTTTTTTTTTTTTTTTTTAACCATTTGTAGTCTATTGTGTATCCCTGCTTTTTGGTTACCTTTTGCTTGAAATGTCTTTTTCCATCTCGTCACTCTCAGTCTATGTGTGTTTTCAAGGCTAAAATGCTAAAATGTGTGTCTTCGAGGCTCCAACCATATTGTTGGATCTTGTTTTTTTTTTTAATTCATTCAGTTATTCTATGTCTTTTAATTAGAGAATTCAATCCCCTAATGTTTAAAGTAATTCTTGGTAGGTAAGGACTTTCTATTGCCATTTTGCTAATTGTTTACTGATTATTGTAGGACCATCAATCCTGGTTTCTTATCCTATTATTTTTTTTTAATATTTTGATGTTTTGGTGTTTGTTTATTTTGACTTCTTTGTCATGGTTTTTTGTATAATTGCTATAGGATTTTTCCTTGTGGTGCCCATGAGACTTACAAAAAATGCCTTAAACTTATAACACCTTATAATAATAACTGATAATAACCGATAATAGCTGATAATAATTTCAACATAATTTTCAAACTTTACATTTTTACTTCTCCCTCTCACATTTTAAGTTACTGCTATTATAATTTACATGTTTTATGTTGTATAACTAATAATATATTATGGTTATTTATACTACATTTTTTCTCTTAATTTTAAACTAGATTTGTAAATTAATTATGTACCACTATTACCATATTACAGAATCTAACTATGATTATGTATTTACCGTTACTGGTAAGGTTTACACCATCTTTTATGTTTTTATGATGTTAATTAGCATTTGTTTATTTCCACTCAAAGAACTCCCTGTAGCATTTATGTAAGGCAAGTCTGGCGGTAATGAACTCCTTCAGCTTTTGTTTGTTCAGGAAAGTTTTTATCTCTCCTTTGTTTCTGAAGGACAGCTTTGCTGGATATAGAATTCTTGGTTAAGAATTATTTTCTTTCAATATTTTGACTATGTCATCCCATTCTCTCCTGGCCTAAAAAGTTTCTGTTGAGAAATCTGCCAATAATCTTATGAGGCTTCTCTTGTGCATGCCTACTCTCTTTTCTCTAGCTGCTTTTAAAATTCTATGTTTTGTCTTTGACTTTTGACAGTTTAATTATACTATGTCTCATTGTAAGCCCTATTTGGATTCAACCTCTTTGGGATCCTTTGGGCCTCATGGATTTGGATGTCCAGTTCTCCCCCTAGGTTCAGTCATTATTGCTTTAAATATACATTCTGTCCCTTTCTCTCTCTTTTTTTCTCCATCTGAAATTCCCATGATATGAATATTGGTTTTTTTGTTTGTTTGTTTTGTTTGTTTGTTTGTTGTTTTTTGTTTTTTTTTTACTGTGCTCCACAATTCCCATAGGTCTTCTTCACTCTTTTCTATTCTTTTTGCTCCTCTAATTAGCTCCTTTGTAATGTTCTACCTTCCATGGTGCTGATTTTTTTTTTCTGCATGGTTGAGTCTACTTTTGAAATTCTATTGAATCCTTCAGTTTATTTTTCAGATCTAGGATTTCTGAGTTTTTTTTGTTTTGTTTTGTTTTTTGTTTTTTGGTTGCTATTTCATTGTCAAACTTCCATTTTGTTCACATGTTTTTTTGTTTTTTTTTTCTTAATTTTGTTTGGTTGTCTGTATTTTCTTGTAGTTCACTAAACTTCCTTAAGGGGATTATTCTGAATTCTTTGACAGTTCATAGGTCTCCATTTCTTTAAGGTCACTTTTTGGAGTTTTATTAGTTTTCTTTGGTGGTGTCATATTTACCTGACTTTTTATGATCCTTATATTGGCATCTATACATTTGAATAATTGGTCTTCTCTTCCAGTCCTAGCAGGTTTGCTTTGGCAGGGACAGTTCTTCACCAGTTTGCTCAGTTTCGGTTTCTGGTTGTGTCTGTTAGTAATGTCTTTGGGCAGGTTGGGCTTCCTTTTGTGGTCTATTTTTGGTCAAGGCAACTGTGCAAGGTTGAGGATAGGGATGGAGGGTGTGCCACTGGCTGAGAATAGTTGGTTAAGATTGGTGGCTTTGTTCCCAACCCAAGTGAATCTGTAGGATAGGCTCTAAGGTTGCCTGGATTCTCTGATCAGGCTCACTAGATGGGACTGGGTATTATATTCGGTAGTACATGGGGATATGAATTAGCTTCCTTGACTTGGCAAGTCAGCAGTTCAGTACTCAGGGCCTATACAGCTCATTGTTAGGGGATCCAAATCAGGCCAAAGTGTGCACTGAATTCCTTGGTCAGATGAGGCCGCTGGTTTTGCTTTGAAGAGGGAGGAAGACTGTGAGCTGTACTCTTTGTTCAAGTGCCATTATGTATGTATGTACATATGTATGTATGTATGTAGGGCTTTTGGATGTGCTACATGGCTTCCCATGTACTCTGGTTAGGTTCCCTAATTGGAAAGGCTGAAGGCTTTATTCAACAATGAGTGGGGCTATGAATTGGATACCTTGCCCAGGTGCAGTGGGAGAACCAGCTCTATAGCTGGTAAAACTGCCGTGTTGGGCAGCCCGGGTGGCTCAGTGGTTTAGCGCCGCCTTCAGCCCAGGGCGTGATCCTGGAAACCTGGGATCGAGTCCCATATTGGGCTCCCTGCATGGAGCCTGCTTCACCCTCTGCCTGTGTTTCTGCCTCTCTCTCTCTCTCTCTCTGTGTCTCTCATGAATAAATAAATAAAATCTTTAAAAACAAAACAAAACAAAACAAAACAAAACAAAAAACCCTGCCGTGTTAACTCAAGCTGACCTGTACCACAAGTGCTCTGACTGAACAGGCCACTGGCTTTGTTCTGCAAACTATCAGCTCTGCCTACCCACCCCTTAGCTCAAGTACCACTGGGCTGTGTAGCTTCCAGAAGTTGTCACCAGCTCTTCTGGTCAGATGGGGTGGGAAGACACTCTCCACAGTGGATGGAGCTGTGTCTTAGCTTTTTTTGCCAGGGCAGGAGAGGGAGGAGTTATTCTAGACTTACTATCAATTTCCCAAACAGGCTTTCAGGTTAGAAAGGGCTGGGAGCTACCCTCAGCCTTGGTTATGAATTAATCCCCCCACCTGTGTGTAGCAAGGCTTTGCTCTGGGGGCAGTCACTTCTGCCCACCTGTTTCTCAGCTTTTTTTTTTTTTAAGATTTTATTTATTTATTCATGACATACACACACAGAGAGAGAGAGAGAGAGAGAGAGAGAGAGAGAGAGAGGCAGAGACACAGGCAGAAGGAGAAGCAGGCTCCATGCAGGGAGCCCAATGTGGAACTCGATCCCGGGACTCCAGGATCATGCCTGAGCCAAAGCAGACACTCAACCACTGAGCCACCCAGGGATCCCCATCTCAGCTTAAGTGCCACTGGGCTGCTTTGCTTCCAGTTGTCAGATTGGAGTCTAGTGATACTTTCCACAGCAGGTGGGCCTGTGATTCAGTTTTTTTGCCTTGGTATTGGCACACCAGGCTCTGGTGCTGTCAGAAAACCTCATTTGAGGATCTAAATCAGGCAGATCTTCACCTTACAGAGTTCCCTGGTTGAACTGTGCCCCCAATTAGTTTTATAGATGAGCAAAGGCACTAGTTGGCATTACCCCTTAGCACTGCAGGTATGAATTGGTCTACAAGATGTATGTGCTGATTGTTGCAAACTCTTACCCTCTTCTCCATCGTAGTCAGATTCCCTGTGGTTGGGTCCCTCAGATTCTCCTGCATTCCTGTGGTATGAGATCAGAATGGGGCTCTCATGAATCAGCCCACCGTGCTGGGGGGAGGGAGTTGGTTGTCCAAGCAGGTTTTGTTTTTTTGTTTTTCCCCCACTGGAGGAATTGGAGGCCCAGGGGAGAACTCCCTGTGTGGTGCTCTGGGGGAGGGAGAATGCAGTCAAGATGTAGCTGCTTCTCTGACACTTTTAATGCAGTTAGTTTTGGTCTTTATGGTGTAGGAGGTACTTCAGCCTCAGTGCCATGTTCTGGGATTCCCTCACTGGTGTCTTGGTCTTGAATAGTTGTTACTGGTTCTTCTTGTGAGGGAAGAGTGAAGTCAGAAACAGCCTATGACATCTTGATGATGTCACTCATACTAATGTACTTTTTGTTCCATTACCCAGCTCACAATACCACATTGCATTTAGTCACCATGTCTCTTCCAATCTGTGGTAGTTTCTCCATCTTTCCTTGAGTTATTTTCTCTATATATATTTAAGAAGATACCACATGACTATTTGCAGTGCTCAAACAATCCTTGCATTAGGCAGGATCTTTGAGACATTTTCCAACTCTAAAAGTCTAAAACTAATAAGTGAACATCACAAGTAAAATAATCACACATATGAGATGAATATGGGATTTGGGCAGAGTTCAAAGACTGGAAAAGGTCAGCTCTCCAAAGAGTAAACTCCATCTTAGAGAGTAATAGGGTTTTCCTACATGAGGACTGAATTCAGAATGTGATATCTCCATTATACTGGGGGCTTCCCCCCGTATTAAGGCTATATTAGAGCCCTTGAAGAGGCATCTGTAAGTACATCTTTGCTGTGTGTAATTAAAGCCACTGAGTTGATCTTGTGGTTTTCCTCTGTGTTACTAAAAATTAAATTGATGTGCAGTTTAGTGGAAAGCAATCTAATTTGAAAGAAGGCAATGATCTGATTCTATGACTGTGGTTCGGCTATGTTAAGTTACCTTTTTTGCTTAATTTCTCTAACTGTGAATCCTAATTCTTGCTGAAACTTATTGTCTTATACTTGACTCAGAATGTATCCCCAATAGAAGAGGCTCTGAAAGTGATGCTTGGGATTTAACCTATAAGCACACACTTTCCTGTCTCCTTTCCAACTTGAGCTTGGAAGTTCCTTTGCACTGCTCAGTGAAGAGAAGCTACTTTATAGTTGTTTGATAGGCCCAGGATTGGGAAGGCAAAGGTTTGTGTACAATTGTTCAAACTTCCTATTTTCTTCCTTCTGGAACATATGCCAGATCTAACTAGCCCTTGAAGGCATAGGGTGAAGAACTGCTATCAGGAGAAATTTCCTCAGAATTTTCCAGAAATGTTGATATTTGAAGGTGTCATGCCTTCAGGATACATAGGCACCCTCTAGATGCATTCATTGTTTTTAAAACCAATGTTTCTGTTCTTGGTTTGCCAGAAGTGAATGGAGTTATTAGCTCTTGCAGGGCAACTGTGGAAGATAAATACAGTAGCATGGAAAACAGAACAAACTAAAACAAAATAAAACATATCTCCAGAAATATAATGCCTACCCCTGGGAAATGGGATGTAACATGGCTAAATTAAAAGAGTTAATTTCATATTTCAGCATATGTATTTTAAAGATGCTTCATTGTAAAGTATAATTTCAAGAGTGAAGACACCAGGGGCACCTGGGTAGCTCAGTCGGTTAAACATAGGACTTTTGATTTCAGCTCAGATTGTGATCTTAGGGCTATGGGATCCAGACCCAAGAAGGGCCCCACGCTCAGGGTGAAGTCTGATTATCCTCCTCCCTTTCCCTTTGCCCCGCCCTCTGCTCACTCACTCTCTTGAATGTTCTCTCTCATAAATGAATGAATGAATGAATGAATGAATGAATGAATAAATAAAATCTTGAGAAAAAAAAAAAAGAATGAAGAGACCAAGTAAACTGATTTATTTGAAATGTACTAAAGTTCCTATGAAGAAATGGAGGGCAGCTGTGACACTGCAAATGCTACGTTGAAGTGTTTAGTGCATATCTTGGAAAGACTGTGGTGCCAAGGTAAATGCTCTTGAAAATGAGAATGCCTGATTTAGTACCAAGGGTACAGCCACCAATCAGATGTATGTGCCCAACGAATCTTAGCATTTGGCTCTTTCATCTGTTACATTAAGAAATCAGACATGATTTCTAAGGTCCAGTTTCTGAATTCTGTAGTTCTTTGATTTTTTTTTTTTTGAGGCTTCATTCTTTATATTGATGAAGCCATTGATTCTGTATTGCTATTATACCATATGTAAATATACTTAAATTCCTTTAATATTCAGGAAATACTTGATGATTCAGTTTTCCAGCTTGAAAAAGTAATTTGTAAGTATCCTCACACAGTTTGATCATTTCTTTGAAAAATTGATATATTTTCATTTTTGTGTTTCTAAACTAGATAAAATGATTGCTTTAATCCCAAGGGAGAGAATAGTTTAATTATGAGATTTGAATATTTGACATAGGAAATAACCTTAGACATAATATATAAACAGTTTAATGAGTAAATTGTCTATCTGCCCAGGATCTTCTAAGTTATTTTATTGGCAAGAAAATGGTTAAGTGTTTGGAAAACAGTTTCATTGTGATAAGTATAATCAACACATTTCCTGTACTATAGTTACAGACCTGTTCATAAACAACATTAAAAGAAAAATAAAATGACATAATGTCTGGAAGAGAATTCTCTAATATAAACAGACTCAAATTCATGGTTTGTGGTTTTGCAAGTACACAATTCCTTTCAGGAGGCCCTCTTTTTGTCCTGATCATAGGAATATCCTGTAGCTCTGCACAAAGGTGGGGTCATTCCACAGTGGTCTGTTCCAGTCTGTTATCCTTGCTGACCAAAGAGAGAGAAGCAGATTACCCAGTCAAACTCAAAACTATACTACAAACTTCCTAGCTTCTCCTTCTTGGACTTTTGCCAGGTTTAACTAACCCTTTTCAGGCATAGGGTGAGATACATTTTAAGGATCTTTAATGACACCGTCAGTAAATCCCCCATTACACTGAGAAGTAAATGGGTTTTGTGATGGGCCAGATGGATAATAAGTACACATGTCACTTCACATTAAATCCTAGTCTAAGATCAATCCCAATTTTAAAGTTAATTGCTTTAGGGGCTCCTGGGTGGCTCAGTCAGTTAAGTGTCTGCCTTCAGCTCAGGTCATGATCCCAGGGTCCAGGGACTGAACCCTGCATTGGGCTCCCTGTTCAGTGGGGAACCCGCTCCTCCTTCTCCCTCTGTCTGCCACTTCCCCTGCTTGTGCTCTCTCTGTCAAATAAACTCCTTAAAAAAATAAAATAAATTGTTTTAAAAAATAATGGGGAATCAAGTTCTTCATTAGTGGTTTTCCATAATGGTCTTAATGGTTTATAAAAACAAAATAAAATAAGCATGTGGACTGCTTTGGTGATCACTTTCAAAGTCAGAATGGTTGCAAACTATATAGAAAATAGCAAAGTCAGACATTTTCAACAGTATATTTGAAACTTGTCAGCACACAGTGAATACAGATACCAAACTTCATTGTCAGTTGTGTGATAAAAATTTAACAGCTGGCTCTCCAGAGAAAAACTCTGATTTTTGTAGTGTTTGCCCATGTCTGTGGTGTAAATATTTCCACCATGGTCGATGTCAAACTACAAAGGTTACGTATATGGAATTGGGAAGAGCTGTGGCAAGGTCAGCTCTCCCGAGTCAGTACAAGCAAGCTTTATCCCAACACTGATGAAGCCTGTGACAGGAATGGAGAACAAGGAAGAACAAGGGGCAAAGTTAGGGCCACGAATTAATGAACAGAGAAGCAAATGCATGTTTCCCAGGTTCAGTCAGAGAAGTGCAGGAATTTCACAGACATCCCTGTGTATGTACTTCAGAAAATTGAGAAAAACTTTCCTTATAAAAGAAGATTAAGATCAAGATGTAATTCTTTTTTTTGATAAAGGCTTTTTACCACTTTTTTTATAAATCAGATTCTTAAGAATTGTGTGTTAAAAAAAAAAGAATTGTGTGTTTTTGATCAAAATTATGTGTGTAAGGGGCTTCCCTATAAGAAGTTAGAGAGTATTCCTAGGCTATTTGGCATACCAAACCGGAGAAACCACAAGTGAATAATGAGTGTTCTGTTGTTCAAACTCTGAATGAACACAACTCTGTAAATCTTAGCCAGTTCAGCTTCTTATAACTTTGAAGAAAATAAATTTGGGAGCCAGGACGTTGCTCCTATGGGCCGTGCAAGGTGACTTGGGTGCCTTTTGAGGTAATGTTTTAACATAGTCTAATCCCCTCTCTTACTCTTGGTCCAATTAAGCCTTATTTCTATGTGTGTAACCAAAGAGGAGCTAAAACCACTATCCTGACATTTGATAGGAAACACCCTGAAGACAGAACTGATAATGGTGACTTAGTAGTCTTATTTATGAGAGTTTTCATTTCAGTGTTTTATGGTGTTGGCTATAATCAAAACACATATAAACCTGTTTGGATTGCTGGTATTCTTTAAGTGTCTGCTTAAAATACCTCTTCTTCAGGCCAAGGATTTTTTTTTTTCTCATTTGTGAATGAGCCATAAGTGTTAGTTTCATGATTTTTTTTTTTTTTTTATGATAGTCACAGAGAGAGAGAGAGAGAGGCAGAGACATAGGCAGACGGAGAAGCAGGCTCCATGCACCGGGAGCCTGACATGGGATTCGATCCTGGGTCTCCAGGATCGCGCCCTGGGCCAAAGGCAGGCACTAAACTGCTGCGCCACCCAGGGATCCCAGTTTCATGAATTTTTTTAAAGATTTATTTATGTTGAGAGAGAGAGAGAGAGAGAATGTGGGGAGGAGCAGAAGGAGAGAATCTTTCTAGCAGACTGTCCCCTGAGTGAAGAGCCTGAGGCAGGGCTCTATCCCACAACCCATGAGGTCATGACCTGAGCCAGGAGCAAGACTCAGAAGCTTGACCAAATGAGCCACCCAAGTCCCCCTGCTTCACAAATCTTTTAAAGATTTTCTCCTGTTTCTTTCTTCCTCACTCCTCCCTCCCTGCCCCTCCATCACCTCTTTTCAGAGAATGAGAATTATAAACCTAGAAAATGAATTACAAATACAAATACAGGAAATTCCAGGGTTAAGCTTCATATGGCAAAGTTAACTGGGCCACCAGTATGCTGCATTTTTTATTCTTCTTATGTACTGACTACATTAGTATAAGGTAACCAGATGTCCTGCATTAGGCAAGACAGTGTCTTAGATTTCAGGGTTTTATTTATTTATTTTTTTTCCTCATGACAATATTTCTGCACAAACATTCCTATCAGGGCCAGTCTGCTGAGTGGCTTATTTTGATTACAGCAATGCTAAAAGCCTCCCTGACCAAAATTGTCTTCTGGAATCCTTGAACATGGACATTTGATCTGAGATAAACTGTAAAAGTCTCAAGAAGCAGCCATAGAGAACTAAATCACTCACTAGTAAGATCTCTTCATCTAACTGGATAGATTACCACTTATTGCCATCTAGCAGAGAACACAATCCATAACAAAGGACCAGGAGTTTTTTCTCTAGAAGGGGGAAGTAAAGAAAGGTGCTTTGCTTGAGCAGCGTCAGGGCAAACAGCTACATGAGGCAAGAGAAAACCTATGTACAGGTGGAAGTAATCACCTACAGGAGGGCAAGGGAAGTGGAAAAAGCAAGAGGCTACCTGTGCACCCTTGAGTTTTCTGACTGCCCCGTAGTTCTCAGAAACTTCTGGTCTTACCCCAATTCCCTGATCTTCCTGTTCTTCACCTTTGCCTTTCTTCAAAATTTATTTGCTTTTGCTGTTCAGGATAAATGTATTTGCTAATCTTTAGGGCATTTATTTCTTTAATTTCTATAATTAAAGAAAAAAGCCCATCCATCTGACTTGATTCATTCTCCATTCTCTGATGATGGTCATTTACCAATTTTACACATCCTTCCTGAGATGGATCTTTTAACCCAGCATACTCCTAATTTGCCGAGAGTGTGCATCCCACCCACATCTATGCTAGGAATCTCTAAATCACATCTCAACATTTAGTGACTTTATGCTAGTGATAGAATTCTAGGTTTACAGTTGTGCCATCACATAGTTAAGGAAATAGTGTTTGGTGAAATCCTGTGGAACTTGCAAGTCGTCTATGAGCTGACACACTCTTACATTTGTAGTCTGACCTCCGTTGTTATCTCCCACTCCCCAAACCTGTGCTCCCAACATCACACTTAATCACCAATGTGTGACATTCTATTCTTTCTGCACAAGCTTTTCTCTTTACTGGAATGTACTCCTCCCAATGTCTCACTTCTGTTTGAAATATGTGTGCCTTTTCCTAATGAGAAAGGTAAAGTACTGTTTTTATTTTAGAATGAAAGTATGCTAAATATTATTTAGTAAAATAGGTGAACAAGAACCGGTAGAAAAATTTTGAAGAAGAATAGCAATGGAGCAGTAGTAGGAAATAGCCCAGTGCTATCAGATATTAATAATGGAAAATTAATGAATTCAATTAATTAATTAAATGTTATAAAAGCTTAGAGAGGTAGATCTAAATATACAGAGACATATAATGATCATAGATATAGAGTCTTAATCATGAAACAGTTGTGAATTCTTCCTAAATTAATTTCTAAAACAAATACTATTTATATTACAATTTCACAGTTCTTTTTTCATTGAAATCACAAGCCAGATCTTATATAGAAAAAAAAATGTCTAAGAATTGACATTTTTTTTTAAAGAAGACTAAAGAAACACTTGTTCTACCATATACAGAAACCTATACAAATAGTTAATAGTAACTAAAACAGTGTGGGGCTAGACAGATGAATCAGGGAGATACAAAGAATCACCAAAATCGATAATATGTATATTCAGATTTGATATATGATAAATGTGGCATTTCAAGTATTATGGAATAACTCTACTTTGAAAATAGAAACTGTGTTTCTACTTCCCACACTTAATAAAAATACAATGTATTAAAAATTTCAAGAAAAAGATAGAGAATAGTATCAGTGCCTCAGGCTAGTGAAGGCTTTCATAAAGAAGTTGAAAATCAATTTAAAAAATAAATAATAAATAAAGTTAAAAAAGTGAAAGATGGGATAAATACATGTAACACATAGCAAAGAGCTGTGGTGTCTATATTTTAAATTTTAAGAACTCCCAAATTTCACTAGAAGACTAGCTGGTAGAAAAATGGACACATATATAAGCAGTCAATGTATAGAAAAGGAAGTATAGAAAGGTAATAAAGACATAGAAATATTTTTACTTCATTAATAATCAAGAAAACACAAAACAGAAACTAGCTGCTACTTTTAAACTGCCAGATGGGCAGTCTTTAAATATTTGCTAATAGCATATTTTAAGAAGAGTGTGGGGAAATGGACACTCACAGCTGAGAGAGCAATGTGGCTCCATTTATTAACATTTAATTGCACATAACCTTTGAGCCACCAGTTTTACTTCTCAGTAGACATCAGAGAGATTTGAACAAGGAAGCATTTGCAAAGATGTTCACTGAGCAGTTAATTGAAAGACTGAAACTATTTTATCAGTAGGGGAGTGTCTAAACATAAAGGAACTATAATGTACTCTAGCCGTGTAAATCCATCCATGATATATGATCAAGTGAGGATATTTAAGTAAGAATAAATTATATGATATTTGATTAAAATGCATATATACTTGGTGATTTCATATTTGCATGCAAATGTATAGGAAAAGCTTTGAAAGGATCTACACCAGATTGGTAACTTGGCTAAGGGGACATGCCTTGGATTGGGAAGGTAACTGTTCAGCCTTTATCAAAATAAATCCTCTCCTTTTCCTGAAACACTGGTTCTGGCAATAGGCTATGACATCTCCATGGAAGTTTATCTTTGCACTTTCCATTTCCCTGCTCAGTTCAAAGGGACAAAATTGTCCCTTTCACCAAAGCTGTAGGTCCTTCTTGTTATTGGTAGATGCATGTATTGGCAACTCAACCTGGTGGAAGCCCAGAGAGTGACAAAAAAAGGTCCTTCTGAAATATGTCCTGCCCTCCAACCTCTGCTACAAGACATGTCAGGCAACAATCTTATAGAGTTTCTCCACTACGGGATCTTCCTGTAAGACTGGGTGACTGCCCTGCTGCATGTCCTCTGAGGAGGCTTTGCATTGAGGGAAAACCAGCACTAACATGAAACTCGTATTTTGGGGAAGCTTAAGCATGAGGCAATGCCATATGGTTAAGGTTACAACACAGATTTGCTGTTATGTTTGTTGGTGCATCTCTGAAGGGAATCCTTGCTTTCAAAGTGAATTTTTGGGACTGGACAAACTAATTTTTCATTCCCTTTGCCTTGTCATTCTTTGTGTCTAAATGGGTGCTTTGGGAACATCCACTGAGGCTCCGTGAAGCTATTGTGTTCTTCAATGGCTCCATAGCGTTCTGAGCCATTGAAGCCCCCCCCCATAAATATATATATATGTGTGTGTGTGTGTGTGTGTATATATATATTCTCTATATAGAGAGATAAATATATATTTCTACCCTATTGATCTTGAGAGAATCAACATTTAAAGCTTTAGCCATAAGGGATCCAAATAGCCATGGTCTTTGGTCTTAGAAGATTATTTTTAAACTTCTTAAATGTTCTGGCTTTTTGTTCTGTCCTTAAGTTGATCAGGTGGTTGTAATTACTTGGAAAGAGGTAGGTATAGATAGTTGTTCATTTGGAATAATTGGTGGTGACTAGGAAAATGGCCACATGGAGATTTCTCTCTCGAGGATCCATGTGAACACTGAAGGCATTGAATGTCTGGCCCACATACACACGTGGTTGAGATCGGCTTGAACCTAGTTTCTGGGATGTATTCTTCCCCAGACTCTCCTCAATTTTCCAGTAAGTGCTCCGATGCCTAATTTTTCTGTGTTAGTGGAGACCTGATTTTTGAGGTAGGAGATAGTTATGGCCTCTTATTTAGGGTGGGCCTATTTAAAATGTCAAAAAAGATGCTGTTTAACTTTGGAGTCCTCAGTTCACCTACGAGAACGATGAGTAACATCATATTTGTTGGAATATTAGTACTTTAGTCCACAAAATAATATCACATAAGAATCCATTATAATTTATATTGGCTCCAGGTTATATATTATGTCAGGGATATTTAATTATGGTAAAATTTCAAATAATTTATTAAGAATGAGCCAGTGACTAGCACCACAATTCTGAGGGGCTAGTTTATGTTTAGTGTGAATTGCAATGTGTGAGGTGAGAATAATAAATTAATTAGTTTTCTAATTTCTTGTTTCTTTAGTTTTCTACTTGGCTTGGTAAAGGTTAAGAACTTGGGAATGAATGGATTTTTGTGTGTGTTTTTGATTCATCATAAACATCAATTATTTCCTTATCTTTATGTAATAGTAGTTTGTTTCTGCTTTGTCTTTTTTTTCCTCCTACAATTTCATCTGACTTTGCTTGGGCTTTTATAATGCACACTGCTTATGATTGGATGCTGTGTGGAAAGAGCATGGACTTTGGTATTAGGGAGGTTGAACTTCAAAGTCTATCCCTGACACATACTAGCTTACTTATTGTGTGACCTTGGGCAAATTATTCTTAAGCTTCTTGTTTAATAATAACATGGAGTATTGCAAGGAATTTATGATAATTACAGAAAATTTCATTGGTGCACTAGTGCATACACATATATGTGCAGCTGTGCATATGCATGTGTGTATGTACTTGTGTTTACAACACACAGGACTCTATAAAAGATGAATTTCTTCAGCGTAATATGTGAATTTCTTTTCATGTGTGCATTTGTCTCTACCACTGGAGTCTAATTTGAAAATAGCATTAACTATGTATTATTCATTTGACAGTCTTCCCACAGTACTCAGTGTAGTGATTTGCACAAATTAGGTACCCTTTAAATGTTTGTTACATTCAATTATTGAGGTTCTTTTTGTAAGAATAAGCTTTATTGAGACCTGAGATCTAAGGTGCTTGTGAATTAATTTTCAAAAATAAAACACTGTGATGTAATAGCATCTTTTTCTTTCCTAAAAATGAAATCAGCTTTCCTTGTTAAGTTACTTGGCTTCCTTTTGTGATTTTTGGGCCAGATCAGGAGCTGGAAATCAAATGGATGACAAGAAAACACAATATACTGAACTATGGTGGAAGGAGTCTCAGCCATCCTAGCACCCAAATGTTTGCAATTTTTCAGCCTCTCTTCATCTGTAAGTGATTCTGTTTCGGAGACCAGGAAGAGAGAAGTTAAAGGTCAAGGGAATCCAGTTCACTGGGGTAGTTTGTAACAATCAGGAGAACACAGAAAGCTGAGGGAAGCCGAAGGTCTTCCTGTCCTGGCTGCATGTACCACATGGAAACTGATTTGTACTACAAAAAGGGGAGTGGGGTAGGGAGAGACCCAAAGATTATAAACAAATTTTGTTTGAAATTATAATGAGAAAGGGGAAAGCAGAAATACAAAGCTAGCAAATACCAATAATAATTTGCATTTGTCTCTAGGTCGATGTTTTGAACCTTGCAGTCTTTTGAAGAATGATCTAAACAAGGGTATTTTTATGCTGTTCTTCTAATGCACTTTATTTCTTGTTGGTATAAAGACCTCACTGATGTGAACATTCACTCACCAGGGGTAATTTGTAGCAATCCTAGCAGCTTCATTTGCCTAATTAACGTGATATCAAGGTTATGTTACTGTGCTAAGTTCATGAAGTCGCAAAGGCAAGAAGGGGAAGGCTCTGGTTTCTTACGTATGTACAGATGGCAAAAGCCCCAGCAATCTTGGATCTAAGTATGATATATGTATGTACTTCTATGTAATATAACTTATTATCTGTATTATGTATAAATATGAAAGAAAATAGTCTTTAAAGTATTATTCCTGAATTTTCCAGGGTAAATATTCCTCTTAAAATACAATTTTTACAGTACAGAAATGAGCAAGAGTAGCCAAGGGCTGCATGTTTCATTCATGCAACTATTTTTGAGTGGCTACTACATGCTAAAAACTATACTAGGGAAGTAGCATTGAACAAGCAGTATCTTTTTTTTTTTTTAGGGTTATTTATTGATTTGAGAGAGAGAGAGAGAGAGAGAGAGAGAGAGAGAATCTCAAGCAGACTACCACTGAGCATAGAGTCTGATGTGGGGCTCAAACTCGTGCCCCTGAGATCATGACCTGAGCTGAAGTCACAAGTTAGACCCTTAACTGACTAAGCCACCCAGGCACCCCTGAACAAGTAGCATCTTTATAAAGCTGATAGTTTAACAGAGGAAGATAGTATTGATCATAATACTAATAGCAATATTAACAATTTTAAACACATTGTAATAATATTTATAGGGTGTATGCAGAGCACCTTAGTCCAGCTACCTGGAAAAGATGGAAAGCTTGGTTGAGAAAAATTTTTCATTTTTTAAAAAAGATTTTATTAATTAATTTTGAGAGAGAGATAGGGAGGGGGAAGGGAGAGTAGAGGGAAGGGCAGAGGCAGAGGGAGAGAGAGAATCTGAAGCAGACTTCCCGCTGAGCATGGAGTTTGATGAGGGGCACAACCCTGAGATCATGACCTGAGCTGAAATCAAGAGTCAGATTCCCAACCAAATGAGCCACCCAGGTGCCCTGAAGAATTTTAAGGTTTAAAATTTTAGCTTTGAAAGCTGCTAAAAAGCAAAAGAATGTGATCAAATTTGCAGTTGGTAAGATAGATCATCCTGTGGAGAATAAATTAGGTTTAGAGGTAGGGTCATGCAAGATGAAGGTGGAATTTTTCCTAGCTCTTTGGTTGCAGTCTTCTAGAAACTCTGATCCTTCCAAGCAGGTGCAAACACATCAAGGCACTCTGGAAATGCATTCCAGGACTGAATATGCATGTGGGAGTATAGGAAGCAGGATGATTGTCAGGCCTTGTTAAATCCAGGTCTGTGGAGAGTCATTGACTCATTGCTAGGCAGGTAAGATGGAGAAGGCCCTCGTCCTTGGGTGCAGAGTGACCAGGTGTTGGGAGTTCCTGAGTGTCCTCCCTGCCAGCAGTGTGCCTCACCTGACTTGTCCATGTTTTGACTTGTGATCAGTTTAGACCTTGACTCAACAAACATAACTGTTTTTCCATAGGAGACTTTGCCTCTTGTTTTGCTGCTTCGGCTCATGACCCTCAAGTCTCTAAGCAGGTTTATAACCCATTTGCCAGTTGTAGAAAATTGCCTTTGTGAAATCTAACTTTCTAAATGAAGGTTTAGGATTTTAAATTGCAATGCATCTCAGAAAATCTTGAGAGAAAGTTACTTAAAATAAAAAGCAAAACAACTTGTCTATTGAAGTAGAAGTCTGGACATTAGTGAATTAAATAGTCTCTCTAGTTATCCCATTGCCACCCCCATTTTCAAATGTACGCGTACCTCTTAAGCTCTTCATTGTGTTGGCACCGAACCTGGTTAGATGCCATTTGTCAACTGCAGATTAACTGCTGCATTGCAGGTGGGCAGCGTATTTCCTCTAGATTATAGCACATGCATGACTAGACAGCTGTTGCATGACTTCATGCCTAATTCTCCATATGTGCGCTGTGGAAAAGCAATATGAAGGGAGCAGAAGGCCACTTCATTCCAGGAATGTCCTAATCCTTAAAGCCTCAAGTGATCATTGAGTGAAATGAGTTGCTTAAAATGGAACAGAATTTAGATATTCTGAAATTCAACTCTAAATGTAAAGTCAGACTTAGGACTCATCATTGAGACTATACTTAAATGCTTGAAAAGTTCTTGCTTTGCTTTATAGTTCTTGATGATCTTTGATACTCGGAGTCACAACGAATTACACTCTAAGTAATCACACGTGTACTGGGAGAGAATGGTTTCTCATGCATGCTGATACAGTTAGATTTGGCCTTTTTTTCTTTTGGCACAATACGTACCATGGTAATCAAGTTGTTAGCTCTAATTTTACTTGCTGTGTTTCCACATTTATTTTATTGATAACTGGTACATGATTTATGAACATATGTGCTTTTTCTGCACATATTATATGCTCCTGTTTCCTTTCTTTTAGCTTTAATTCTTTCAGTAAAAGAGCAATTTTTATTTTAAATTATATTCTGCATATGTAGGGCAGAGTTTATTCTCTTTGATAATCATTTTATAATTGCTAAAGTAAGTTGTAAAGTCTTTAGTGGAATACTATGTGAAATTCATAGAATTTTGAAATCGGAACCTCAGTAAGCATTTTCACCTGATATAGAATGGTTTCACTGAAAGCAAACTTCTACCTACATCTGTAAACCTGCCTTATTTTCTTTGTATCTTAATTTACTTAAAACTATCGAGTTGTCCGGGGAAATTTATTGCGATTTTTGGTTTTCAGTAGTTTGTTTTGTATAGGAAACATATATAGATTTTTGGCATAATCTTCACACAGTGTTTTTAGATTATGCAATGGATGCCTTTGGGAACATAAGTGCGTATCATTTTCGAACATAAAACCATTTGTAAAGTGTATGAGGAACACATTCGAATCAATGCTGCCGTAGAACCTTTTGCAAAGTAAACCATGACTGTTGACTGTCTGTTGTATTTATTCTGTCTTTCTGGATTCTTCTGCTTAAGGATTTTCATAAAAGAGGGCTGTTTTCTTCCAGGAAAGGAGAGACAAATGCCTCTCCTCCCTGATCTCAGTTCAAGCTGTGATTCTTCAGAAGCATCGTCCCCGCTCGCCATCTGGTAAAGTAGCCTCTGGACAAGAAAGTATCTCCTGCAGGGAACTCAGTTTTGGCCTCTTCTTTGTAAAGAGGACTTCGGATGAAGCCAGGCCAGGCTGAGAGCCACCCATCCATTTTAAGGTAGCCTCCGCTGAATTCACCTGGGGTGACCTTTACATTTATTTGCAAGGGAATTGGAATCTGTTGTGCGTTAATTGTGGTTTCTGAGAGTCACTTCTCTGTCTTCTACACTCTTCTCTTAATATTATTTTCTCTGAGCCAGCCTGTCTAGCCCAGTCCTGAGTATAAATAGCTCCAAGTTTGCATTTCTTGAGCACTAATGCCTAATGCCCTGTGCTATTGCTGGGTTATGTGAAACCCTTTCTTATGTTGAACACAAGAAGCCCATGATTATTGGTACCACAGATTCTCACATTCTTAATCAGTTCCACCTGGCCAATAAACAGTAAAGCCAGGACAGCTTCTCTTCTGTGTGGGTTTTCTACTTTATGGGTAATAAAACTGTCCTCGGTGTGATTTAGGAATCCCTTTGATGCCTGGTCGTTTACTGTATTGATATTTCAGGGGTGTTGGCAGTTCCTGGTGTGACTCCACTGCTGGCATACTCACACCATGGTGGTGAAGTGGTGTGGGCAAATCATCGGGGACATCCCGCTGGTAATGCATTATTTTTTTAAAACTTAGGTCCATCAAGGAAAAAATTAGAAATGGTCTCATCGAAGCAAGCAAGCTTAAAGATTACTTCTCTGTCTTCTCCTCTCTTCTCTTAATTTTCTTTGAGCTAGCCTGGCTAGCTGGGTCCTGAGTATAAATAGCTTGAAGATTCCTTTCAAACATGGGGAAAGGAAAGAAGGAAGAAAGGGAAAGGAAGGGAGAGAAAAGGCGAAGAGGAGATGTAATGTCGTCTCATGAACTCCACGAAAATTCCACATTGTTAAGTTGCAATGGTATTTTGTTAAAATAAAACCATTGCTAGAAATCAACTCCTGGCCTACAAGTTAAAGAACTGGGCCTAGTTCTTAGCTTTTCTGTATCAAATTAGCTAGTGAGTCAAAGTGCTCTCTGCAATTTCAGGGAAGAGAGAGGTATTAAGAACATTCTCTCTTGGCCCTTTTCCAGCTCCAAGTTGAGGTCTTTCTATTTTCAAAGCATGGTTTTGGTAATGTGTTAATGTTTCCTGGGGAGGGGGAGGAGCGTGTCGTGGTCACGGTGGTGGTGGTTTTTATGTTTTTATTTTTGTTTTTTCTGGCTGATTTGTATGAGATATTTGAAGTGGGAAAGACTAACTGGTGTAGGACTTTAAATCACATCAGATCAAGAGAGGCAAACTGATGCACTGGCAAAATGTGGATGCTTTGTGAACTTGGGAAGCTTTTGTTGGTTGACACTATTTCTTTTAGCCACATTAAGCAATAACTGTTAAATTGAGAACTCCTTTGGACTTTGAACTGGTTTTGTTACATTGTACCTTTCCTTATATTAAAATTACCTTTTCCAGTCTTTAAGAAATTATGTAAATCACTTCTTGAATGGAATATATGCCATCACCTCATTACTGTCCTCACCACGTTTTAATCATAAGCAGTATTAATTGGCTACATCTCAGAGAGCTGGGGAAAGTTCTGTAAGATACAAGAGAGAACTCTCCTGTGAGTGCCTAGTGCCAAAGGGGTATTTGTCAAATGTCAAATGATAATTGTCATCATCTCTGTATGTTTTAGAAGATCCAGGTTTTCTTCTGTAGTACTCCTCCTGCCAAAATCAGTTAATGTAACTTAATGAATATTTTCAAAATATCTCTATAGCTTTCAAAAGATTCTACTGTAAATATTAATCCACTTTGCAGATGGCAAAATAAGCGAGCTACTACAGACCGCATAAAGCACGTTAAGAATGAGCGAACGGGATATGTGTGTGAGACCATTTAGCCCACATCTGCTAGATACCATAATAACTGCTGGAACTAAAAAAATAAATAAGGAAGGCATAGTCCCTATTTTTGAGAATGACGTACTGTGATGGAATGATAGACTTTAAAATCAATAATCATCATAGAAAGGGGCAGAACTGAAATAGAGGCTAATTTTTGTCTGGAGTTGTTGGTCAAGGCCTGGAAGAGGTAACTTTTGAACTGACTTCTAGTGATGAACGAGGGTTTGGTAAAAGCAGGGCAAAGAATATTGCAGATAAAGAGAAAAGTCTAGAAAGGCATCCAGGAGTGAAAATCCACGATCTTTCTGGGAAGAGCTGGAGTATGGAAAAGAAAGACAAGAATCAAGCAATGTAACTTCTTCCCTCTGCCTAGTTTTTACTTGTTAGCTGCTCTGACAGAAAGTTTATGAGGGAGGAGGTTGACCCTTGTGATCAATGTCCTACGGGTATAAATAATTGAAAGTATTTTAGAAGAGTGAAAAACACAGCGATAATTCTACACCAAAATGGTGGAGCCTCCAAGCCGCACCTCATGACCTCATGTCTAATTCCTCCAGGACTATTATGTCTGGTCATACAGATTCTTTATGCATGTGTGCACTGACTAATAATGTATACCTAGTCTTTTAAAAAGTATTTGAAATAATAATGATTTGGTAAGTTTATATTATTTGATCACAATTAACACAGGAATTTCTTAGATTTACGTAAAGTCAGCATTTCCAGCTGGTTTTAAAGAAGACAACTCATCATTGATAAAACTGGGTTTCAGTAAATCTTGACTATGAGGGGAAAAGACTGTTTGATTTCAGTTTTTTTGTCTGCCAGGGTTAATATTTATAATACTTTGCCTCAATTTATTTAAATACTAATAAGTTAATGTGCCCTCCTAGTTGAAGCTTGGCAAGTAAGAGATGCTCAGTCACCCTCCCCACGTCCTACTTGCCTCTTTCACCCTGGAGGCATCCAAAAAAGGAAACGTCAGAATATCTTTCAAAATGCTTATATTTTAAAAGTTGAAATAACACAGAATAGATTTTTGGTTTAGGAAGTGATGTGGATATAAGTCCATCAGAGAAAGATGATGATCATGTGATCTCACTCATATGTGGATGATAAGAAACAAAACAGAGGATTATAAGGAAAGGGAGGAAAAAAATAAAACAAGGCAAAGAGAGGGAGATAAACCATGAGAGACTCCTATTCATAGGAAACAAACTGGGGGCCGCTGGTGGGGGGTATGGGGGACAGGGTAACTGGGTGATGGGTATTAAGGACCGCACGCGATGTAATGAGCACTGGGTATGATATAAGACTGATGAATCACTGACCTCTACCTCTGAAACCAGTCATACATTATGTGTTAATTAATTGAATTTAAATAAATTTTTTTTTAAAGGAAATGATGTGGAGTATTGCTGAAAAATACCTTCCTGGACAATTAGAATTTTCCCACAGAAATATAGTTTTCTATTAAAAATTTAAATATTTAACCTATATTGCAGTATAGGAAAATTGTTTATAAAAATACAGAATATTACTCCATTTTAAAAAAGAAGGAAATCCTGTAAAATGCTACAACATGGATGAACCTTGAGGGCATGATGCTAGATGAAATAAGACCATCATAAAAAACAAATAGTACATAATTCCACATATATGGAGTATCTAAAGTGGTCATACTCTTAGTGCTAGGAAGTAAAATGGTGGTGCCAGAGGTTGGAGGGAGAGATGAAAGGGGGAGTAGTTGTTCAGTGGACATAGTGTTTCAAGTTTGCAAGATGAAAAAGTTCTAGAGATCTGTTGCACAACAATGTGCATATAGTTAACACTATTATACACTCAAAAATAGTTGAGATGGTAAATTTTATGTGAATGTATTTTTTACCAGGATAAAAAAAAAAACACAACAAAACAACAAAAACAAAAAGTATTCATCCTACAATGAAGATTCACATTGAAAAGAATTTTGAGATGTAGCTATTTAGATTCTTGTAATGTACTGTGGACATAGGTTTGAGGCTCTGCCTGGGCGCATAACATTTTAATTTAGGTCAGTTAAAATACATTAATTAAAAATGTAATTTGTGATTCATGATATGAAACTTTGTCTGCTTTAATTCCATTCTTTCATTTTACGGTTGAGCACTTTATAACTTGTAGATGTTGTTCCTTGCCAAATGCATTGTTTCATGCATTTGGGCAGGAAACCATTTCCTTTCCCTGAAATCACAATTCATTATCACCCCATATTTCATACATGGGAAAGGCCTATTCTGACAGCCTTGCGTTGCTGCTGGTTGGGTGGGAAAAACCAGGAATGAGGAACCATAAAGGCTCGGACTGTGAGAAGCTCTGGGCTTGCCCCTGAGCAATGCTTCCTTACTGTGTGATTCCAGAGCCATCTCCCCTAAATGGTTAGGGGAGAGATGGTGATGAGACCACCCAACCCAGATGCCGTGTTTTGTTTTTTCCTTACAGCCATGAGGATGGAGCAGTTACAGCCAGAGTTGTACTTGTGATTGTGTTTTCCTTGGCTGTGGCGTTTCCTGACCCCACAGCGTGGGTCGCGGTGATGGAGTGTTGAGGTACACTTAGGAGAGGGCTTCCAAAGGAGTTTTCAGTCAGCTGTTTCCAAAACTATCCTAGTCCCTCCCGTGCCCTGATGACCTCAGCATTAAAGGAGGCAGAAAACCCACAGTAGTTTGCTGATGTGTCCCCTAAGGGAATCCTTAGGAATTTTCACAAGAGTCTTAGTAAGGCCAACCATTTTCCCTGCTTCTTCCCCCACAGTCTTACCTTACAGGGTGTTGCTATTCACCTCCTAACATACTATATAACTTACTTATTTATTACGTTTTTATCTCTGTTTCCTCCACTCCTTCTAGGAAGATAAGCTCCAAAAAGGCAGAGATCATTTTGTCTGTTTTGTTCACTGATGTATCTCAAGCATCGAGAATGGTGCCGGGCCTGAGTAGATATTCTCTCAATATTTTTGAAATGGAATTGGTCTCAAATTTCAACCTCAAAAGATTTTAAAAAATATGTTCCTTCATTTGACTATTACCAACACACCAGTGACTTGCAGATCTCTACGTCTTGTCAGAACTCTGGCCTGATGTTTAGGTTCTTGTAACCAACTACAGGGATGGTTTCAAGGACGCCTAACAACGGGCTGATACCCTGTAATTCAAATGTAGAACTAAATAGTCTTAAAAGCAAGACCATGCTATCATATAGACATGGAAGCCTATAGGTTGTGTAACTCTGGATACATTATTTAAGTTCTCTGAGACTCAGTTGTTGTTGTTGTTGTTTTTTAAGCTGTAAGAGTGGTACAACAATATGTAATTATTGGGATTGTTGAGAAGAGTTAAGTGATCCTTCGTGCATGACACATAGTAAGCTCTTAATGAGTGATAGCTGCAAGGAAAAGGAATAATTATTCTGGTAGTTGGGCCTTTTTCTATTAAAATGTTATTGAAAGTATTTCTTTTTCTTTTTTCTTTTAAAGATTTTATTTATTTATTCATGAGAGACACAGAGAGGGAGAGAGGCAGAGACACGGCAGAGGGAGAAGCAGGCTCCATGCAGGGAGCCCGATGTGGGACTCGATCCTGGGTCTCCAGGATCACGCCCTGGGCCAAAGGCAGGTGCTCAACTGCTGAGCCACCCAGGGATCCCCAAAGTATTTCTTTTTCCAACATTGGAGTAGGACCAGTGTCATCCTATGGAAAGTCAGTGCAGAGGTCACTTTTCTCATGATATCTTTCACTGGCAGTACCAGGTAGGACCTTCCCAGAATAATGGTTATGCTTTATATAAATCAAGGATCAGTTTGCTATTTCTTATGAATCATCAAATGAATCCCTTGAGAAAATCCAGCTCGTTGTAATGAGTGCCATGGAAAAGAAGGAAAAGGCAAGAGTATTTTTTCTACTATTTTACATTTCAGGCAAATTCATAAATGCATTTGAGTTCCTTGAATAGAATTTATGATAAATAACCAATTTCTTGACAGATTGTTTCAATCATTTTAATTTCCCTAATTTGTTCTCAGAGTGAGTTGTAAAGGCTCTACTTTTACATATGGGACAAGAGTATATACTTTGAGGGCCTTGTGTGCTGATGAGAAGATCCTAGGCTAAAAATGGCATTCCTGTGTTCTTGAAGCCACCAGCACCTGTAAGAACTAGTTAGACTATTTCTAGAAGTTACTCCCCTGGTGCTGTCAGTAGCTGCTACATGATATTGGGCAAGTCATTTCTCTTTTTTGAATTATATGATTTTTAATGTTTTTTTTTCATGGTTAAAAAATGTTTTCCCATGGAGCTAGTGTTTAGTGTCTCTCTGAAAACTTAATACTTTCCCAGGATAATCATTAATATGCAGGGATTTTGATTCCTAAGCAGTCTGACAAAATGCATATTTGATAAGCCCTAATTTACACATAAATAAGATGAGAAAGGGAGAGGGTATTTGTTAGACTACAATGACATCTGGTAAGCTTCCCAAGTTAAGGACAAGATAGCCTGGGAGCCAATTAATAAAAATTGAGGAAAATTAGATCACGTGATGTCATTTTCTCCAAATTGTTCCCTTTAGCAGAATCCCATGTATTATGATCCTGGCTTCACTTTATTCTCTCTCAGTTGTCCACCATTTCAGGCTATTCTGTTAATTAGTCACAAAAGGCACATGACTTAGGACCTAAGAGCTATTTTAAGGCCCTTTGAAAAATATTTGAATCCTGGAAACAAATGATGTGCTCCAAAATCTGCAGAAGAAAACCGTAAAACTAAGATTGATCAATGTTTAATTAAATGTCTGCAGAATATAATATTAAATCAACTTCATTAATTGTTAAAATTACTATTCATAAAATTTTCATGACATTTGGAAGCGGTCTGTAGTTTAGATTTCCCTTTTTGTAAGAATTCCTGAATATGCAAGATGTTTAGCATAAAATATAACCAGTTATAAATTTACTGAGATGCCTAGCCAAAGATTTTCAGAAGCAAAACCATAAAAGGCCTTTCATAATTTTCTACAAACAAAACGAACTTATATGTGATTTGAGTATACTTTAACATATTGTTATAGTGAGTATAATAATAAGAATAATAATGGTTAACATTTATTTAGTTTCCATTATTTGCCACATATTATTGTAAGCTCTTGTCAATTATGGATGTACCACTGCTCCCCCCCCCCTTTCCCTCTACCTCATATCTAACCAGTCTCCAGTCCAACATTTTGCTTGCAATTTTCCCTTGACACTTTCTAATTCTTTGTCTCCATTGACACCTGCCTCTTCCCCCAGCCCAGGACCTCACTGTCTCTTGACTGAACTGCTGCAAAAGTCTCCATGCTTCCCTTCCTGTCTCTGCAGTTCAGCCAGCCACCAGTGGTAGACTGATCCTTCAAACTGAAAGTCCACTTAAAGCCCTTCATGTCTCCTGTCACCACCATGGGAAAGTGCAAAATCTTAAGCGTGACCTACAAATGTCAACCATCTTACAAGCAACTTTTTCTCAGAAGGGCCTTCTTTATGCTCTGTCAGAGGAATTAGAAGTGTCAGGTAGCCTTCTGCCCCGGGGACCGGGAGAGAGGACACAAGACTTGCTTAAGAGGAATGTGTCTGATACATGGAGGCATTGAGAGTAGAGGAAGACGTGTAAAACCGAGGCTACTATCAAGGAGGGATTGAGAACTGGAGAGGACAAAGAAGAAACACATACTTGTTGAGACTTGATGGGTGCTAGGCCTGGCTACGTGCTTTATGTGCATGGTGTCATCTGAGAATGCTCAGCATAGTCTGTGAGGTGGTGAGTGTGATGATCGCATGGATGAGGAAACTGACGTTAAGGTTGAGTTGCCAGGGTAGCACAGCTTGTGAGCATCAGGGTTGGGGTTTGCAAATGGATTCCAAAGCCAGGGTTTTTCCCACTCATTACACCATTGCTGTTGGATCACCCAGTTGCTTCAAGACACCACGTATATACCCAAAATGATGGGCAAATTGAATCCCAGGGTAAGTCACCTTCAGCTTAGCGGAATCACCTTTGAATCAAACCATCTCGCTTTCTCCTAGGAGTTGAGATGGTTCCTGTGGGGGTTGAGTGACTCTATCTACATATATCTTCCTTCACAACTATATTCTAGAGATCTGAGACCATATTAGTAATTTACCATTAGAGACAAATCTGATTTTCATATATCTGTATACATAAATTCTTTCAGCAGGGCTGCTGTGAAGTATCATTTTCTCAAAAGCAAAATTTAGCAATTCCCTGAGTACAATGACACAGTATTTCCATGACTTTTAGAAGTACCTGGGTACATTGTACTTTGGGTTTTTATTAGCTCGTACATATAAATATTTTAAAAGTTTCACTTGAGTGAGGCAGGTAACCACTTGGAGGCTTGCCTGGCAGCTGCTTACCACCAGCCAACAAATTTCTCATGCCAAAAGCTTCTTCTTTTGGCAAAGGAGCAGATGAGCATCCAGATGATAGCCACGTGTGAGAGGTGGCATGTCAGCCTCCATCAGAGTTCCTCAGAAGCTAATGCATAATTCTATTTTTATTTGTTGCTTTCTCTCCGCATGGTTTAAAAAAAATCTGTTTAAAGATGTAACAAAGACTTAGGACCCTTTTAGATCAGTTCTTTGACTCAAATGGAAACTAGCAATGGCTGTTTTTTTTCTTAGCATTGTTTCCTGAATCTTTAAGCTGGCAACTCTGAATATTTATTTGCACAAGCTACTACTTTGTATCTCCTTATTGAGAGTTTTCATTATGGTTCTCTTGATTATATTTTCTTTCCAATAAATCAGAATTTGGCAAATAAAATATTTCACATCTGATTAAATGTGAGACGAGAGGCAAGGTGTGGCTGTTCAGGAAGCAAGTGTAGGCATGCAGCTGGTGCAGAGGGAAGCCACAGTGGATGGGTACATGGTTTTTATTCCTGGACCTTACCTCTCCCTCTCAACTCAGGTACTGTGAGAACTTCTAGCTCACTACAGATGATGGCCAAAAGCAGGGCTTCTCTGGGATGGGTGAGAACAGTTAGGTGGAAACGGGCTCTGATGCATAAATCAGATAGACTCATGCCCTCAATACTAAAGCGTGTGATATTCTCTGGGCGAGTGCGTGTTGTAGGAGGTAGCATGGAGCAGGGGATGGGAGGGAGAGAAGTATAGATCCCAGTGGAGTTCCATTTCTGCTCTTTTCTAGTATATGACCTTGGCCAAGCTTTTAACCTCTCCAGTCTTGGTTTCCTTATCCATCACTGCAGATCATAATACCTTTCCTAGGATTGCCGTAAAGAATAAACTAAAGCAGGTATATTAGGGCTGCCGTAGCAAATTACCATAAACTAGGTGGCTTAAAACAGTGGGAATGTATTCTTTCTCAGTTCTGGTGGCTGGACACCCAAAGCGAAGGTGCTCACAGAACCACGCTGCTTCTGAAGGCCCTAGGAAAGAATCTTTCCTTGCCTCTTCTAGCTTCTGGTGGTTGGTGACCAGCAATCCTTGGCATTCCTTAACTTGTGGTTATGTAACATCAATCTTTGCCTGTCTTCACATGGCTTTCTTCCCTCTGTATTTGTGTTTCTCAAATTTTTCTCTCCTTTTCTTTAAAAAAATTTTTTATTTATTTATGATAGTCACAGAGAGAGAGAGAGAGAGAGAGAGAGGCAAAGACACAGGCAGAGGGAGAAGCAGGCTCCATGCAGGGAGCCCGATGTGGGATTCGATCCCGGGTCTCCAGGATCGTGCCCTGGGCCAAAGGCAGGTGCCAAACCGCTGCGCCACCCAGGGATCCCAAATTTTTCTCTCCTTATAAGGACACCGGTCATTGGATTTAGAGCTCACCCTAATCCAGTATGACCTCATCTTAACTTGAATATGTCTGTAAAGTCCTTATTTGCAAATAAATCGCAATCATGGGTACTGGGAACTAGAGCTTCAACAAAGCTTTTTGGGGGACTCAGCGTGACCCACAACAGTATTTACAATGTTTAGTCCTCTGACCCTGTATATGCACATTTGGAAGCCTGCTACAGTTTCAATTTCAGGTATGTGAAGTTTATCTTGCTATTGGAGAACTTCCCTTATATCCTGTGGAAGTCTTTTTTTTTTTTTTGAGTTTCAGTTTATTTCTATTTTCCTTAACTTACATTCCATAGTTTATAGACCCATATGTTCCTACTTTTGAAACTTCAAAGGTCACTGAGTGCAGCTACCCCATTCAGCCAGTTTAGGAATAGATTCTAGAGCATCTCTGACAAGTTGTTGTCTAGCTCCTGCTGATATAGCTCCGACAGGATTCTCAGAATCATGCAAAGGGCCTATTTCACCTTGCGATTATCAGCAAGTTCTTCTATGCCAAAGGGTTAGTCCCCAGTCCTAGGTCTAGATCTGGGAGGAATATGACAGACAGCAGGTCTAATTCCTCTTCCTTATATCAGCCTTTCACAGAGTCCACGCCAGGGATGAGACACATCTTACCCCTCATTTTTTTTTCCCCACTAACCAATCCTGCTGCAGCTGATATCAAGAGATCCTCAACATTTTGGTGATGCTCTTATTAATACTCTTCAATTTGTCTATGACAAATAGGGTTGTTTTCCTTGTCAGAACAAATAGTGGAGTTGAATCCCTTGGAGGTTTAGCTCTGAAGCTGGGTAATGAAACAGGCTCTAGGTCCAATGCCAAGGGAGAATGAATCTGAAGCCGAGCTCCCCAGGTTAGCTAGTGGGCCCAAGGAGGGGACCGGCGGGTGCCGGTGACTCCAACAGTATTTGTAGTATGACATGTATTTCTAGTAATGAAAAAAAGATGCATATGTACTTTATATAAATAAATATTGGCTGCTGTGAGCGAGTTATTTTAACTCTTTGGAAATGGGACAGTCATAACAGACAATCCATTTAGAATCCTAGGGACTACATTTCTTCAACTGTTAACTAGTAGGGGAGGCAGAAACTGTGTTTTCTATTTAAATTAATCTACACATTTTTTTGTTTGCTATTATTGTCTAGTAACAAATTATGTTTCCGAATGTTATGTTTTTATCTACTTATTTGCAAGTTTCTACCAACATCCAGCAAACTGATGCACGAACTCATTGGTATCATTTCCATGCATATTGCTATCGTAATATACTTAATGAAAGCCTGCTGTATGCATATCATTATGAAGTTCACAATCAGCATGTATAACCAGGGTTTCATTTTTTAAAGATTTTATTTATTTGAGAGAGCGAGAGAGAGAGAGAGGACACAGTTGAGGGGGGTGCGGAGGAGGAAGAAGCAGGACTCTGAGATCATAACCTGAGCTGAAGGTGACTCTTAACCACTGAGTCACCTGGGCATCCCTCAGGGTTTTAATACATATACACACAAACATAAAATGCAGCTCACAAGGATAGAGAGCATTAAAAAGAAACTAGGACTGTTTGCATCTGTTCTATGTAAAATTATCTTGGCTAATTTGAAGATCAAAAAATACACTATATGAAAATAACCTTAGCAAGTGATAGCAGACACTTAATGAGAATCACTGTGTGCCATCCTCTGTTCTACAAGCTTTACATATGCTCACTAATTTATATGTCTTTGCAAAAACTCTGTGTGGTACAGGCTAATCCTTTCACCAGTTTACAGAAGGGAAAACTGAAGCACAGAATGGCCAGGTGATTAATTTAAAATCATATGATGAGCCAATGGAAGGGCTAAGATTCAACTACAGTCACTCTATCTCAAAAATCTGTTCTCAAAACCACTCTGCTTTACTGCTATTTTTGAAACCACACATAAAAATATAAAATAGCCTATTCATGCAGTATATTACAAAATGATATATTTTACATAGAAATAGAATTACTAGAAATAGACAAAGTTTAGTCAATTTTTGAAGTTTACATTCTCTTTATTTTTTTAGTCTAAAATCAGCAAATTAGATATTAGACAGCCATTTTAGGCTAGATCTAAATATTAGTAATTACTAAGTCTGTATTATATTGCAGGTGTTTTTTGCAATATTAGGAAGTCCTTATACTTGGACTTAGCTATAAAAAATTGTCCTCATACCTCTGTGTATGTGTGTTTGTGTCTGCCCTCTTAGAAGAAAAATTTAAAAGGACCATTTTTTTATAATATAGGAATTATATTCTACTAGTTGGAAAGATTGGTATTTATCCCTTGATTGTTAGAGGATTTATTTCCCCAGTAAGACCAAGATATTCTTAGTTTGCCTTAAATCCCCTTCTCATGTCTGACATTCCAATACTCCTAGTCAGGTGACACCCCTTTTGTGTATGACTGTGAGTTTCTAACTTCTGCTTTGTGCCAATTTCAAAAGGAAAGCTGTTGGTAAAACTGTGCATCTCCAAATTCTTCTAGTATTTGTTTGCCTGACATTACTCTTTCAGGTCAGCAGTACTTTTGGTGACATTGATAGATGAAGTAGCAGGTGATTCCCAGAAATGGATATCCTTTTCCAAATCTAATTGATTGTGGCACACAAGCCTTTTATGTGTTTGTCCCATGACCAAAATAGAGGTAAGGAGATTATACCCACTGCTCTCACAACATGTGGGAGGGAAATCAGTGTTTGAGGAGCCAGCTACATTGGGGGTGGCTGGATAAATAGAGATTGAAAGGAAGATTGTTTATTTCTCCTATTTAACTTTTGTTTGTAAAGAACACTAATTAAATATGAGGTCATTGGAATGTAGCTAATGCTGTAGAGAAAAAGTATGACATGATTATGAGCAATTCTATGGTTCTAGAATTAGTTTCTTTGAGCTCAAATGCATCTCTTAATGCTGCATAGCTAGCTATGTGTTCACAAGCAAGTTACTTATTAACTCTGGGCTTTAGTTTCCTCATCTACAAAAGAGGAATAACTATAGTCGCCATTTCATGGTTTATTATTAGGATTAGCAGTTAATCCTTGTAAAACACTTAGAATAGTAACTGACACATAGTAAGCTCTCAATGAATGTTAGTGATTACCATTATTGTCAATAAAGAATGCCATTATTTCTTCTCCCATTTGTGACTGGCAAAATCCTATTAATTCTTGGATATCACACAATCCCCTCTGTAAACTCTACTCTGATAGCCTTTTGCTCCACTTTGGGACTTCCACATTAAATTCCCCACCACTTTCCAAGAATATGCTTATATATTTTTCTTCTCCACTAACATTTGAACTCTCAGATAAAAGAAATTATTTAATTTTGGGAGGATACCCAACACAGTACTCAGTATATTAGACACCTGTGATTAGTAAGTAAATAAAAATTGAGAGTTTGCTGAGATATAGCATAGTCTTTTCTATATTTATTATCTGTCTTTGCTCCTAAGTGTGCTACCAGATGCAGTTCATTGCCAGAATCCATTACTGATAAGAGCAAGACAACTGAACTAACCTAAGGAAGAATCCCGCTAAAATTGAGGATATGGTTTTGGAATTATACTGACTTTTGGCAGACTGATAGGAGGTCATGCAAATTACAAAATTCATACCTGGTTTCCCTGCCTCTAATCTCAATCCTTTCTAATCATTTCTTTTTTTTTCTTTCTTTCTAATCATTTCTACTTCTTTCCAACAGATGGTTCTTTCTAAAACACTGCTTTCAACATTTTTTCCTGCTCCAAAGCTTACTGTGTTTTCTAATATAATTATAGATATGATAGCTAAATTTTGGGGTGGTTATTTGGTACCAGGTACTGTGTTAAGTATGTCTATGTGTATCTCATGTGATAAACACATATGTTTATTATAATGATGTTCTATTAGAAAGGGAACTCCATGAGAATAACATCCTTGCCTTTCTACATGAAAAATGAAACTATTTCCTAATTAACACTCTCAAAACATTGAGTGAACGAGGTAGGTATTATCATTATTACTGTTTTATAAATAAGGAAAGTAAAACAGAGAAATTAACCCAGAAAATGAAAGGTAGAGCAAGATTTTTAACAAGTATAATCTGTCTGCCTCCTGGACAGCCTAAAGATTAAATGCCACACTTTTCAGCCTCGCTTTCAAGGAACAGCAAATTCTGCTCCACTACAAGTTTTAGACAGGTTGCTTTTCTCACCTGTTCATTGAACTTGCCATGCTCATTTACAGTGGCAAAGTGTTTGCCCTCCCTAGATTGTCCTTGTATTTTTATTTAATTGTGTTATATGTATTGGCCTTTTTCCTCTAAATGGATTTTAGCTCTTGGAAGGCAATGTGTTTTACTATTCTTTATTATTTCTCATTGGTCCAATTCCAGTAGTCGAGCTTTACACTTAAGGAACATTAAATATTCATTAATTTGATGAATATTTATTGAGCACCTAGTTATGTGTGCTTTTGGTTATCCAGATGAAACAATATTTGAAAGACAGAGCTGTTATTTTTAAGAAAGTTATATTGGAAGGCAGAAAAAAATGAATGAATGAATGAATGAACGAATAAATAAATAAAATAAATAAATAAATAAATAAATTTTTCTTCTCCACTAACATTTGAACTCTCAGATAAAAGAAATTATTTAATTTTGGGAGGATACCCAACACGGTAAATAAATAAAAATATATAAAATAAATAAAATAAAATAAAATAAAAATAAATAAAATAATAAGAAATAAATAAAAATAAATTAAAAAAATTTAAAAATAAATAAAAAAATAAGACAGGGATGAAGATAAGTGCAGTGAAAAAAAATAAAATTGAGGAAAGAGCTGGCAAGTGATGGGAATTGGCAATGTTTGATGGTGGTGCTGTGGGGTGGGAGACGGATGAGGAAAAGCATCCCTGAGAAGAGGTACTTGAGGTAGCCTGGTGAGACCTGAAAGAAGGAAGCAGCTATAAAATAATCTGGGGCAGAGTACTCTGGCTTGAAGCAACAATGAGTAGAACAATAAGAATAAGCTTGACATGTCTGAGGAAGAAGGAGGATTTCTCACAAGTTGGATCATTGTGATTGGAGGCACAGACATAGGCAGCAGCTAGAGTATGTATCATCTTACGGGCCAGAAAGAGACTTTGAATTTATATAAAGTGCAATGGAACCCCACAGAATGATGTTAAACAGCAAAGATAATGATTTGCTTTGTATTTTGAAGGATTATTCTATTAAAAAATAATTATGTAGCCACAGGAACTCTCATTCATTGCTGTTTAGAATGCAAAATGATATTCCACTTTGGAAGACAGTTTGGCAGTTTTTATAGAACTAAACATATGCTCACCACATCATCCAGCAATCACACCCCTCGGTATTTACCCAAAGGAGTTGAAAACTTATGTTCACAAAGAAACCTGCACACAGTTGTTTATAAACAGCTTTATTCATAATTGCCCAAACCTGGAAGCAACCAAAATGTCCTTCAGTAGGTGAATGGATAAACTGTGGCACATCCTGTCAATATTATTCAATGCTAAAGAGAAATGAGCTCTCAAGCTATGACATAATATAGGGGTATCTTAAGTGCGTTTTACTAAGTGAAAGAAGTCAACGGCTACAATATCCATATTCCTTTCTGGAATAGACAAAATTATGGAGAAAAAGATCTTTGGTTGCCATTGAAAATTGAATTGAAAATGCTCAGTATGATACTGTAATGATGGATATACATCATCATGCCTTTGCCCAAACCCATAGAATGCACAACACCAAAAGGGAACCCTCTCGTAAACCATGGGCTTTAGGGAATCATGACGTATTAATGTAGATTCATCAGTTGTAATAAATGTACCGCTCTGGTGGGAGGCTGTGCATATGGGGGGATAAGTATAAGGGGTACCTCTGTATCTTATTCTCAATTTTGCTTTGAACCTTCAACTTCTCTAAAGATATAAAGTCTTTCAAACAAGTAATCATAGTAGAATAAGAGGAGAATAATGGAGAGTTGTTAGTAAACTCTTGCAGGAATCCAGAAGGGAGATGATACAAATGCATTCCAGGGTGGAAGTGATAGAAATGGAGGGAGGGATTAAAAAAAAAGTCAAGCAGGATATCATTTGAGGAAGAGCCAATAGAATTTACTGATGAATTGTATGTGAAGGATGACAAAAAGAGAAGAAATAGAGATGATTCCTAGGTTTTTGGCATGAGATTTGGGTAAATAATGGAGCCATTTACTGAGGTAAGGTTTGCTTGGGAGGGGACAGAGGATAATGAAATTAATCAGTGGATCAAGGTTAATTGGTGGATAAAGAGGCCAATCATAAGTGCTCATTTAATTTCTTGCCAGTTTGCCACCTTGACCCATACAGGATTTAAATCGTCTTACAATGGTAACACATATTCATAATAATGATAAAATAGGCATAGAAAATAAGGATGAAGGGGAACATAAGCAGAAGTAGAAAGACAAGCGCAGGTTAGGAAAAATATTTGGAGGTGATTAGACTCTAAATAGTTACTATTCTTCAGCCTCAGATTTGGCTCTGATGGAAAAAGGACTCTTGGTCAGTTTGTTCATTTGATCAGATCAGAGGGAGTATAACCATGCCTCAGGAGAGGCAAACTTTTTCAGGCTTTAAGTTTTAAAACAAATTCTTCACAGTGAAGTTTGAGGAGGATGGGCTGAAGGATGCAGTGTGAGAATTTTGATTCAGCCCCCATCAAGAGCCTTCTTAGGGAAGGACCATATTAAAGAGACCTAAAATGCCTATGAGTAATTCAAATAAGTCAAAATTGTGAACAGCAACTCCAGCTGAGGATTGCCTGGCCTTTATCATTTCTAAGCTCAATTTCTCCTTAAGGGCTCTCCTGGCTAATACTGACTGGCTTCAGTAGAAGGACTCAGCTACCGGTCCTCTTAGCTGTGTTTAGCTATTGCTGTTTAGCGAGGGCTCTAAATAGTCTACACTAACCAATAGTCTACAGTAACTTCGTACTTGCTGTATAGTGATAAAGGTCTTGGTTTGTTCTATTAAATCTTAGAATGACTAGGAATTCAAATTGCAAAGGCAAACTTCTCTGTTGTTTTTTTTTTTTTCAACATTTTATTTAAAAAAAATTCTTTCCATGTATCCCCAGAGACAAATTCTTTGCAGAACCAGATGTAGTGGCATTTGTTGATCAAGAGCATACACTTCTCCAATTCTACGCAGACCAGGTTATCTTGAACTTTGGGCAATGTCTCAAGACACACATGTTTATTTAAACATCTGGTTCATCTGGTAATTAAAAAAAAAATTGAGGGGAGCAGCTCTGTTTCTCTGAGATAAATCTGTACAAGCATTTTATCTACAATCTGTGGTTAAGGATGGATTTAATAATTTGAGCATGAGAATCTCCCCTTAAATGTACTACAGATGTAGAAAGAGAATTTTACAGCAAGGAATGTTCTAATTTTCTCAGTGTTCTAATGAGATTGTGTTTTTTACAATAAAAATATTCAATCAAAGAGTATGAATATTTCAAAGTATTACCTTTCTTTGTATGTATAATGAAAATGCTTGTAATATGTAGAAGAAATCATGATGGGAGAGCTCCATAAGATTCATGGAAATACAAAGTTAGGCTTCATATCACTTAAAATTCCAGATATTAAATATTTAGGGTGAGTGATGCAAATACTTTATACACTTGTCTTAGTCCATTTGGGGTGCTATACTGAAAATACTGGGTGGCTTAAACAACATTTATGTCTCACAGTTCTGGAGGCTGGGAAGTCCAAGATCAAGGTGCTAGCAGATTTGGTGTCTACTGAGGAACTGCTTCCTGGTTGTGTCTTTACATGGCAAAAGGGCTAAGGGCACCTGTTGGATTAGTTTATAAGGGCACTAATCCCATTCATAAAGGCTCTGCCCTCATGATTACCTCCCAAAGGCCCTACTGTCAAATATTATCACATTGAAGATTAGATATCAGCATATGAATTTTGAGGGGATATAAACATCCAGTGTATATTATGTTATAATATGCAGATTGTAAAAACTAATGCCAATAGGAACGAAGGCATTTTTTCTGAAAAGATAAGTACTTTCAAAGCAAGGCAATTCCATTGAAGCCAGAAGCAGTATTGAATTGTTAAATTCATGGCAATAATAAGAACACAATATACTAGTATTATGTTATGTTATATTTAATACTTATCTTTGAAGGACCTCACAATGTATTAGTATATACTATCTTGATTTTTTTCCTGTGATGGCAGTCACATTCTCAGTGTTTTAAAATCATAAAACACATTAAGATAATTTTGTGCGCTAATTTATTCAATTATACAAGTGTTTATTTGGCACCTATGTATAAGGCCCTGTATTAGAAATGGCCACGATGATTTATAGTCTAGTTGGAAGATAGTTCAAACACAACTAACTATAATCAATGCTTGACTGAAGGACAGGGAGCTGGGAAGAGATTAATATCTGTTACAGAAAAGGTCTTGTGAAGCTGAGAGGATTTTGGGGAAATGAAGTAGACTTCTGATAAATGGAGGTGAGGAAGTTAGAAACTTACTGGAAATGTATTAGCATCTTCCATTCTATTCACCTATTATTATTCCTAATAATCTTCAAAAATTACGAGACAATGTCATTAAAAACTGTAAAGAAAGTGTTTTCCTGCTTTTGGCATACACACACTCACACACACATTATGTTTTTTGTTTTGTTTGGCTACAGTGCATGATCATTACCATTACTCTTAAGGTACGAGGCCGAAAAGTCTCTGTTCAAACACTCACTTGTATTTGCCTTCTGCCTTCTAGAGAGAAAGCACTGGTAAGGAGCATTAGAGGTCTGGGGTTTAGAGTTTGGTATCAGAGTACCTTGTCAATTATTACCTTGTTAGCTTAATTGAAAGCAATGGAACATAGATTTTCCAGGTGAGTAGGAGCCATGTACCTGAGATAAAACAAATAAAAAACAAAATAAAAAGTTTTTATAAGGGACAAAGTAGGCATTTGTAGAGACCATATGTAATCATCTGTGAGGTAGATTGGAAGGGAAGATAACAAAAGGAACTGATGCTCATATAGGAGGGAAAGGAATGGGATTGGGGATAGTGTGTGATGGAAAAAGTAATATGAATCAGAAGGATGTGCATGAGCTAATGCTGATGCATGCTGTGTTCAGTTCTACCCCCTGATGCTCAAAAGAAGAAAAATAAAAGGAAGGTGATGGGTGCCCTGAGAGACATACTGTTAGAAAATTAGGAGGGTGGTGAGGGGCCCCTTGTATTGTCATGAAATGTACTTTTTGGGCAGCCTGGGGGGCTCAGTGGTTTAGCGCCGCCTTTAGTCCAGGGCATGACCCCGGAGACCCGGGATCAAGTCCCACGTTGGGCCCTGCATGGAGCCTGCTTCTCCCTCTGCCTGTGTCTCTGCCTCTCTCTGTCTCTGTCTCTGTCTCTCTCTGTCTCTCTCTCTGTGTCTCTCATGAGTAAATGAATAAAATTTTTAAAAATGTATTTTTTGTCTAATGTTTTGATGGAAAGATATCCTCATAACTACTTAGGGGAATTATATAAACTAGCAAATAAGATCAAGGACTTTGGCATCAAACAGACTTGGGTTGAAATCCTGACTACCTCGTGTTAGATGTGTGGTCTTAGAGAGGCTGCTTAATCCAAGCTTCAGTTTCTTCTTTTATAAAGGGCACCAAGGATCTAACTGGTAGGGATGATATGAGGATGAAATGAGATAATACATGCAAACTGTTTAGTGCTTACTATGTGATCCCTTTAAGAAAGGAGTATGTTTCTTTTCATTTCTCTGATAATGTCTCTTGTCTTTATATCCTCTTCACTGCATATAGAATTCACAGTCAGTCTTGCCATTTTCCCACTATTTTAGAAACTCAGAATTGAAGAGAAACATGAGACACCAAACTCACTTTCCATTATAAGGCATTTATTTCCTTAGTTTTGGTTATTTTTGAAATATTTTCTATGTCATTGCATTCCAAAAACTTTGCAGAAATGTATATAAATATGGTGCTTTTATCAGTGGTTTAATCTAGAACATGTGTGACCTTTCAATGTATTTTTGTTTTTCAACTCAGAAAAAAAGTTTATTTTTGATAATTGAATTGGTTTCATTTTTATTGAGGTCTTTGCATCCTTACTCTTTACAAATATTCCTTGCCTGATGCAGTGCACAATCTGATATGTGTATGTGTATGTTTGTGTATGAAATCAACTTTATTAATTATATTATCGTCTAGGTTTGTTTTTGAATATTAGAGGTTTGCCTTTAGAAGTTTTAATTAGTCCTCTCTAAATGCAATAACTCCTTTCTTCCCCGAGACACAATTTGCCTACTTTTTATAAGGACTTGAATTTTCAATATGTGTTGACTTCACTATGGCATACTGAAACATAAATTTAATGTTTCTGAATTTTTATTTATTTAAGAATAATTGTCAATACTAAATATCCTATACTACTGTGATTTCTCCTTGTATTTAACAATATTTAATGAACTATAATTTAGAGCATAAAAGCGTGTCACTTCTATATGCACACACATAGTAAATTTACCCTTTTCATGTTAAAATTTCACTATTCTAAACTGTTTGCTTTATTTTTATTTCTTTTTTTTTTTCTGGTGTGATTTTGGAACACCTAAATTTATTCTACATTTGCCTAAAATATATCTGTTCATTCTTTTTGGATTTTTGTGACACGTTTTTTTTTTTTTAGGTTTTTTTTCTTGTAAACACTATCTATTTGGGTTTTAATTTTTTTTAAAGATTTTATTTATTTATTTATGAGAGACACAGAGAGAGAGAGAGAGAGGCAGAGACACAGGCAGAGGGAGAAGCAGGCTCCATGCAGGGAGCCTGACGTGGGACTCGATCCTGGGTCTCCAGGATCAGGCCTCGGGCCCAAGGCAGGCGCTAAACCGCTAAGCCACCTAGGGATCCTGGGTTTTAATTATTGACTCATTTTACAAATCTTTTAACATGGACTGATTATACATGTAATGCTTGTAAATTTTTACATAACTGATGTATATTCCTGTCATGTTGTCCTTTGCTTTATATTTTATATTTTTTGTTTTATATTTTTCTATATTTCCTTCCTCTGTTGCTCCTTATAAAATTTTGTCTTTTTTTTCTATGGTCTGGTCTGTGTTTTCTTTTTCTTTCTTTCTTTCTTTCTTTCTTTTTTTTTTTTTTTTTAAAGATTTTATTCATTTATTTGACAGAGGACACAAGCAACGGGGAGTAGTAGGCAGAGAGGGAGCCTGATGCGTGATTCAGTCCCAGGACCTTAGGATTATGACCTGAGCCAAAAACAGATGCTTAACTGACTGAGCCATCTATGGCCCCATGGTCTGTGTTTTCTTTGCTTATATGTTCTCTACTCTTTTTGGGAAGTATAATCTTCGTAAAGTGGTTTCCTTTAAGTTATTCTATTCAAAGTTATGTTTAATCTGTATTCTTCTAGTTTTCAAAGTTGAATAAAATCACATATTTGTATGTCTCTAGTTAAGACATGGTGTTTAATATGCTTTTACTTTCTTTGATCTCATCCTTCTACCCTCTTTTTCATATAACAGGAAATTCTAGATTTACATAATTTTATAATATTGCATAATTTTTACATCATACTTTTTTTAATGAGCAGAATTATAGTACTTTTTAAAGTCTCAGCTCACGTATCACCTCCCCCTTTTCCACTTCTACTTAATTGAGTCTCTAATTTCCTATCTGGACCTAATCACTGCTTCCTCTTTGAAGGAACATGTGTTCCTTCCGGCCTGATATCCATTGGTATCATAATTATTAGTTTAGATTTGTATCTCCTCAATCAATGGAGAATTTTTTGCTGTTAAGAACCACCTCATTAGTTCACTATAGGACATAGCATAATGTCTAACATTCAGTAGAAGCTCAGTAGTATTTGATATAAATGAATATGAAATGTCTACATGAAATGTCTAGCTTTGTTTCTGTTTTTTTTTTAATTTTTTTATTGGAGTTCAATTTGCCAACATTTAGCATAACACCCAGTGTTCATCCTGCCAAGTGCCCCCTTCAGTGCCCATCACCCCGTCACCCCAACGCCCCGCCCACCTCCCTTCCACTACCCCTTGTTCGTTTCCTAGAGTTAGACGTCTCTCATGTTTTGTCACCCTCACTGATATTTTCACTCATTTTCTCTCCTTTCCCTTTATTCCCTTTCACTAATTTTTATATTCCACAAATGAATGAGACCATATAATGTTTGTCCTTTTCCTATTGACTTATTTCACTCAGCATAATACCCTCCAGTTCCATCCTTGTTTCTGGAACTCAATATGGATTTTGTTAAAGTAGTAAGAAGGAGTTATGAAATAAAGTTTTTAGGTGCCTTTTTCTCTGCTTCTAAGATATCTTCAAGTACTTAGATTCTATATAACAATGCTAGGAATATCATCTGACTAGCAACTGTATAGGGCTAGAACCTGAAAGCCACAGTTGTGTTGCTCTTAAAGGACATTTGTTCACTGAATCATCAAAATGTTCAACACTTAGTAAATTCCTACAGTATGCCAGACACTTATACATAATCCATCTTCTCAGAACTAGAGAGGATTCTGAGATGTTACCATAAATCTTGAAGATTGCTTTAAGGTTGATCCACTTGAATATGGTGATAAATTCGTTAAGGTCCAGCAGTAAACTGCTCAAAAAAATTTAAGTGACTCAACACAAATTTTCCAATCCTCAGCTTGATATTTGCCCAGTAAAAGAAGATCATCCACAGTTTGATTGTGAATCCATTTTGCCTAAAATCATTTGGTCATGCATTCTAGCTAGGTATAAGACATATTGGTAGGCACTGCGGAGGAGTTCTGTAAATTTAAACCACTTTCACAAGTTTTACATTGTTGGATTTGGGTCATATAGCCCTGCTCTCTGGTTAATATTGATTTTACCTAGTAATTTATATAAATTCTTAGTATATATTTATTCTGATTGAAATTGCATTTTTTTTTCTCCTGGATGGGAGATGAGGTATGGGTGGAAGGAATTTCAAATGATTTGGATTTGGGATGAATGTATTAAGTTCATTTTCTAATTGAGCTGCTGAACAAGTAAGATGTTTTCTAAGCAAATCAAGCATGACACTGTGTCCTTTGATACCCTATGCTCAGGTTTCAAACACACTGCAGCTGTGGCTGAAGCCCCCATCATTGGGAACAAATATTCCCTCCCTAAAGTTATTTGTGTTACTGATATTATTTATGATTCTGTATGCACCACTCATTGATAATGCCCTATTTAAAAAAAAAAGATAATGCCCTATTTTACTCTTAAGAGAGCTAAACTTATTGATTTCTAGGATGTATCCGTGATGTTACTAAACTTCAAACTTATGTTTATCAAAATTAATAGGAAATATCTCATTTCAAATGTAAATAGTGTATCTGATCATTATAATTCCAAGTATTAAATTGAAATGTCAGAAAAATGTATATGTGTATGTACATACACATACATGTGTGTAAATGTATACATATAACAACTAAAAATAAACTCTTTAATTCCTGCCCACATCACCTTATTTATTATGCAAGCTATAAAATCTTAGAACACAGAAATGAAACCTTATGATAAAAAAGAAAGAAAAGAAGAGAGAAATGTAGGGAAAAGTAGTAGAAAGTGAGCTTTCTTATCCACACCTTCTCATATCTCCAGTGAACTTCAGTAGTATCAGTTGACTCCTCTCCTTCCCCACTCCTCCCTACCACATTACAAGGCTTTGAAATTCTACTCTCCTGAAAGAAAAAGGTGATATCCTTTGCTTACATGCTTCCTTAGCGAGGTGAGATAGATTTCTCTCTCTCTTTTGTTCCCATTTGAGTCTTGAAAATACATAGAGACACTAGTTTTCACAGTCATTTGCTTACCTTAAAAATTTCCTGACTTATACTTGTCATGTAAATTTGACTTTTAAATAATAAAAATACATGAGAGTTTCAAATGACATGGCTAATGATATATGTGGAAAGCTCCTTTACTTTTCTTCTCCCTAAGAGAATGATGTAGGGACTATAAGGGTATATCTTTTTGTCAGGGAATAGTTAAAACTGTGCTTTAATATGTTCTTAATGGGAGCAATTCTTTTGTTCACCTGAACACAAAGGACAGGGCCCCCTATGGAGGGAGCTAGATTGTCTGGTTTTGTTTTCTCCCATCTTTAATGAAGGGCTTAGTCTAAGAAAACTGAGTAAATATTGAATGAGTAATTTTGCACAACTTTATTAAAGAAAGAAGTGGTTGGGAAATAGTATTAGATAATTGTATAATATATTCCTTACATATTGTTGAATTAAGTGGATTTTTCTTCAGGAAATTTTTTTCATACTTAGAACAAGTAAGTATATATTTATTCTGATTGAAATTGTGTTTCTTTTTTCTCCTGGATAGGAGATGAGGTATGGGTAGAGGGAATTTCAAATGATTTGGATTTGGGATGAATGTATTAAGTTCATTTTCTAATTGAGCTGCTGAACAAGTAAGATGTTTTCTAAGCAAATCAAGCATGACACTGTGTCCTTTGATACCCTATACAAGTACCTCCCTGTGGATAAAAGGATATCATAAGTATGTAAATATATTTTATATATATTTTAAAAAACAGATTATATATATTTTAAAAAACAGATTTGAAATGTTTAATGAGTTGAATATACTTTCACAACTTCTCCTTCCAACCAAGATAGAGTAACCAGGACTGGATTAACTGTTCTGTATGAAACAACCTGAAAACAAGATGAAATATTTGAGAAACATAGAGTCTGAGGGAGTGATGGACAGTGTTCCCTGAGAGATGGAAAACTCATGGTGCGAGTCCTGGAATGGTCTCAGCTCATTGTCTTGAGAGAATGTTGAGGCTGTTGTACAGATAGAGGAACCCAGGCGAACTACTTAGTGGACTCGCTGAGTTGGAGAGATGAACTAGAATATGAAGGGATCAAAAAAACTGGAGTTCAGGGGACAGGGTGCCAGAGGAGAGAGGGCCACACACAGAGAGAATTGAGAGATTCGAGGAGAGTTCCATTTGAATATTCAGCAGAGTACTGGTGGGTGCAAGTGTGTGAGGAAAATGCTTGAGGCTTAGGAAGAACCATCTGAGACTATCAGAGATAAGAGTGCCTGGCATTCACATAGGGCTGTAGATGGTCCTCCAGTCAGATGGGAAAGCCTCATAATTCATCAGGCATGGGATAGAGAACTCAAAAGGGTCTTGCCTCATTAGTAAGGAATAATTAACCTTATAGTATACCACCAGGCACAAAATTACCCAGATCAAACTCCTAGAGAAGAAAACTACAGTTTCTAAGATGAACAATATCCTGGATGAAATTAACTTTCAGATCAGATATTGCAGAAGAAGGAGTAGCGAACTTGAAGATATGGCAATAGAAACAATACAAAATGAAACACAGGGATAAAAATGTACAAAATAATTGAATAGAACTTCATTAAGGTATGGGACTTCAGACACCTCAATGTATGTATAATTGGGATACCTGAAGGAGGAAAGGAGAACAAATATTTGATGAAATAATGGCTGAAAAGTTTCCAAATTTGATGAAAACTATAGCTGTATATGGATCCATAAAGCACAAAAAATACTTAGCAAAGAAGTATGAAGAAAACAACACCAAGACACATCATAATGAAATAAAAGACAGATAGATTGTAAAGAAACAGGTAAAACTATCTTTATTCATGGATGATATAATTGTCTTTGTAGATCGTTTGATGGATTCTACCAAGAAAAGCTACTAGAGTCAATAAATAAATGTAATGAAATTGTAAGATACAAGATCAATATACAAAACCAAATTGTATTTCTATAAACTTGTAACTCAAATCAGAAATTGAAATTAAGAAAACATTGCCATTTATAGTAGCATAAAATATGAAACAGGCATAAATAAACAATAATATGCAAGATCTGTACATTGTATAGTAAAAACTCCAATCTAATGATAAAAAGGGAAAGAGACAAATGGAGAGATAAACCATGTAAGTAGGCTGGAAGATTCACTATTGTGAATTCTCCTCATATTGACCTGTAGATATAGGGGAATCCCAATCAAAACGCCAGCAGACTACTTTTTAAAATAAATTGACAAGCTGATTCTGAAATTTACATGTAAATAGAAGGATCTCAAATTGCTCAAACACCGTTTGAAAAAGAACAAAGTTGATGGATTTTCACTACCTGATTTCAAGACTCATTATAGAGCTACGGTAATAAAGACAGAATGGTATTGCTATCAAGATAAAATAGATCAAGGGAACAGATTTGAGTTCAGAAACAGACCCACTTACATATGGCCATTTTCAATAAAGGCACAAAGGCAAATCAGTGCCTTTGAAGGATAAAAAAGAGTAATCTTTTTTAACAAATGGTGTTGGAGCCATTGGATAAACATATGCCAAAAAATATTGATCCACACCTGCACCAAATTAAAAAAAAAAACATTGGGAAATTGGACTTCATAAAATTAAAAACTTCTGATTTTGGAATGACAGTTAAGAGAATGAAAAGACAGTCATGGACTTGGATAACATATTCTCCAAGCATATTTCTGATAAAGGACTTTGATTCTTTGTATGTATGAATGTATAAAACAAATCTCAGTATTTAGTAGTAAAAAACAAGCAATCAGATAAAAATGGGCAAATGGTTTGAAGATATTTCACCAAATAAAGTATAGATGACACACAAGGGCATGCTAAAACACTTGCTATCATTAATTACTTGAGAAATGCAAATTAAAATCACCTTAAGACTATAGTACAGGCATATTAGAATGGCCAAAATTAAAAAGACTGACTATAACAAGTATTGGTCAGGATGTAGTAGGAATACACGCTGGAAAACAGTTTGGCAGTTTCTTAAAAAGTCAAAATATATAGCCACCATATGATTCAGACAATCCTTAGAAACGCACCCCATAGGAAAGAAAGCATATGTCCAAATATCTACCTGAGTACTTTTTTAACCAATCCTATTACTAAAAGGCAAAAAACTAGGATCAACCTAAATGTCCATGAACAGATAAATGGATTGAAAAGTTGTAGTATAGTCATATAAGAGAACACTACTCAGCAATAAAATGGTATGAACAATTGACAAATAAAAGGACATGGATGAATCTGGAAATAATTGTGCTGAGTCAATGAAATGAAGCAAGGGAGGAGTAGATTCTGCATATATTGTATATATAGTACCAGATAATTTCATTTATATAAATATTGTTTTAAATACAGTATTTCATTTGGAATAGTTATTTAGATACTATGTAAGAATCTCTACACCTCCTTACTAAAATAATTCATAATATTGATTTTGATTCTTAATTATAAGACTAAATTCTTTGGGATTTAGGATCGTTTTTAAATTGGCTTGAAAGAGCATTAACTCTTTTGGGAATCTCTGAAGTTAAAGAATGTGAAGTAGATTTTTCTTTTAACTCTCTCAAAAGATAATGTATAGCTCTTGCTAAAATTGTATGTATGGTGTAAAAATGTTAAAGTTTATATATGACTTGAGAGAGTAATAATGAATTCAATATATTTTTATCTTTTTTAATTGAGGTGTAATTGACAAATAAAATTGTAATAAATTATACAGGGTGTATACAATGTGATTATTTGATATATGCATATGTTGTGAAAGGATTCCTACCATTGAGTTAATTAACACATCCATTGCCTCACATATTTACCTTTCTTTTTGTTGCTGGTGGTGATAAGAATACTTAAGATCTCTCTTAGCCAATTTCAATTATATGATACAGTATTATCAACATTAGTCACCGTATTATATATTTAATCCTCAGATCTTATCTTATAATTGAAAGTTTTTATCCTTTTTCCAATCTCTCCCTATTTCCTCCACCCCCAGCTCTTCCTGGCATCCACCATTCTATTCTCTGTTTCTGAATTCAGCTTTCTGTGTGTGTGTGTGTGTGTGTTGTTTGTTTTTTGTTTTGTTTTGTTTTGTTTTTAGATTCCATGTACAGGTGACACTATGCAGTATTTATCTTTCTCTGATTGGCTTATTTCACTTAGCATAAAGCCCTTCAGTTTCATGTTGAATTTCCTTCTTTTTTTATGGCTAAAGAATACACACACACTCTCTCTCTCTCTCTCTCTCTATTGGATAAGTCACTTATCTCTATTTCATTAAGATTGCTTGCTGGAGATTTATCTTTTTCCCTTTTGTGGAACACATTTTTTTTTTTTTTGCTTTTGTTTTTTTGCTATAATCCTGTGGCAGTCAAGAATGCAAGCCTTGTTGCCTGTTAGACCTAGGTGATTGGGGGACACGTCTCTTTGGGAACAGCCTTAAAGGTATGGGTGCTAGATATGTGGTCCAAACCCTTCACTACTCAGGGAGAAGCTGGGAGTTGGGGGTTTTCTCCTTGTAGTGTGCTGTGTTAGGGGTGGGGTTTATGGCGATACCATTTCTCAACCTTTCCTACCTATTTTAATGAAGGTATTTTCTCAGTTGCTGAATGGGTAGGAGTCACTCAACTAGTTTTTAGATTTGTCTCGGAGGAAAGTTCTCTGTGTGTAGCTGAACATTTGGTGTGTCCATGGGGAGAGGGAAATTGAGGAGTCTCCTATGTTGCCCTCTTGATTTGGAGTCTCTCCTTTTTTTCTAACTTTTTTTCCTTAAGGGAAACACAACGAGGAAATTGCACCTTCTATTGTTCCATCATCTGTGAACAAATTTGAGTTGAAAATGTACTTTGAGATGCATATGTCAGTCCTTCAGAAGCTATAAGGACTTGTTTAGATAGGGAGTATATTTTGATAATGAAAAGCTCTCCTAGGAATGTTTGCAAAGTAGGACATCATTTTGGCATCAGCCTCTGCATAATTTCGAAAATATTTTAAACCAAATTTTATGTTATTTCAATATATAAATGAAGAATAACCTCAAATATACATCAGGGTGAATCCAATCACATCCCAATATGTGACTTGTTAGGGCTCGTTGAGGTTCCTAGACTTGAAAAGTCAAAGAGGACACCTTGGCATGCACTGTATATAGCATTTATGTATTTTAGGGAGATCATTGCTTATGTAGATTCTTTTTGAAATTGAGATCATAAGGAAGAACTTATGATTCTTTTATGACTATGGTATATATCTTCTTTAGAAAGTCTGTATTGTTCCATTGTGCCACTTTTCAAATTTTGTACTCATTAATAAGTTTTGTATTAGCATTCATTGATTTTATGTATTTATTACTTATTTTAGACCAATAAATGGTACCAAAAAGCATCCAGGTAACAAGTAAGCCTGAAGGAAGATGTGTAAGCATTGGCAGTTAAGTTGGATACAATGTAAAATGTTCTTTAAATAAATTTATAATGTTAGGCTGATTTTAGGAAAAAATTTAGACAGTTAATACAGTTTTTCCAAATATACATATGTTCATGCTCTGTCCTTATTATCTGACTTGTTGATGGAATAGCCAATTCAAAAGGGTGATCATTACAGTATTTAAATTCCAAAAATAGCCTCAAATTAAAAACAAAAGGACAAATTTGGTGATAGGCTGATGCTGGATAGAAGAAGAAAAAGCTCTCAATCTAGCTTTGTGGGTCATGTTTTTAATAACAAAGATTTCCCTCATTTATATTAAGGGAACAAGTTATCAATAATTCTTTTTGAAATGTTGGGAAATGGAAGATCAAAATTGAATGTGATGATGCCATATTTAATTGGATGGGTTTGCTTAAATAATCCTCAGGACAGCAAGATAGCTTTGAGCAGCCTTGTCAGCGAAAGTTGGGCTCACTCACCAGTTATTGTTGTTGTTATCTATGAGAATTTTTCTTTTAAACCTATTAAAAAGAAAGAAAGAAAATGGTTGTTATTCATAGAAAGGGTGTCCCTACCCACCTCCTTTTTTTGCAAGTTTCAATTTTGTTGAATTAGAGCAGCGTGTGTAGCTGTGCTTTTAGCCATTCATCTGAGTAAACTTCCACAATTGTACAACATGGAGATCGTAGAACACATCTTTAAAGCTAATTAAATCAACATGATGGGCTTCCACAGCTGCTTGCTTTTTGTCTGTGACTTTCCAGTATGTAAAGCAAATGTGTGGTAGTGGGATAATAAACCTTTTGCTTTTTTCCACTCCCCTAATTCCCTCTCCTCTACATATCTTTACATAGCTACCATCAAGCACAATTTTATCAATTCATGCTCTATCTTATCATCTACATTTAACCTATTTTGAAGAATGTGTTTTAGTAACAAAACCAGATTTTCTGTGAACACTTTTATCCATTTTGATTCAATAATAACTTAATTCTTACATAGAAAATGGAAAAAGTCTTTACTGAAATTATGAGCCTGAAGAGAGAGTATAATTTCTATAGCATTGTTAATATTTTGAAGTGTTTTCATATCAATTTTCAATAGCCAAACTGCAAATATTTAATGTATGCTTATTATTTTATTGTTAATTCCACAGTAATCCTATGAGGCATTTTATCTTCAATTATCAAAGAGGAAAGTGACAAAGGTAGAGTGATTTCTGGGCAGAGAGAGCTGAGATTAACATCCAGTTTTTGTTTTTTTTTAATTTCTGCCTTAGTTTTCTTCGCATTCAAGCAGAATATTGGCCCTGGAAAATAATTGGGGTCTTTTCATTGGGAGAATAGATATATTCTAGTAGCTTTAAATAATTCCTTTCTATATTTAGTAGCCAGAAAACTCTGAGCAACTTATGGTCAAGTTCTTTTTTTCTTCCTTGCTAACAAAGAAATTGCCTTCCCTACAACAAAAGAATGACTATCCTGACTTATTTCTTTCAGAAGTAAAACTAGTCTTCAGTTATATACATGTAACTCTTGATTTCTTCACTGTTGTCCTTGAAAATAGGGCACGGAGGACACCCCTTATAATTAAAGTCAGAGCAATCTGCATGTGACGAAAAGAAAATAGTTCTTATCCAGCCACTTTGGGTTACGTTTTTCTTACTCTTTTAAAGAAGTATCACGCACTGCAACCATGCACGTAATATACTACACACATATGTGCGCACACGGAAACTTGCAAGAGATAGAGTTTAGGTGAAAGCACCAGCCTCAAGTTTCATGGAAGTGTTTTCTATTTCAGAGCAGAGAAGTCCATTCTCCAAAACCATCTGGCTTCTATTAGTGCAGGTTCTGCTGTCAGCATTTACGTAAATAGGGAGAGGCTACGCCTATGTCACCCTAGGGAGCATCATTATGTAGTGGCTGGATTGGGTTAAGTTTTTATTTATCTAATAGGAAAAACTGGTAACACAAATAAGTACTTTTGGAGTTAGAGATGATTCATTTTTCAGAGTTTAATCATATTCACTCAAATATAGCTTCAGTTGATCATTCCCATCACAATCTTTATAAACCAGAAGCTATCTTAGTAGACTGTCAAAGCAGCGTAAGACAGGCATTTGACTATGGACACAATGACTAGAGAATACAATTCTTAAATCCTGATACATTTGGTGGTTCCTTTTCCATCCTTACAAGAAATAGTATGGTGGGTAATTAAGAACCTGGGCTCTGAAAACAGATTGCCTGCTTTTGAATCCTAGCTCTGCCATTTATTCACTGTGTGACCTTAAACAGGTCACTTTACCTTATCTGTGCCTTGGAATGCTTATCTTTAAGATGGGGATCTTCAAGTTCATATGTGTTTGTGGGGGATAAATGGGTTAATATATATTTAATGCTTAGATATTGTCTGGTACATAGTGTTAGTGTCTATTTTATTATAAAGGAGTATATAAAAATGACTTTAGTGTTTTCTTTGAAATGTATTGAATACTTTTTGCCATAGAAAATTTGACTTTAATAATCATTGTTAGAGTTATAAAGTATTTTTTCCATCTATGCAGTAAAAAAAAAAAAAGACATGCAAATTCTTCTTAAGGCAACTCCAGTAATTGGATATTTGGAGACTAAGAAGGAAGTAAGTTTACTTTATAACTAGACCCATTGGGGTTAGATGTAAATTCATTTCAAATTCTTTCAGAAAATTCTACTTCCTCTCTTTTAGTTATCCTCTCCATACTGTGAAGAGAATATTCCCTCAGGGGGTAGAGAGAAGAACTTTAATCCCCATCTACTCCATTTCCTTGCCCCAATTTTATTTGGTCAAATAAAATCTTCTGGGAATCTCAGTCAATTGCCCTCTCCCTCTCTGTCTGTCTCTCACACTCTCCCCTTCCCTTCGTCTCGCTTGCCCTCTCTCACCCTCCCTCTCTGCTCTGTCTCTCCCATTCCCTCCTCTCCTCCCTCAGCTCCCTTTAAAGCCCTTTCTTCATTTTCCTTAGTAAACTCTTAACTTATTTACTCATTCTTTAAGGCTCAGCCCCATTCTCCCCTCCACATAAAATCTTTCACTAATCTTCCAGAAAGTGTTGCTCTTTCCCTTCTCTCTATCTTCACCAGACCTTGCTCATTAGGACTTATATTGTACTTATTATTTAATGTGTTTATTTACCACACTTGACTGTGGCTTTCTTGAGAATATCAACTTGTCTTATTGACTTCTGTAGTACCAATATTTAGCGTATTGTCCCTTGTAAATTAGGTAGTTGGGCCTTTTTCTTATGTAAATGAATTAGGTAGACGTGTGCATCAGGATTTGGGCAGAGTTATTGCTAGATGTAACTGGAGAAAGTGTCTACCCAATATTATTTGTAGAATACCAAGGAACCCGGTCTCTTCAATTTGTCTTTACAACTGGCTTGCTGCTGGCATCTGGAATTCCCTATTAGTGATAACTTAAAGGTCTTGGTATATTTTAACCTAATTAAGACATTACCTTGTCTAGGTAATTAGATTAGTGAAAAGTGACAAACCAACAAACCGATTAACAAAGATTAGCTTATCAGTGAGTGAAAAGATTGATAGAAATGGTAAATTATGATGTCAATAGTCTAGTGTATGGACTGTTAGAGGGAGCATTGGTCACCAAGAATGACCTGGGATATTGAATACTTTGTGAGTAGGAGCAAACATGGAATGGAGTCCAAATGTCGATAGGAATATTCCAAAGACCAACCTATGTTAAAATTCATTTAAGATCTTGCCTAACTGAGCTTAGTACTCAGAAAAAGGGGAGTTCCAGGTTTATACTTTGCTTGGGCCTGAGTGCAGCCCTCCTTTCTTTCCAAGGCTGAAAACTAGTCCCCTTGTGGTGGAGATCACTGGCTTATTGTGGTTATCCAGGACATGGCACTGCCTACTCTTGGCAAAATAAATAAGGTTCAATAATTTTTTTTAAAATAATTCAATCCAAGGCAGATCTCCACCTTCTTATTTCTTTCATGAATCCTTGCTCAGTAGAGTTGCTCAGAAAGTTAATCTATTCACACGCAATTCATCACATCTGTTTGTATTTCAAAAAGTTGTAGAGACGGAAATTATTGGCTTTACAAACCCTGTCTGACTAACTATTAAATCATTTGCAGACTGTCAAATAGTGTTCATTTTGGAGGGGTCGGGAGGTCCCAGAACTGCACTGCCCCCATTTCCTCCACTGAAAAAATCTGTTGATATGTGAAAAATAGGTATTTAAATAAGCTATCTGATTTTTCAGGAATGACTGCAGGCATTTTCAACCATATGTGCAGTTGGGTAGGGTACCTCACACTGGTTCCAACTTTGGAACCAGACTTACACAGTGTTTAAAATATACTCTGTCTAGATATTAGCCATGTTTGGAAACTCTGTGAATACTTTTAAATGAGTACTCTATCACTCCATGGCCAGCTTTAATAGCATTAATTACAGTATCTTCTGATTTACCCCTTTCCCGTCCATTTCCACAGATACAAATAACACTGCCAAGACTACCTTTACCTCTACAGATACACCACAGCAAGAATTAATTTTCTTTGAGTGCCATTTTGATTATTCTATTTATTATATTAAATAAATATATATTTCTTAAATGTATATTTGGTATTATATATTTTATTATACAAGTATTTAAATATATTTAATAATATTTATTAAAACATTATTTTATAATGTTCTTGAGAAAAACATTTCTCAAGAAATGTTTTATTTTTTATTCTATATACACATGCAGTGGCTGCTCCTTCATATTAAGTCCCCACAAAATTAAATTGTGGTTCAAGAGTGGTTCTCAACATTATAGACTACTCTCTCAGCCACATCCTGTCTTATACTTTCCATTTTACCCCCAAGGCATCTCCTACATATTCCCCTTACAGCTCCTAGAAGTAGCTTATTGGAAACTTTTGTGTCCTATTCTCATTATCTAGAAATTTTTACCTTTTCATCTTAGCTGATGTTTCCTTTTTTTCCTTTAAGACTTTTCTTTGAGGTGCTAATCAATCAGAATAACCTGTGGCTTTTGGGCTTAGTAAACCTTAATGTGTTTTATGAAGAATCGCAATAAAATCAAATCAATGAATTAAAATGTCCTTGTATAGTAAGCATTGTAAAGATTACAAAATAATTTTAAAGATAGTTCTTAATTGTGAAAGCCCTTAATTGTGGTAAAACTACCATTTGGGGTATACTCTTAACATAAAAGACTAAATACTGTGATATAGAGACTAATAGTATATGATACACTCAGTGATTTAAGAACAATACTCTAAACCCTAAGGACATTCAAATTCTCAGACACTTTCTTTGCATTAGACTACTGATGTTCTTCCTTCAGGTATCCTGTCCATGACTAACCCTACCTGATTCTAGTTTTCTGATCTGTCCCATATGGTAACCATTCACCACATGTGGCTAAGGAGCACTTGAAATGTCTCCAGTGTGACTGAGGAACAGGAATTTAATTTTCTTGAATTCTAATTAATATAAATCTGGATTTAAAACTAATATTCAATTCAATTATTAGAAAACTTTTATATATATATATATATATATTTGGAATAACTTGGGTTTGTGAGTTTACTTTTCCAATTGTACATTTTATAAATTTAAATATAGGTTAGATATTAGTGAAAATGTATCATCCAAGTTGAGATATGCTGTGAATATAAAATATACAATGGGCCATGAAGACATAATATGAAGAAAAGAAAGTAAAATATCTCACTAATATATATATATTTTAAATTAGTGAGTCACAGAGAGAGAGTCAGAGAGATAGACAGAGAGACAAGCAGGCTCCTTGCAAAGAAGACTGATGTGGGACTTGATCCCCCTACCAGGAGCACGCCCTGAGCCAAGGCAGATAGATGCTCAACCACTGAGCCCCACCCCAGGCATCCCAATCTCACAAATTTTTTATATTGATTGCATGTGGAAATGATAATATTTTGGATATATTGGGTTAAATAAAATATATATTGTTTACTTTTTTAAATGACTATAAGAAAATTTTAAAATACACACGTGAATTGCAATATATTTCTATTGGATAGCTCGATTACTACAGGTACCTGGACCCCAGGACCAGCTACGCTAGTGATGTTTCTTAATCATTCAGAACTCTAGTGCATTTTGGCTTTCTGCTGATTCTAACATATAAATCTGCAGTTTGAGACTGTGTTTAAAAACACAGTCCTGGGGACGCCTGGGTGGCTCAGTGGTTGAGCGCCTGCCTTTGGCCCAGGGCATGATCCGGGGGCCCCGGGATCAAGTCCCATGTTGGACTTCCTGCATGGAGCCTGCTTGTGTCTCTGTCTCTCTCTGTGTGTGTCTCTCATGAATAAATAAATAGAATCTTTTTAAAAAACTACAAAAAAACAAACAAAAACCTCCCATAGTCCTGGACTATCCCATGCTGTTGTAATAAAGTATAGATCTCCACTCATGTGGCCCATTACAAATGCATATACCATATAACTTTACTTTGGTGTTTGTCTCTTTAGGTGAATGTTTATTCCTTCTCGTTCACTCCTTTGTGCATTTGCTACAATGGCTTTAGTGTCTGTACTAGAGTTTCTTCTTCTCCTTCCTGAATCTTGTATGAAAAGATTAGTTCGTTTTTGGTGTTAGCTTCTTGTTGAAATCATTACATTCTGGAAAAAACTTATTTTACTTGGTAGCTTTGAGCCTTTCTTTCCTACTCTCTCCCCACTGTGTTCCAGATAAATAAACTGGAGAATAATAGGAGCTTTGGGGTTCTATGGGCATAAGTCCATGAAGACTAGTCAGTGTTGTACTCATGATGCTTAGAGTACAAGAGGCTCTGGGCCCCTGTTTTCTTAAATAATTATTCTCCTCCTCCTCCTCCTCCTCCTCCTCCTCCTCCTCCTCCTCTTCTTTTTAAGATTTCATTTATTCATTAGAGACAGAGAGAGAGAGGCAGAGACATAGACAGAGGGACAGGCAGTCTCCCCATAGGGAGCCTGATGCAGGACTTGATCCCAGGACCCCAGGATCATGACCTGAGCAAAGGCAGATGCTCAACCATGAGCCACCCAGGTGCCCTAAATTCTTATTTTCTGAAATCTTCTGTATGTTTGCTACAGTAACTGATTATTCATCATTCATCAGTTTAGGTCCAGAGTAACAAGTTCCTTAGGCATTTCCTCTCCTTGGGAGAAGTCCAGAATATTAGTTTATTTAACATTTTGCAAAATTTGGCCCTAATTGAATGTCCGCCTCTACCTTTAGCACCCTAACTCTGGCCCATCCTGTTTCTATCTTTCCTGGATCTCCTAGCATTAATTCTTTATACCACATTCTAATGCAGCTCTTCTTGATTTTCAGTTAATAGCATTTAGTATGACTGAGAGTTGTGAAGCTATAATAGTAGTAATAGTGGTAGTAGTAGTAGTAGTAGTAGTAGTAGTCATAGTAGTAGTAATAGTAATAGGTGGGGAAAGTGACTTTAGAGGATAGAGGAACAAAGAGGGTTTTGGAAATGAAACATTCCATTGGACACATCCGGGCAGTTACTCAAGAAGGATTAGTCTTGACAGTGCTCTAGACCAAAAGTTAGACCTGCAGGTGAATTACGGCGCACTACTTGTGTTTTGTAAATAAAGTTTTATTGTTTCACAATCACACTCATTCATTTATGTATAATATATGGAAGTTTTTGCACAGCAATTTCAGGTTGAGTAGTTGTTGCAGCAGCTATATGGCCTCAAAAACATGTATTTTCCATCTGGTTCTTTATAGAAAAGTTTTCCAACCCCTGTTCTACACCACACCTGAAGAGTAAATAGACTCTGCAATTAATGTTAAGATTATACAGTAAGAGAAGTGACTATTTATTACTGCCTATCCAAATTACAATTTTTGTAAGACTCCCTTTATGTCGTCTGAGAGGAGATTGGGAGCTCTCTATGAAGAACTAATAGGTTTTTCATTTCCTGTGGCTGAAATTAGCACAACAGCCTTCCCTGCTCCATGTCGTATTGATTCCTTCTATGGCAGGTGTCATGCTGCCAGATACAACTGATATGTTCTTGAGAAGCTGATGTTAATTGAAGTTTGGTACATTGAAACACATTTTCTGTTCATTTGTATTATAATTTGTGCAATGCTTTTTCCATTTTCAAGGGCCCATGACTTTTAAAGCGTTGTATGGCTGTACTTTCACGCTATCTCACCACGTCCTCAATACTTGCACTGCGGTTTCTGCCCAGGTGTTATTGTTCTATAGAAGGAGATGCATCCACAGTGACAGTGCTGAGGTTATAAAAACCCGTCATTATCATTATCAAAAATAACAATGAATGATGAGTGGAATGCTTACTATAGCACTCTAAGTGCTTAACCTGCATGATTTAATCAACTCAACTATCCTATGAATTCAGCTCCTTTATTGTCTTCATTTTGCAATGTATATTTTGTAATGTCTCCTTTGTAATGTTTATTTTACATTAGTGGAGGAAAAAGTCAATCTACTTGCACATAAAATAGAAGATTAATTAATAGGTTTCTTATATTTTTAAGTGAGTTATAATGCTATATATCTGAGTATCATGCTTTTTTTTTTTTAAAGCCATAGTGATATTTCTAAAAAAGCAAAGAGTTCCTTGAATAAAGACTAACCTTTGGTATATTAGAAGTTATCTATTTAAGACCAGAAAATTGAGAAATGTGAGATAAAAATCTAAATATTTGCGGGTTCATATATCCATTCATTATATAGCATTTATTTTATTCAATAGTACAGTCAATTCCTCATGGATATTATATTTTTAAGCAGGTAAGAATTCAGCAAGCAAGTAAATTTATTATTAAATTGAAGATTGTGAAAAGGACTGCAAGTAACATGAACTGAGTGGTGATATAAAGAATAAAAGATCATACAGATTGGTCAGATGAAGTTCTTCTGATTGAACTTAAGCTTTTAGCTTAAGGATGAAAAAGTGAAAGGATGTAGGAGAGGCTAACCCATATAAATAGAGGGAACAGCATTTTTGAAGAGCTTGACTTTAAACTCATGGATCCATGGGTACCTCTCCCAGGAGAAAGTCCTGGGCCCATCCACCGATTTACTTTTGCTGGACCCTACTAGCAAAGCCACATACTTATTAAAAACTTTCTTCATCAGAATAATTAGCTGTAGGCATGGGGATGGCTCAGTTTTAAGTGTCTGACTCTTGATCTCAGCTCAGATCTTGATCTCAGGGTTGTGAGTTCAAGCCCTGTGTTTGGCTCCATGGTGGAGCCTATTTAAAAATAAAATAATAAAAGAAAATTAAATGTAGAAAAATGAGCCATTATTGTAGCTGCGTTCAAAAATAATTATAATATTGATATTAACTAGTGTAGAAAATGTTTTTTAATCCCAAAACTTTGCAGTAATATGAGCACGTGGTGTGCCCCTTAGCAGACCCCTGAAGGGCTGACAGGCAGGTAGTGCTCATCAAGTCAGTTCTCAGCTCAATTGCTTGATGGCTCTGTAAATTTAGGTAGTAACTTTTTGAATTTTAGTTTGTTCGCATAACAGAGAGGACAATATATACACATTACTATGAAAATCGATGAAAATATTTTTATAAAGATTTTATTTATTCATTCATGAGAGACACAGGGAGAGAGAGAGAGGCAGGCAGAGACATAGGTGGAGGGAGAAGCAGGCTCCATGCAAGGAGCTGACGCAGGACTCGATCCCGGGTCTCCAGGACCACACCCTGGGCCAAAGGCAGGCGCCAAACCACCGAGCCACCCAGGGATCCCCTGATGAAAATATTTTTAAAGTACCTGGTGCTATGTTTGGTCTGAAGTCAGCATTCACATATCACTCTCAGTCTATGTTATAGATGTTAATGATAGCAATGATTCCCTATTTATTGAGAACTTACTATGTACCTGGCACTCTTCAAGAACTTTCAGTGTTCTTAACTCATTTTATCCTCGTAACAATCCTATGGAGTAGGAACAATTTTATGTATTTCCTAATTTCACATGTGAGGAAACTAAACTCAGAAAATTACGCAACTCACCCAAGAACACAGAGCCAAATGGCAGAGCTAGGATTCAGACTAGACAGTCTGGCTTTGGAGTGTCTGCCCTTAATATGTGTTTTTTTTTTTTTTTTGGTTTGTTTGTTTAGAAAGAAATCATTCAAGAATTGAATCTTGTCTGCCTCTCAGGTAAATAGCAGAATGCAATCAGTGCTTTAGGGTGAAATCTGAAGCTAAAACAACGTGCTTTACATAGAACCTATGCATTCTATCAATAAATGACCTCTGCACAGATTAAGGCCTGTTTTCAGGAGCAATATAAAAAAAAATAAAGACAAACTAGCCATTAAGATATACAGCTTGTTATTATAAAGGGTCTTGCATGTGTATCACATAAAGGATTTACACAGCAATTTATTGTCAAACAGATAACAGCATGTAAATTTCCAAGAATCAACTTGGCATCACTGGAAAATCACACTCTTGAGGCCCAGGCATTGTAGACAGTTCCACAGCAGCTGAATCATAAAGACTTTTATAGATCAATAACCCTCAACCTTGATGCATTAAAAAGCATCTTCATCAACAAAGAGAGTTTCAGGGAGCCACAAAGGCACACTGGAATTATTAGAACAGGTGGATTTTGCATGCGTGTGTGTATGTTATTTTCACAAGGTCATTGTTGCATGGCTACATCATGATTTAGTTTTCCTAAATTTATATTAGGAATATATAGTATTTATATTATATATTCCTTATATAATGTAGTGAAACAGTAGGATATCCAGATACATGTTAATAGCTTCTTCTTTTCTGGGGGAAAAGAATGCTTTGCATACTATCCTTAAATCATCAGAGGAGAGATAAATTACTGGAATACATTTGGTTTTGGGCAACAGTCTGAATTTCTAGTCTGCTTCTTATTGATTGGGTCCTTGAGCCTGGTTTCTTTATCTATAAATTTAAAGATTAATAATAACCACTTTATAAAGTTCTTGACTCCCAAAGGACACATGTCATTGAGCTACTTACCTGAGAAAAATATGAGATGTTTCAATCTGTAACAATTTATTCAAGAAAAATTGAGATTGCTGGTTATCTTTATTATCTAACATGATATTAGTAAATTCTTAAAAAAATTTTTTTTATATAAGTAAATTCTTACCTCTACTTAATGAAAAAGTTAAAAAGGTTTAAGCATTTTTTAAATGATTACCATCTATTGTAACTGATCATATGGGACAGTTGTATTTGAAATATTATACAAGATGTTTAAATGACATACAAACTAAGGATAATTTTTAGATTTCCTCCATCTAATTGTTGAGTATTGATTAGGAAGGGAATTCTCCAGGGAAGAATTCGATGAAGTATTTATCATGTGGCAGATGGTTTACATACAATGAACTCATGTAAGTCTCACAATAGCTATAACAGCATTTTTGTCCCCATATTACAGAGGAGGTTATTGAAACTCAGGCTAATAACTAGCTAGTTGAAGTTAACAAAGACATTAATTAAGTAGCAGAGCAGAGGTTGGAATGCAGGTTTGTGTGCTTTCCAAAGCTTTCTCTTCACAACCTCACTGCTTCTCTATGTTAATTTTTTGGAGTTATCTTGGCACAATCTAATTGCTTAATTAATAATCACCTATTCTAATGCTTATGTAATATGGCATCTATATGAATTGAATATGATGTGCTTGATTTGATTTAGTGTATACACACTCAGATGCTTATTTTTAAGTTGGTGCCTGTAACCACAGAAGGCATTACTGACTTGGCTGATTAATACAGGGAGGAAAAAAAAGACCTTCAGTACAGTTTATAATTGAATTTACCAGTCAATTCAATTAAAATATTAGATGTAGATGATATGTAGACTAAATTCAGACTAAATATTTACACTTAGATAATAGTATGGAAATAATAAATTATATACACTCTTCAGTAAGAGAGAACCAACGAATTTACTAGTAAATATAATCAAGTATGACATTAGAGGATTATATTATAATGGCAATGGAGATTATATAAAATCAATTAGATATACATACTGAAATATTTATGGGTAGAATAGCATGATATCTGAGATTTGCTATAAAATATTCCAGAAAAACACACACACACACACACACACACACACACACACACACATACAAAAGTACATGGATAGAAGAAACAAGATTGAAAAAATCTTTAAGTTGAGTGATGGGTGCAAGGGAATTATTCTTTTATACATATGTGGAAACTCACACCGTAAAGAGTTTAGAAAAGCAATCAGTTACTTATATCCATTAGATTGAGGCTCGGAAACAAGAGAAGTTTGATTGGTCTGACTGAATATGTGTTGGGATTTTTAGCTGTTCCATATGTGGACGTCTGTATCTCATATGTTGGTATAATCACTAAGCATCTAGAATGTATATTATCAGGAGACACTGTTCTCTGACCTGTTTCAGTAATTTTTGATAAGTTAGATCAATTATTTAAAGGTCATATTAAAGTGAGATAGAATATATGACTTTTAATACCAAGAAGCTGGAATTCTTTAATTTTAGGTTTTTCTTTTTCTTTCCTTTCTCTTCTTTAATTAATTATTTTTTTTTTTATTGGAGTTCAATTTGCATGAATGAGACGTTCTCTCTCCTTTTTTTTTCTTTTTTTTTAAGATTTTATTCATTTATTCATGAGAGACCTTTTTTTTTTCCTTTTTTTTAAAGATTTTATTCATTTATTCATGAGAGACTCAGAGAGAGACAGAGAGAGAGAGAGAGAGAGGCAGGCTCCATACAGGGAGCCTGGCGTGGGACTTGATCCTGGGTCTCCAGGATCGCGCCCTGGGCCAAAGGCAGGTGCTAAACCGTTGACCACTCAGGGATCCCAAGTTCTCTCTCCTTAATTGCTAGAACACTTTTAGTTGTTTTGCCTTTTTCCACTGGATTTCAAAAGCATCTTTTCTTTCAAAATCAAGTCCAGTCACTTCATTTTCTTTTCTTTTTTTTTTTTAATTAACTTTTATTGGTGTTCAATTTACCAACATACCGAAAAACACCCAGTGCTCATCCCGTCAAGTGCCCCCCTCAGTGCCCGTCACCCATTCCCCTCCAACACCCGCCCTCCTCCCCTTCCACCACCCCTAGTTCTTTTCCCCGAGTTAGGAGTCTTTATGTTCTGTCTCCCTTCCTGATATTTCCCAACATTTCTTTTCCCTTCCTTTATATTCCCTTTCACTATTATTCATATTCCCCAAATGAATGAGAACATACACTGTTTGTCCTTCTCCGATTGACTTATTTCACTCAGCATAATACCCTCCAGTTCATCCACGTTGAAGCAAATGGTGGGTATTTGTCGTTTCTAATTGCTGAGTAATATTCCATTGTATACATAGACCACATCTTCTTTATCCATCATCTTTCGATGGACACCGAGGCTCCTTCCACAGTTTGGCTATTGTGGCCATTGCTGATAGAAACATCGGGGTGCAGGTGTCCCGACGTTTCATTGCATCTGAATCTTTGGGGTAAATCCCCAACAGTGCAATTGCTGGGTCGTAGGGCAGGTCTATTTTTAACTCTTTGAGGAACCTCCACACAGTTTTCCAGAGTGGCTGCACCAGTTCACATTCCCACCAACAGTGTAAGAGGGTTCCCTTTTCTCCGCATCCTCTCCAACATTTGTTGTTTCCTGCCTTGTTAATTTTCCCCATTCTCACTGGTGTGAGGTGGTATCTCAATGTGGTTTTGATTTGTATTTCCCTGATGGCAAGTGATGCGGAGCATTTTCTCATGTGCTTGTTGGCCATGTCCATGTCTTCCTCTGTGAGATTTCTCTTCATGTCTTTTGCCCATTTCATGATTGGATTGTTTGTTTCTTTGGTGTTGAGTTTAATAAGTTCTTTATAGATTTTGGAAACTAGCCCTTTATCTGATATGTCATTTGCAAATATCTTCTCCCATTCTGTAGGTTGTCTTTGAGTTTTGTTGACTGTATCCTTTGCTGTGCAAAAGCTTCTTATCTTGATGAAGTCCCAATAGTTCATTTTTGCTTTTGTTTCTTTTGCCTTCGTGGATGTATCTTGCAAGAAGTTACTGTGGCCGAGTTCAAAGAGGGTGTTGCCTGTGTTCTCTTCTATGATTTTGATGGACTCTTGTCTCACATTTAGATCTTTCATCCATTTTGAGTTTATCTTTGTGTATGGTGCAAGAGAGTGGTCCAGTTTCAGTCTTCTGCATGTGGCTGTCCAATTTTCCCAGCACCATTTATTGAAGAGACTGTCTTTCTTCCAATGGATAGTCTTTCCTCCTTTATCGAATATTAGATGACCGTACATTTCAGGGTCCACTTCTGGGTTCTCGATTCTGTTCCATTGATCTATGTGTCTGTTTTTGTGCCAGTACCACACTGTCTGGATGACCACAGCTTTGTAGTACAACCTGAAATCTGGCATTGTGATGCCCCCAGCTATGGTTTTCTTTTTTAAAATTCCCCTGGCTATTCGGGGTCTTTTCTGATTCCACACAAATCTTAAAATAATTTGTTCTAATTCTCTGAAGAAAGTCCATGGTATTTTGATAGGGATTGCATTAAACGTGTAAATTGCCCTGGGTAACATTGACATTTTTACAATATTAATTCTGCCAATCCATGAGCATGGAATATTTTTCCATCTCTTTGTGTCTTCCTCAATTTTTTTCAGAAGTGTTCTATAGTTTTTAGGGTATAGATCTTTTACCTCTTTGGTTAGGTTTATTCCTAGGTATCTTATGCTTTTGGGTGCAATTGTAAATGGGATTGACTCCTTAATTTCTCTTTCTTCAGTCTCATTGTTAGTGTATAGAAATGCCATTGATTTCTGGGCATTGATTTTGTATCCTGCCACGCTACCAAATTGCTGTATGAGTTCTAGCAATCTTGGGGTGGAGGCTTTTGGGTTTTCTATGTAGAGTATCATGTCATCGGCGAAGAGGGAGAGTTTGACTTCTTCTTTGCCAATTTGAATGCCTTTAATGTCTTTTTGTTGTCTGATTGCTGAGGCGAGGACTTCCAGAACTATGTTGAACAGCAGTGGTGAGAGTGGACATCCCTGTCTTGTTCCTGATCTTAGGGGAAAGGCTCCCAGTGCTTCCCCATTGAGAATGATATTTGCTGTGGGCTTTTCGTAAATGGCTTTTAAGATGTCGAGGAAAGTTCCCTCTATCCCAACACTCTGAAGGGTTTTGATCAGGAATGGATGCTGTATTTTGTCAAATGCTTTCTCTGCATCTAATGAGAGGATCATATGGTTCTTGGTTTTTCTCTTGCTGATATGATGAATCACATTGATGGTTTTACGAGTGTTGAACCAGCCTTGTGTCCCAGGGATAAATCCTACTTGGTCATGGTGAATAATTTTCTTAATGTGTTGTTGGATCCTATTGGCTAGTATCTTGTTGAGAATTTTTGCATCCATGTTCATCAGGGATATTGGTCTGTAATTCTCCTTTTTGGTGGGGTCTTTGTCTGGTTTCGGAATTAAGGTGATGCTGGCCTCATAGAACGAATTTGGAAGTACTCCATCTCTTTCTATCTTTCCAAACAGCTTTAGTAGAATAGGTATGATTTCTTCTTTAAACGTTTGATAGAATTCCCCTGGGAAGCCATCTGGCCCTGGACTCTTGTGTCTTGGGAGGTTTTTGATGACTGCTTCAATTTCCTCCCTGGTTATTGGCCTGTTCAGGTTTTCTATTTCTTCCTGCTCCAGTTTTGGTAGTTTGTGGCTTTCCAGGAATGCGTCCATTTCTTCTAGATTTCCTAATTTATTGGCGTACAGCTGTTCATAATATGTTTTTAAAATCGTTTGTATTTCCTTGGTGTTGGTAGTGATGTCCCCTTTCTCATTCATGATTTTATTAATTTGAGTCTTCTCTCTCTTCTTTTTAATAAGGTTGGCTAATGGTTTATCTATCTTATTAATTCTTTCAAAGAACCAACTCCTGGTTCTGTTGATCTGTTCCACAGTTCTTTTGGTCTCGATATCATTGAGTTCTGCTCGAATTTTAATTAACTGTCTTCTTCTGCTGGGGGTGGGGTCTATTTGTTGCTTTTTCTCTAGTTCCTTTATGTGTAAGGTGAGCTTTTGAATTTGAGATCTTTCCAGTTTTTGAATGGATGCTTGTATTGCGATGTATTTCCCCCTCAGGACTGCTTTTGCTGCATCCCAAAGATTTTGAACGGTTGTATCTTCATTCTCATTAGTTTCCATGAATCTTTTTAATTCTTCCTTAATTTCCTGGTTGACCTTTTCATCTTTTAGCAGGATGGTCCTTAACCTCCACGTGTTTGTGGTCCTTCCATACTTCTTGTTGTGATTAAGTTCTAATTTCAAGGCATTATGGTCTGAGAATATACAGGGGACTATCCCGATCTTTTGGTATCGGTTCAGACCCGATTTGTGACCCAGTATGTGGTCTATTCTGGAGAAAGTTCCATGTGCACTTGAGAAGAATGTGTATTCAGTTGAGTTTGGATGTAAAGTTCTGTAGATATCTGTGAAATCCATCTGGTCCAGTGTATCATTTAAAGCTCTCGTTTCTTTGGAGATGTTGTGCTTAGAAGACCTATCCAGGGTAGAAAGAGCTAGATTGAAGTCACCAAGTATAAGTGTATTATTATCAAGGTATTTCTTGAGTTTGGTTATTAATTGGTTTAAATATTTGGCAGCTCCCACATTCGGGGCATATATATTGAGGATTGTTAAGTCCTCTTGTTGGATAGATCCTTTGAGTATGAGATAGTGTCCCTCTTCATCTCTCACTATAGTCTTTGGGGTAAATTTTAATTTATCTGATATAAGGATGGCAACCCCTGCTTTCTTTTGAGGACATTTGAATGGTAAATGGTTCTCCAACCTCTTATTTTCAGGCTGTAGGTGTCCTTCTGTCTAAAATGAGTCTCTTGTAGACAGCAAATAGATGGGTCCTGCTTTTTTATCCAGTCTGAAACCCTGCGCCTTTTGATGGGGTCATTAAGCCCGTTCACGTTCAGAGTTACTATTGATAGATATGAGTTTAGTGTCATCATATCTATTCAGTCCTTGTTTTTGTGGATTGTTCCACTGAACTTCTTCTTAAAGGGGAATTTTAAGAGTCCCCCTTAAAATTTCTTGCAGAGCTGGTTTGGAGGTTACATATTCAGTTCCTGCCTGTCTTGGAAGCTCTTTATCTCTCCTTCATTTTGAATGAAAGCCTTGCTGGGTAAAGTATTCTTGGTTGCATGTTCTTTTCATTTAGGACCCTCAGTCACTTCATTTTCTATGAAGCATCTTTCTTTAGCCCTAGGCAAATTGCGAAGTAAATTTGACTTGGTTTCCCTTTGTGCTTTTATTCTAGCCACTTCCGTCTTTTTGTGGCATCTTTTTCTTCCCAGACTCACAACGGCATTTCCCCAGAGTTGAGGCACTTATTCCTGCTGCTAGCCATTCCTTGTTACTGAGTCTCTATCTCCACCCACACTTTCCATTTAAAAAAGAGGAATCAATTCAAATAGCCAATGCTCCTAGTCAGCTAACTGATCATGAATGGTTTAAAGGTTAGCATGCAAAAAAAAAAATAAAATAAAAATAAATAAAGGTTAGCATGCCTCAGTAGGTCTTCCAGGGAGCGTCAGAAGCACCAAGCCATATGACCGTCATATATCAGTTTTAATCCAGATAAGCCCTTTAGTTTTTCTATCAAATCAAACAGATACATCAGGCAGCAGTAAGAACCATTTGCATGCATTTTAAAGCTATATGACTAGGCTTCAAGGAAATTTCAAGTTGGAGATGGATTGCTTTGGGGGTTCCTCTCCAACCTCAGAATGTATGCATTCACCTTTTAGTCACCCCCTCATCAGTAAAACCCCCATAGAAAAATTTGAGAAGTGCCAGAACGTGACTCCTCTTGTGCACATCGATGTTTTCACTTAGTGTGAATAACTTAGCCCATGTGGCATTCCATGAAACAGTGGAAATATAGATACTTTGGAATGGGGTGGGGATCTTACTGTTTCCAAATTGCTCCTTTGTAGATAGTTACCTTCATTTATAGATTCTAGGGGCTTTAAAACATATGTATTTTGTTTAAACAAAGAGACTTGGCCATTGCCTTTAAGCAATGTATAAACTTAAAGGAAATTATAAAATGAAAGCAGAAATCTATTGGTGCAACAGGGTCTAAGATTAAGAGCTAGTTGGTATTGTGGCTACCATCAGTTCTCCAAGTTTCTGTAGCAATTAGAGGAAAGATGTTCTTCAGAGCTGGACTTTAAAAAACTCCTTTCCATTTCCTATATCAAGTATTTTAAAAATATACTTGGTTCTAAAGCTCATTCTCTATTCTCTTAAGTATTGGTTTGTTTTTCGAGAGGGAGGGACAGAGACAGAGAGAGGGTGGGGTCAGGGGCAGAGAGAGAATCTTAAGCAGGCTCCATGCCCAGTGTAGAGCCTGTCAAAGGGCTCAATCTCACAACCCTGAGATCATGACCTGAGCTGAAATCAAGAGTTGGGCACTGATCTGACTGAGCCACCCAGGCACCCCTCTTTTTATTATTGTTAAAAACAAATATCTGAAAGGTAAAAAAGTGATGTTAAAAGCAAAACAATGCTTCATAGACTTAACTATTGTACTCTAAATAGTTTCCTTGAGAATACTGAGAGATTTATCATCACAAAACTGGGACTCAGAAATCAACACAAAAATGAATGAAATGTAGGATAAAATAGGCAAAATGAGCTTTTCAGTGAAACAAATGCCTATCAATGGTAGAAAAATGGGAATCTGTGAGTTTGGGCTTACTTTAGTCCTTTGTATTATAGTTAATATGAAAAAAATAATAATTTGAGACAGGCGGGGAAGGCACCTTACCAGAATTGAGTTCCTTGAGGAAAAAAGCAAAGGAGAGAGACTGATTTAGTCAGGGGAAATTATAATACACCAATCACCATGATTGATCCTGCATGAGCAAAAGGCATATGGAAACAATTTAAATGTTGTCCATGAAACTACTGCTTTCAGACCTAATGGCATTTTATTTATCAGGATTATGGCTTTCAGAGGCACTGTCGAGTTTCTGTCATTCCAGGCAGGGATAAGAGGCTTGGTACCTTCTTCCTCGGGATTAAATGTGGGGAATGTAGACAACTGGTACCACTTCTTTCCCTTCATCTACTTCTTTGAGAATGAGAATTTTCCTCATAAGCTCCTGTATTCAAGTGCTTAATGCAAATACTCCATGTGGGTGAGTTTTAGAGAATTTGGAGAAGGCATTTCCATAGTGTCCAAACCCCTGCCCTCTATTTGTTAGCTAACTTAGTTTCCATCTAGGATGTAGGAATTCATTTAGATGGGCTGCCTCTATAAAACTAAAGAGAAGATCGTTATTATCATTATGTGGGTTTACATAGAAATACTCTCTCTGTTTTGAAGTATGACTTTTTCTTGGCGTCACTTGAAGGTAAAACAACATATATGCATACGTGCATACTTTCCTTTCTTACATGTATAGAAAAGAAAAAAAAATTGCAAAGAAGATACTTTTTTTTTTTTCAAGAAAATTTATGTGGTCAATTTCTTACTTTCATTCAAGATAGATTTCCCCCTAGTGTTGGTATTTTGTTTTGAGGGGAAAAAAGTCATGCTTTTGTGATGATGGCATTTAGTAAAGGGATTATCTGCTCCTCCAAGGTCATTTGGAACCTTTGGGCTTGGCAGGAATTTTTCAGTATTATGCTAGACTGATTCTGATTGTGAAGATTATAAGCAACTTGTGATTGATTGAACGGAAAGGAAACATTCCTCTGAGTTGCTAGCAATATAAAATATTTATTTTTAATAGGTTCACTTTTTTTACAAAAATGATAAAATTGGTTATTTGAATATAGTGACTTATTGGAAAGCCCTTCTAGAGATCATATATCTCAGCACATGAACAAATACATTTCTTCAGCTTTGCACTTGGTATTTGAATTCTGACTTCCTTGTTTATTGACCTTGGGGAAGCTTAATTGATGCTGCTAAACTTTAGTTTTCTCGTCTGTAGAAGGAGAATGGTGGTACGATTTGCCTCATAGAGTCGTTGTGTTGTTTAAATGAGGTAATCTATGATCACAATCCCCAGCACAATAAACATTAGCTATTATTGTTCAGGTTCATAATAGCACACTTGGATTTCTATTTACCTTTTAGGAACAGGGTCAAAATTCATTATTGCCTATAAAGAGAAAGACAGGGGAGGGCATTCTTCTTCTGTCATATAAATGGAGACGCTTAGACACAGGGAACTCATGAACACAGGTTACCTATTATGTGGCCTCAGTTTCTGTTTTGTTCCCACTGTCCACATTTCCTCCTCCCCAACCTTGCCAAGCTATTTCCTTCTCCTCTTGTGTCTGTTTTCTGGTCCTTGTGTATGCTCCTCTGTCTCCTTGCTACTTGCTGTTCCTTAAACCACCTACCACTTCCTTCTTTGGGCCTTTATACATGTTATTCTCTCTGATTGAGATGCTCTTCCCCTCCAGTCCCTCTGCATTGCATTTCGTGTGATTGGTCAAAGCTGCATTCTCTTATTTCTATAAATTATTTTCTGATTCACTAACTGGGTGTTCTTTACCCTCTTCTGAGTGCTAACGGTATTCTGAACCTCTTAGACCATTTTTCTAACTGTGGTCATTTATGTACTTAATTTTATATGTCACCAAAGTGCATATCCTATGTGAATAATTATCTGTAGGAAGTGGTAGGCTACAGAAAAGGATCCGTCAAATAACCATTTAATTGCTTAGACATTAAACTTCTCTTGCAGCTCTTGATTTCACATCTTCCACTGCCAGGAGTTCTAGGGTTCCCCAAACCCTGACATCCAGGGTTTCCCTAATAATAGAGCTGACTTGAATCCCTCCTGGGGATAATGATCTACCCAGACAGATGGAATATGGGGATGTACTGTATGCAGCCTACAAATCTATGAATCTCCCACTGCATTTTGTTACCTTCTATGTCCTTCACTAAACAGAATCAGTGTCTGTGGGACATACTCTTCCATGATGTGGACAGTGAGGAGACAGGTTCAAATCAAACTGTTCCCTTCTTATTTCTGTGTACCCACAGCATTTGGTATTTACACATTACTGTATTTCTCACATTAAATTCTAGTTGCATAACTAACGCTCTCTCACCAGACTGTGAGCAAGATCTTCATTTTTATGATTTCACCTTCCCACACATTTTAGCCATCCTCTCTTGGATAGCCAGCAGTACTTGCTAACTAGTAGATGCTCAGTTTACTAAAAAATAAATGAATAGGGGCACATGGGTGGCTCAGTTGTTGAGCATCTGCCTTTGGCTCAGGTCATGATCCTGGGGTCCTGGGATTGAGTCTTTCATCAGGCTCCCCATGGAGAGCCTGCTTCTCCCTCTGCCTGTGTCTTTGCCTCTCTGTGTGTGTGTCTCATGAATAAATAAATAAAAATCTTAAAAAAATAAACGAATGAGAATGACCATGTTTAAATAAGATATTTAATAGACCAAATTAGTTTTAGAATAGAAGTACTTAAATGCTATTAATGTTAGTCCAAATTGACCAATTCATTTTATAGAAGTCTAACATTCGCTATAATATAATCACAATGCCTTGATGAATGGGTGGACTCTCAGTATATATACTTTTTGTATTTTTTTTAACAAAACAACAGCAAAGAATTCCTGTTATTTTACTGTAATAACTTGCCTAAGTAAGAGCAGCTATTTTTTCCTTTTATTTATTTTTTTAAGGATTTTATCTATTTATTCATGAGAGACACACAGAGAAGCAGAAACATAAGCAGAGGGAGAAGCAGCTCCCCTCAGGGAGCCCGATGTGGGACTCGATCCCGGACCCTTCGATCACGCCCTGAGCTGAAGGCAGACGCTCAACTGCTGAGCCACCCAGACGTCCTGCTTCTAAAATCATAAGACTTGAGGTTCTCAAGTCAAAAAACTTAGATTATATCAACAACCACAATATGAAGACAGTTTTTTAAAGTGCAAAGTTCAGAGATTAACAATGCTGATTTGTTGACCTTTGCTAATATTTTAGCTAATGAACTGGACTTCATAGTCCAATTAAAATGCCTTTTCTTTCCCCCCTGAAAACCCAAACCCTTCTGTGTCTTTGGAGTGCTCAGTTATAGTGTGATTAGTTAAAAAAACAAAGACAAAAAACAAAAAACAAAAACATGCACATTCATTCACTTAATTGGGTTGCCTTTGAGTCTTGGGTTTTCACTTTAGATCTCATCTTAAACATTACACAGACTACAGTACCTCACTACTATTTCTTAAGTGTTAATGGAAAAAACTTCAAAGACCTGGATTCTTTAGTTAGAAAAAAAAAAAAACAATTGGAAAATTCTCACAGATATTTGAGGTTTATCTGGTGTAACTGAAGTTATTTGAGTTGTACTCTTATCTTATTGATTTTTTTTTTCTCTTTTTCTGGCAAGATTACCCATTCCAGACTAGAACTCCATGATATCCAATTTGAGCGCCTCATCTTTCCTCCAGCTGAAAAAAGGACTTTAAAAAGATACTGGTTGAGCATTTTAACATTATCGGAAAATAGTTTTCTCAATATACAGTATTAGTTTTCATTTCTCTGTCTTTGGGCAGAATTGAAGAGGTACGAAGAAAACTGCTGAAGAAGAGTTAAATAATCAACCTTTTCCGAGCCAAACCGTGGGCCTCCCAGTTTGGGTGAGATCAAATATCAGCAAAACATTTTCTAATTTGTGTTCTTTAAAAGGGTTCTTTTCAGGACGCCAAGAGGAATGTGAGGTTTGGCCTCCTTTTTCACATAGGAGTTGCTGAAAGGAGCACTTTATGTCTTTTATGACTATATGTTTCATGAAGAATTTTTAACTTTGTCACAGTGTATAACTAAAGTATTATTTATTAGCTTTTAGCTCTGCATAGGTGTGCACCTCCATAGCCAGGCCCAGCTACTTCTCCTGTCTGGGCGCTCACACGTCCATCTCCTTTATCCCTCCAACCGATTAGTTGCCAGTTTTATGGGTTTCCCACTTGCAATGCTTCTAAAACACACCCCTTTATCTCCTTCAGGCCTTTCTGTTTTTTAGTTCTTGTTCTATATTCTCATTGGTTCAAGCCGTGGAGCTCTCACTCAACCTGGAGCCATGGAGCTCTCACTCAACCTCACCCCTTTCTCCAAAGCTGCCCAATTTATTGTATCAATTGAATTGTTTTGCCTGGTTTCCAAAATGCTCCTTTATCTGTTCTTATCTTCCACGCCCAATTTTTCTTTTCCTGCTCTTTGCAACGTACTCCCAAGTTTCCTGTTTCTCAAAGTAGGGAATTTTTAGCACATGCTTCAGAATCATAGCTGTTTCTTAAACAACATAGACTGCTGATTTCAGACTGTTTCCAGTCTGAGAATCTGCAAATCACCATTCTTCCAGGTGATTTTTTTTTTAAGATTTTATTTATTTATTCATGAGATACACACACACACACACACACATACACACAGAGGCAGACACACAGGCAGAGAGAGAAGCAGGCTCCATGCAGGGAACCCAATATGGGACTCGATCCTGGGACTCCAGGATCATGCCCTGGGCCGAAGGCAGGTGCTCAATCCCTGAGCCACCCAGGGATCCCCTTCCAGGTGATTTTTAAAAAAGGTTATAATGTATGTATGTATGTATGTATCTATGTATGTATGTGAGGGGGGCAGGGGGTAGAGAGAGAGAATCTCAAGCAGACTCAATTATGAGTATAAAGCCTACACAAAGCTGGAACTCACGACCCTTGGACTATGATCTGAGCTGAAACCAAGAGTCTGACACTTAACCAGCTGAACCACCCAGGTGCTCCTCTTCAGGTGATTCCTGTGTACCTTAAAGTGAAGAATCTGTCCTTCTGCTTTGCCTGTCCTCTTTGAGGCACCCTGTCTGTAACTGCTAGAAACATGCCCCTTTTGCCTGGGATACAGCCTCCAGCACATGTTAATTGCGTTGCTTTCTAATTCTGTTTCTCCACCTGCAGTGTGACACAGCTTCCTGGGACAGAGGTCACGTTTGTACAGCATGATAAGGTAGAAAGATCACTGGGCTGGGAGTTGGAGAAACTGGCTTCCATTACAAGTTCTAACTGTGAGGAAAACATGGGTTCGTTCCCGCAGCCTCACTTTGCTCATAGGCAAGGGTGAACCAGCAAAGATGATGCCTAAGTTCCCCTGTGCTCTAAAGAGCCTATAGTACCATTGCTATGGAAAGGTTAAGAGCTTCTCTCTCACACCTGCGTTCAAACCTTAGCTGTGCCATAAGCTTCATAATTTTAAGTGAAGAACGATTTCCCTGAGTTTCAGCTTCAGTGGAGCAATAACACATGCCTTTGGAGGTCACTATGAAGATGATATATGTAAAGTGCTAGGCACAACAAATCAAATCTAAAGGTTTTGGTTGTTATTGCTTTTATTCTGTGTTCTCCCACAGCTCTGATAATGCTCAATAAAGACAGGCCAAACATTACTTGTTAGAGAATCACATTCTTTTCTGAACCCTGTGCTCCTTCATAGCTTTTCTGTATATAGTTTAGTTTAATGATAAAAGATGAAATTGGTTGGATTCAAACTTGGCTCCACTAGTTAATAATTCAGTGGCTCTGTGTATGTGACTTTAACTATTTTGAAATGAGGATTCTAATACTATCTTTACTGCAAGATAATTGTGGGGCTTAAATAAAATAGCAAATGTAAGTGCCCAGCCAATGCCCAACTCAGGGTGAATGCTAGTTAATAATTCTTGTGCCTAGGGTTAGCCTGGTCAATTGAAAGTGAATTGTTCTGGAAATCCAGAGACCTGCAGTAAGAGTTCTGGAATAGCTCTTGAGTGGGTTATATCATATGCCTATACTTCAGGTTCCTGTGCTACAAAATGATGCTAATAATAACCCATTCCATGAGGCAACAAAAATCTTATCCTATAGATAAGGAAACACGTGGGAAAATATATTCAAAAGGCAAGGAGCTATACCAGGCATTACTTATATTTATTGTTATTTTTTCCTCTGTATCTATAAAGTGCGGGAATTAAACCAGATAATAGCCAATGTTTATTTAAATTTTGCCATATTACAGGCATCTAATCCTCATACTTAATCCTCACAAATCCACTGAAATAGATTTTATAATTCCTCTTTTATACCATGTGAAAATTGAGGTTCAAAGAAGCCAAGTATGTTGCTCAACGACTCACACCCTGTAGATTGCAGAGCTGGAACTGGAAACCAGGAAGGCTGATACCAAAGAGCAAACATTTAACCACTATCAAATGACCTCTGAGATCCCTTCTGGCCCACTGATTTTGCCCTTTTGGTTGTGGCTCTTCTATAAAGAGATTGGACATGGTGTTGGAAAAATAAGATGGAGACTTTCAGATCAAGTGAAAGAACCCCTAGGATTTAAAAACAAAGCTGGGTAGTGGTTACATGCCTGAACTTGGCCTTCGGTAGTGGCTCTGCAGTCTTCATGGTGGGAGATGGAAGGCACTGTGGGCCTGCAGCCTGGTTCTTCTTCATGGAATAAGGAAGGCTGAACTATTTAGTTCCCTCACAGAAAAGAATAGTTCCTGCCTCTCCCTAATTTTCTCTATGTCTTGGATCACAACAACACTGTGAGGTATTATTAACCTCCATTTTGTAGATGTGGTTGGAAACAGGCTCAGAATGGTTAAGGACTTTGGTCACAGAGGTAGATCTGTTGAGACTTGGATAGATGTCTCTTGATACCAAGTCTAGTATGCTTTTCATTTCACCACTCTCTCCGGATGATGTTCTAATCTCTAACTGGTCTAACTTGCAAGGTGTGATTTACATAAATATTACTGAAATGTTTCATATTGACTTGATGTGTTACAATGCATTCCTATCTCATTTGTCTTCACAAAGCTCTTGAGTGAAACTCTTTTTCACAGTGAGGAAACTAAGGTTCAGTTAGGCTAAATGACTTGCCCCAAATTCAAATAGCTAATCTGAAGTATAGCCAGAATTACATTGGACTCTTCATCATGGATTTAAACTATGCAGGTCCACTAATACAAATTTTTTAAAAAAATACAGTATAGTACTGTTGAAGTATTTTCTCTTTTTTGTGATTTCCTATTAGCATCTTTTCTCTAGCTTGCTTTATAATAAGAATACAGTATACAATACAAATACATACAAAATATGTGTTAGTGGATTGTTTATGTTCGTAGTAAGGCTTCCAATCAAGAGTAGGCTGTTAGTAGTTAAGTTTTGGGGGAGTCAGGAGTTATACAATGGGGGTTTTCAATTGTGCAGGGGGTTGGCATTCTAATCCTGCATTGTTCAAAAGTTAACTGTATGTTTCTTTCTTTCTTTTTTTTTATTGCACACCATTCATAGTGACTTGGACAATAAGATACCTTTATCATTATTCATTTTCTAGAAAAAGTAGACAAACCAACGAATAATATCAAGAACACAAGTCACCAGAAAATCACATTTGAAATTGTGTTTTCTCTTAAAGTAATTGAAGTGATTCTTTTAAAGGCCTGTTTTAAATTTTAAGAATAAGGGTAGAGAGTTGAATTAAAAGAAGTCAGTACTTTTTTCTTTTAAGAAATGAGAGAATTGGTCAATTATAATATTCACAAGATAACCCCAAAGAGGCTTTCAGCTTTGATTGGGGTCTTAAGCAACTAACTGAAGACTTCTGAAACTTATATTCTTTCACTGATTAATTAATTTTTTCATTTATTATTCAGTAACTGCATTGTGCTAAGTGCTATGCAACATTTGTTGTACTAATGATTACAAAAGAAATTTCAGATATATTTATAAACAAATCAAAATCAAAAGCGAGCTAAATAGTTTGGCTTTCATGCATAGAAGATTAGACTTTATGTCGTTCCTTTATTATTTCCATTGACATGACAATGTCGATTAGCATCACTCCAGCTTCATTTAATCGAAGCCAAGACAAAGAGATAAAAAGGAGTTCAGCTTGTAGTTGAATAATCCTTATTCTTCCATTTTGCAGGTTTTCTTTTCTTACCTCCCAGCCTTTCTCTGTGTGAATAATTTGTGGTTTATTTTTATGAAAAATTTTGTGTTTTATATGTAAGGATAAAGATAAACATTAAACAAAGCTGTGTTTAAAAAATTAATCCCACAGTTATTGCTTTTGATATTTAAATTTTAATTTTTAAAGAGCATTACAATTGGACTTATTAAGAGAATGGGGGTATTTGGCCCATAGGCCAATCCATACATCTGGAAAAAACATGCCAATACAAATTAACAAAAAAGGGAGCCTGACAGTATGTGTGATCGTATAAGATTGGTCCTTTCAGAGGCCAGGCGGCTCACCATCAGCCGGGTTCTGCTGGCTCACGGGGTTCGGCAGGTCTCCTATCATCTCATCAGTTCTTCTGACCCTGCCATTTAGGCGCAGGCTGCCATCCAGCTCAGGAACTAAGCCCATCATTGCACAATTGGAATGAGAAACAAACAAAAAGCCCTTAGCAAGTCTTCACTTGTCTGATTTAGGAAATAGCATCCCTGATGATCCCTACGCATGAGATTGTCTGGAGAAGCTATTCTCCATTTCTACCTTACACCAACTTTTTTTGGCTACATGTTTAAATGTAGAAGGTAATAGAATCCGGTTGGGCTGCCATGTTAACAATTTCTGCACGCTCACACTGGGGTTTTCTGCAAGAAATTTCTCCTGTGAAAGTGGAATACTCTTTAGCTCTCACACCACCAGGTAACTAAATCCTTGAGCCTTGGACTATAATCCTAAGACTCCTAAAAACCAAAAGCTGTTTCTTCACTGAAAAAAAAAAAAAAAAAAGTCCATGACCCCAGAATAACTTTCTTTCTTAAGAAAGAATATTTCTCTTTTGACTGTAACTTTAATTAAACTCTATTAACTTTAATTTAATTTAAGCTACTTAAATAGTTCAAATGCTATTAAACTCAAAGAACACATTTTTTTTTTTAAGGTATTTAGTTCCTGGGCATTTTTCCTCGATCTCAAACAGCCTTAATTACTATCCACTTATTGTTAAGTATATCATAAAATAAAATATACTGTATAAATTGCATTAATCTCCATAAAAGTAAACTTGAAGCAGAGCCATAAAGTAACCAAATCAGAGTACAATGAAAAGGCAAAGTGCATAAAACATCTTCAAACACTTGGACCTCCATGGATGGGGAACAGATTTTTCTGCATTCTTCTATTATTTCTATGGAAATGAGAACAGGCATTTTCATGTATGGAGTATTATTTTATAATATTTCCATCTATTATGTGATTTTCTTCCTTTTCTCCCTGCCCTATTTTAATGTCTTTCCCCCTAAAGAGCTTCTCTGTATCTATAATAATTTTCATAAGTTTGCCAAGACATTTTTACTAAGAGGAATAAAGTAAATTTGATTTTGGAGGAACACATTTTCCTTTCATAATTGCTCATATAATTATGGCACCCTGGCACATACTAGTAACTAGGGAAAGAAGACTATTTAATTATATTCTAATGAACTTTCACAAATATACAACTTTTCAAATCCATAAGAAATGTAAAAAATTCTTTTCACCAAGCAGAATATTGCTTGAATTCTATTTTCAACAATATTGTCCATTTAATCACTCTGAGTCAAAATTTTCATTGTCATAGAACTATAGATGTTAACTTCAGAATATAGAATCATTGATTCTTGGGTTAGGAAGCCATTCTAGATGTCTTCAAGTCCAGTTCTTCTATGGCCTGGATAAGAGATGTTTTATTAAACCTTTTCTAATTTGCAGTACACAATTGTTCATGACACATTGCTTAAATACCTCCAGGAATATAATTTTTACCATCAGAGAAGCCAGCTTGCTCCAGCGCTGAACAGTGCTAACAGCAGATATGTCTTGAGCATCTACTATGTGCAAGATATTTTTCTAGATATTATGTGGGATATAATTTGCGTCAGACTTTACTTTTGTACATGAAGTACTGATGCAAGGCAAGGATAGAACATGTTTGTGTGAAAGACATGGCATGATTGGCTGTTGTAGAGAATCTGTGTTCACTCACCCTCTGAGATTTCAGGTGCTCTGACCTCCACTAGACAGACAGTTGAGGCAGGACAGAGATGACTCCCTGCCACACATCATAGCGTCTACTTTGAACATTTTCTGTCCTGGGCCCCCTACAGTACAGCTCCTAGAGTTTCTATCTGAACTTTCCCTTCCTGCCCAACAACTTTTAATTGACAGTCCATTTGCATAAGCATCTGGAAATTGGATTTGGCACTTCCTAGAATCTCTTTGCCTGATCACACTTGCAGTTCCTGTGTCACAATTCATGGACAAGTAGTTCCCACTCTCACACCTAATATAAGATTCCAGGACCTTTGGACACAGTGCTGGCCCACCCCCGGTTCCCAGACATGCTGAAGCCAGTGGAGCCAGGCATGTATGTCATGGAGAATAGCTGGTCTTAAAGACCAGCTAAATAAAATTCTCTTTTTAAAGGGTCCATTAGGAATTGGAAAGCCCTTCTGGTGAATGCAGGAACTACTATCCTTTTCAAAAATGGAGTCACTTTTAACATCTGAAACCTCCTGGCCAGTCATTTGATACAGTTAACATTATTAGTCTCTCTTGATAAGGAAAATATAATAAAAATTAACTGTATTCAAAATACTTTTATATTTCCTACTTGTCTATATTTAATATTTAAAAAAAAATAACAGCATTTATGCATGTGAGACATTATTTACTCCAACTGCTTGATATATTTATAGTTTTATGAAACTGTCAATAAGCACTCCCAGGGATACATGTTTCATGGAATTTGAGCCATATGATGATAAAAATATAATTATAGAATCATACTGAGCAAAGCAGATTACACATGCTATCTATTTTAGGGATCTGTGGGATCCCTATGGTATCTGTATGGTCACGCTCTATTTTATGAGTGAGAAAACGGAATCTTCCAGAGTATATGTGTCTTGCACTGGACAGAGATGGGGTTTGACTCCAGACCTGTCAGCCCTGAGAGCCCCTACCCTATGACTTTGTAACTGGGAAGGGGGTTACAAATGAAGGTGAGAGAGTCTGAGGTGATTGACTGCAAAAACTGCACCCAGAATTACCACCATGCCCAGCTCAGGCACCTCTGTTGTGTAAGCTGATGTGTTCACCATTCTCCCAAGCGAACAGGAAGCTGACAGTGAAGGTAACAAGAAAAGAGTGTGTGAGGGGCGGGGGGAGAGCAGGAGGTGGTGTTTCAATTTTCTTTTCTTTTTTTCTTTCTTTTTTTTTTTAATTTTTTATTTATTTATGATAGTCACAGAGAGAGAGAGAGAGGCAGAGACACAGGCAGAGGGAGAAGCAGGCTCCATGCACCGGGAGCCCGACGTGGGATTCGATCCCGGGTCTCCAGGATCGCGCCCTGGGCCAAAGGCAGGCGCCAAACCGCTGCGCCACCCAGGGATCCCTGTTTCAATTTTTCTATAGCAGCCACTGAGCTAATTGTTAAAATTTGGTTTTTAGTTGATTCAACTCATCCATACAATTGTGTTTTCTTAGTGTTGCTTTTCTTACTCTATTTCTGTGGTGTGATTACCACTTAGATTAGCTGAACACATTCCTCGGTTTTACCTCCTAACCAAAGCAAGATAATCATTTAATTAATAATCTGAGTCCTCCAAGTGAACACAAGGACAATAAGAAGTTTCAATAAAAAATAAAAATAAAAAAAATAAAAAAATAAGTTTCAATTATAATAAAATATAGGAAGTGTCAAGTATAATAAAGAGAAGCAAATAAAATACTCTAGAAGTTAAGAAGAAGGAAGCATTATTTTAACCTTATTAAATCAGAAGAGGCCTTATGCAAGAGTAAGTTGGTATTTTTTTCAGATAGTTAGGCTTTGGGAGTTTAAAGTTGATAAGGAGACGGGCCTCTATGTAGAGGGACCATTCCGTTGTCATCTAAATCAGGACATGTTGGAAAGTAAAAGGGATCACTTTTAACGATTACACCTGAGCAACAAACCGAACTTGGACTATCCTGGGCAAGCCAGCATATATAAGGGAAAGGGGAGGATAGCTCTACTTAGAACAAGAAAAGGGAATTGTCAAAAATCAGATCAGAAAAGTGCATTGGGACCATGTCGCGAAGGACCTTAAGTGCCAGGTGGTGTTTTATAGACAGTCTACTCATTGAAAGTTTGTAAATAGGTGGATACATGATGCAAACGGAACTGTCTTTAGAAAGAGTAATCTGACAGTGGTAAGAGGAATGGCAGCAGGCAGACAGGGGAATATTTACTTGATATGCTCATGACTTCTTTACCATCAACAAGTCTTCTTAGAGAATTTGACTTGTCAAAGTTTATAAAAGATAGACCGATGTACATGTATCCAATTTTTCTTGATTACATCTGATAGAACCAGGGTGGACTTAGGACTTTTGCTGGTCCAGTGAAATATTTTCCTCTCCAGAAATTTGTAGTTGAGACCAGAATCCAGCTTTCTAAGGTGTAGGAATTCATCCTTTTGGAATATTTGAGATGGGCCATGAGCAAAAATGAGGTTAGCAGAGAACTTATGTATGGAGAGAGATCAATGCTGCAAATGTGCAAAGTGAAACAAGTATGTGAGGTGGTGTGTGTGTGTGTGTGTGTGAGAGAGAGAGAGAGAGAGAGAGAGATTGAAGAGAGGAGGGGGAGGGAAGGAAGAGAGATGTTGCTTAATGACTTTGAGATCTTGTGATACCTGCTATACCTCATGCTACATGATAGTCTTTTGTGTGATCATTAACTAATTTTATCATAATATAATTTGATTAAGTTTATTTTTCTTGAAAACTATGCTGCTCTAAGATAAAATGCTGTCCAGTAAGACTCACCCATTGATTCTGGATCCACCTTTTTTAACAACACAAAGCAAAACTCATGATAGCTTTACAAACACTCTAAGACCAGCATTGCTGTTTTATACAATTTCCTCTTCTTCAGGTTAAATATTTCTCTCTAAGGCAACAGTTGTTTGGTCATTTGTTTCTTGTTAGGAAGGTGCTCAAAATTGAGCACGCTGTTTGAGATATATTCCAACCAGTACAATAACCAGTCAGGCTATTGCTTCACGTGCTTCTTTTCTCCTTGTATCTATTGACTACAGAGGCAAGAAAATCAAAGCATTCACTCTCCCTGACTCTTCCAGTTATGGGGAGGTAGAGAGGACTTGTAGAATATCCCTAGTTAATGTTGTGCAGCTGGAAGTCGCCACTAAGAACATTTCTTCCTGGATGAACAGGCAAAAATCCTCTAGGAGAAGCATCTTTTAGCCTTCTCTTGTCTAGGATGAGGGTAAGATGCCTGGAAGTGTAGCATCCCTCATGCAAATATGAGTATGTAGCAAGGATGCTGATGCTGGGGAATAAAAGGAGCCAGGTTCTTAGATTCTATCAGTGAGCTGGACTGCCCTCCATGGACTGCAACATCAGTGCTCGTTGCATGAGATAATAAGTTCCTTTTTGCTTAAAGCAGCATAGCATATTTTTGTGTGTGACTTGCATACAAATCTTCATTGATAAACCTTCTGAAGTCTGGATATGATACTTTTGTAAATATGATTTTAGAGTATATTGGCATTTAAACCCTCCATGTCATATAATCACTGTAATTCATTCAATCCTAGTGAAATTTCTCCTAATTTTCAAATTTATCTTCTATGATAGATATTCATAATTTCTAGCTATAAAGCATAGTTTTTTTTAAGATTTTATTTTTTTCTATTTCACTTAATAGATAAGGGAGACACACACACACACACACACACAGAGAGAGAGAGAGAGAGAGAGAGAGAGAACACAAGTAGGAGGAGCGGCGGAGAGAAAAGGAGAAATAGACTACCCACTGAGTGGGGAGCCCAGTACTGGGCTCTATCCCAGAACCCTGAGATCATGACCTGAGCTGAAGGCAGATGCTAACAACTGAGCCATCCAGGCGCTCCTAAAACATAGAGTTTTATTCCATTTCCTAAACTCTGCCTCTTCTGTATATCTGCTTTCCTCCTCTCTTCTATAATGAGAGAGAGAGAGAGAGAGAGAGAGAGAGAGAGAATAATCAACATCTAATAAACTGATATAAAAATGTGGCAAAAGATTTACAAATTTCTAAGGCTAGAGTTTAGTACTGGATAAAGAGAAGAGTAAATCATAATTTGAACACTATAGGACCAGTGAGGAACTGAAGGCTATACGTGTGACAGGGCCTCCCAGCCCTGCCACCATGAGGTTTTCTAGGAATCTCTTGATGCTTAGAAGCTGCCTGGGGATATAGAAGAAGATACATGGGCTGTGGGATAACCGAGAATAGATATTCCTCAAAATAGACCCAATAAATTGCAAGAAACTAAGCTTTAAACAAAAATTGACTATGTTACCTAGAATGGGTATTTTTTTCCATTGCTATTCAGAGAAACAGAGGTTCGTGATCAAATTATATTCCTTCACATCATCTGATTTAAAGTGTGTGATCTGTAAAGTCACTTTAAGTATAGAATACTTGGTTTAAGAAAGTGGTAGGAGAGTTGAAAAGAGGATCTCACAGTCAGTGGATTAAGAGGTAACATTTGAACAAAACCATAAAGGATGTACATGGTTTTTAGTGGAACAGAAAAAAGAAGTATAAAGAAGATCATTTTTTAAAGATTTATTTATTCATTCATGAGAGATACAGAGAGAGAGGCAGAGACACAGGCAGAGGGAGAAGCAGGCTCCAGGCAGGGAGCCCAAAGCGGGACTTGATCCCAGGACTCCAGGATCGAACCCTGAGCCAAAGGCAGGCGCTTAACCACTGAGCCACCCAGGTGTCCCAAGAAGATCATTTTATTTTATTTTATTTTATTTTATTTTATTTTATTTTATTTTATTATTTTTATTTTTCCCAAGAAGATTATTTTAGAGTCGGGACACTGGGGCAGAGGAACAGAGCCTGGTTGGGAAAGGCAAATCGTCTGTAGCTGGAGTGGATCTACATCTACATTGATGGAAGCACAAAGTTTCAGGATTAGAAAGGATATTAGAAATGTATATATATATATATTATATTAATAATATAATATATAATATATGTATATATAAATGTAAATATATGTATAATATACAACAAATTATATATATATTCATCTGATCTCCTCATTTTATAAGTGAGGCCATTGAAGCACAGGCTAGTAAATGGCACCATCCCTCTCCTACCAAGGGTGGGCTCAGTCTTTAACCCTGCTCCCCAGGTGCAAGCGAGGGCTCCATTCTCTATGTACCCTGCAGGATTGCAGAGGACCATAGTATGAGCTAGTTCATACTATGTGGAAATTCACAGACTGTTTTTGAAACAGGATTTAAGAAAAGTAATCTGTCTATAGAGATGAATAGGGTCGATTAAGAGAAGGAACGGGGTTAGACAGATTAAAGCAGCAGAAAAGGAACCTGTAAAGGATCATTGCAGTTGTTCAGGGGAGAGGTAAGAGAGCGAGGGTGTGGCACTGCAATAATTCTAATTTTTGGATTGTAACTATTATTGCTCATTAGGCAATTTCCTGAGGTCCTCTGGTTTCCTGGTGACTAAAATAGTGCTTAGGGACTCTTGAATGAACTGTTGAATGAACGTGGAAACAGATGAAGGCTAATGATCATAGAAATGCAGAAGGAGAATTCAGGGAAAGGAATATTTTTGAGCCTCATACCATCATCAACTGGCAGGCTTTGGAGAAGAGATGCTGAGTTGATTTGCACCTACAGAGTTTAATGTAGAGAAGTGACCTCCAGGAGGATTTCTCGGGCAGGCAATTAGGAAGTGAGCCTGGAGCTCTGAAAAAAGGTTAGGCCTGCAGAGGTACAGATCTCTGGAAAAAAATGAGAAATATGGTGCCAGTGATTTCCAGGCGTTACACAGGGCTCTTTACATAACTAGCAAAATGAAAATGGGTCCCGCTCTCCTCTTATCAAAGTGATTGTGCCCTCCAGTGAAAAAATTAGAACTTGTCCCTCATATATTGTTATTGGTCTCTCTCTCTCTCTCTCTCTCTTTTTTTTTTTGTTTCGTTTTGTTTTGTGCTACTTTTGTAGCACACATATGAGTTGACTGGCCTTTTAATTCAGCAGTTTTAGTCAGCTAAATCCTGAAACTGAATAATGCATGGGTGCGGTGTTGTTTACTGGGAACAAGTAGTTTATTTTATTGCCTAAATCTCAAATCCTTGAATACGTTTCCTAAGAAGTCATCTGATTTGGACAATTACTGCAAAAATAGAGCAGAGAACAAGGAGTAAACCCGTATCATTCAGTTGACTTGAATTATTGAGTGTTTTTGTTTTTCTAGAATGCTTTTACTAATAGAAGATCAGTGTCTCCCATTCCACACTAAATAGTGTGAAATATTTAAATTATTAGTTTGAAGATGTGCCAGCATTGCAGCCTGCATGTCTCATCCTGTTCTTCATGGGGAAAAAAAAAGGAAGGAGGGACAGAGAGAGAGAGAGAGAGAGAGAGATTGGAGTGGTAGAATAGTATCCCAAGAAGAAAGTTTCCGCGAAAGGACTGTATTTCTATGTTTTTACAAGATGAAAGCCCTCACACCAGCAACATTATAGCTATTGTCACATCCCAGGCATTTATTGTCTAGAATTAATAGTGAGGGGCAATGTCTAGGCGTGGCAGCTGATATGACTTCACAGCCGCCAGCCTGTGCTAAGCCGAGAGCCCTCACAGATCATCCTTTGAGAAGCACCACCCTGATGGCATCAGCACTGACCTCGATGACAAGGGACTCGCATTCTTGTTAGGGCTCTGTCTGTGGCTAACCATATGTCCCGGGGAAAGTCATTTAGCGTCTGCTTCGGTTTCCTGTCTGAATACCTGACCCTTCCCGCTTTACAGAGATCTTGCAAAATGAATTAGAGAATGCTTTGTACTCTCCTAAGAAAGGTGCTCGGTGATTCTAAAGGATTATTATTAATTCACCCTGAATAAAGACTATAAACTAAGCTGAACAATAAATAGGCCTGATGAAAGTGCTGGCAGTTTCCTGCTCCGTATAACACAAATCTCTGCCTTGGCTACTATTAGCACCGAATGAGCTCAGCTGCTCGTTCCAAAAGTTTAATCAGTAATTTTATGTGGTTGCGCATTTGGTGATGTTCAAATGAACGTGAATAGAGATGAAAGTAATGTTATCTGGGGACAGATTGATCCAGAGATGGGATTTTTTGTAATTAAGAACAGTATTTTATACGTGGCCACAACAAGCACCCAAATAATTTTTTAAACAATGGGAACAGAAACCGAGTGCCACCTGATGTTGGACTGTTTAGTTTAAAGATTTATCCTGTAAACAGCCAGCAGCAGAATGTTGGCCCACAAAGAAGGACTGAAGTATCTTGTGGCAAATCTTTAATTTGTGGCTAATGACTGAATCTATCCCGTGTAATTTCTAAGTCAGGAAATCTGAGAAAATAAATATAGGAGAGGTTGAAGACCTGAAAATAAAAGCCAGGCAACTTAAACCCTCAGCAGTTAAATTTATATTTAACAGTGATTAAGTACCAGGATCATATAAGGGGCTGTAATTTCATCAGGAGGCATGAAAATGGCTAAGTGTTCATTTTAACTGAACAAAGCAGATTTAGTGCTTGCCTAAGAAAGGAAGGAGAAACTCAACTGTGAGCAAGACACAAATAATTCTAGTTGACTTATGGTGGGCTAAATAGAAACGGGTTTTTGAGGGAGTCAATTAAAATTATTTTTATTGGGGAGTTTTCTACAATATCCCTGAATCTACAAGTTGGCAATTTATCGATTAGCCATCCAAAGAATGTAAACAGGAACGTTTTCTCCCTGTATCTCCTTCATTAAAGAGTTAAAGTGAAAGAAAAAAAAAAACCATTAATCTGACTTCTGCCTTCCAATTTAACCTCGTCTCCTGCAGCTGCTCCAACAAAGCCTACCGTCAAGCCAGCTGTGACAGGGTCTCAGAAGCTGACATATCTTTGCTGGGGGTGGGGTGGGGTGGGGGGAGGTGTGCCTCTTTCTGGAATGTTCTTCCATTCCTCTATTTAACTCCTGCTCATTCCTAGAGAATCAATCACTCCCACTCTCCCCTGCCTCTCCTGCTGCACCCCAACTGAAAGCCCCACCCTCACCCTTTCTGCTCTGGGAACTTCATGCATTTGCCTTTATTCTATCCCATACTGACTTTTTTGAAACTTGCTTGGCCTCCCTTTCCCTATAAAGCCAGAGACCAGTAAGCTATATGCTCACTTTTTGAGCAGATTTCTTCTCTTTGTCACTGTCACAGGGAAAGCTCTCCTTCATTCTGGATCCATGCAGCATTACAGGTTTTGGACTTGTCGCCTTGTCTTAGAACCCCACTTAGCCTTTGGATCACTTGAAACATTTTGACTCCATTCACTCTGAAGTGCCTCAGTTCAACTCTGTGATGGTTTTCTGGCCTCCAGCACCTACATTCCGTCTTAAGGCCACTGGACCAGAATCCCAGTAAGATGCAAGTGGAGGGAGAAATGGCAGTTAAGGCGTTTATTATATTGTTTCATAATAAGTAGTCGGCTTGTCGGTCTTCTCCAACTGACAGCAAGTTCCTCGAGGGCAGAGCTTGTATTATGTTCATGTTGGCATCTAAAAGACCTGGCACAGTGCCAATACATAGTAGATGCTTAATGAATGTTTATAGAATAAACGAAGTAGTTGTGGATTCCAGCATGATACTACTTTTATAGTTTAATCCTTACCTGAGATAATTTATTCTTCAACCAGGACAGAATAGGTTTGTTTACAAAGAGGCCAGATGAAAGCATGTGGATATATTGGTCATAATGAAGAGGTCCTTCTCCTCTCTGCTCTTTACCAGTGTAAGAGGATTTGACGGCTTTGTGAAACTTTGAAAAATTTCACAATGGCCTAGTAGCTTAGTAGCTTAGTAGTCTACTGATGGCATAGTAGACTCTGGTCGTCGTGTCTCCTAGTTACTTATTTGTATTCTCTCATTGTCTTGCATGGGGAAGTCTGATCAGAATGCTGGCCTCTGATTTTCCTACCGAGGAGAACCAGAGCCTGGCCCATGAATACAGATCCTTTGCTGGCTTTCTGTTGCCTGTGAACTAAGTTTCCAAATGGCAGTGTCCCTGATGTTGATCAGTAAACCTTAATGTTAAACATGATGTCTTTGACATAGTAGACACCTGATATGTGTTTGTTGAAAGGCTGAATGATGATCTCCAAGGTTCCTGTCTGCTGTCTCCTGCCCCAGATCCTCTGTCACAGGCCATGCCCACCATTAGGAAATCACTATCCCACTTGGCAGCTCTCATGTCCTGGCCACGCAGAAACACCAATTCTGAACGTTGCATGCTATATCTGGTGCCTCTGGCTCTGCTTCCTAAACCCATTTCTTTAGAATAGTCAGTGCTTTTAATATTGGTTTCCCTCTAATTCTCTGGGTTTCAAGTCAAAGACTGGCAATATCTTTTTCCTCTACTTTCTTCCAAAGCCCTGAGTTGCCATTAACATTTAAAAAAAAAATCTGGGATACACTTTATGATGCTCTGCAGCTCTCAGCACCCACTTGGCCCACAAATGTTGGCTGAATTGAATTCAGTTTGAATTTCCATGGCTAGATGCCCATTTCCCTCTGTTCTCATTTACTGTGCATAGTGGGCCTCAATGATAGGGGAGATTAACCTGGCGAGGGCTGAGGTTCAAACCTCTGAGTGCTGCTCTGACATTTTTCCAGATTCTTCATGAGCTTTGGAAGAGGCCACTTAAACAGAAACCTATGTCCTTAGTAGGAAGTTGTCCACTTTTACTGAGATTAAGATTAAAATTTATAATAAATTCAAGCCAGATCTGTTTCCTAATTATCATTCTAGGTGGAGGCACGTTTTTAGAAATGGGGCAAAGTCATCTTAGTGATTTTATTCACACTGTGGAGAGCCAGAACTCCAAGAGACCCAGCCTCTTTCCCCCCCTCCTCCCATCAACTCATTCCCAGCTGAAATAAGCCATGGCAAGATATGTTGTGTTGTCTGTTTTGATAGAAGTTTTTAGATCTCTTCTTTCTAAGTTCATTAAAGCTTTTCTTTTTCTCTCCTGTAAGTGTACGTTGTTAGCCTTGGGGTTCTGGCCAAATTCCAATTTGAGCAATTAATTACATTTCAATGCTCAGCCCTCCCTGCAGTTTCAGAAAGAAGGTGCATTCTTTGTCTTCCTCAGCAAGTAAGTGCCGATGGTGAAGCAGCTGTTGCTGCCTCCCCAGAGGAGGATAGTTTCAGAAGTGGTGAGAAAGCTTCCTGCCTCTTTGAGGGAGCTGCTTGCAAAGTGATCTGGGACAAAAGGCATCCCTGTGAACGTGAGGCATTTTTACTACAGTGGCCTCCAAGCCATCCATCATTCGTCTTTTGAACCACTAGCTTAGCCCAGAACAAAATGGGAAGTGATTGTGTTTTCTTGAAGAGCTGTTCCTGAATGTGATGGCTTCCTTTGAAGCCCTGTCAAAGGGATGTTTTTGTTTTGTTTTTGTTTTTCTGAAATCCCTTCAGTTCGCAAGCACCTCCTGCAAGACCTCACACCACAGCCTGACATCATGCTCCGTACCGAAGTGGCTGCCTTCACAGCTAACAAAAGCCAAAGAGCACACAGATACAGATTGTTCTAAAGGAGAAACTTAAAGAAATGAAAGGTGTTTTCTTTTTAACTTCAAATAGCAAAAGCAATGAATATTCGTTGGAAAGCCTGGGTGATAACACAACACCCAAATTCACTGGTAGAGGTTCCCTGTGACATGATCTAACAAGTTGGAGATGCAGTAAGCACAGTTACATCCTGCAAGTTATTTTGGAAAGGTATAGGAATAACCCTTTCTAGATGTGCACTCTGTGTTTTACTTGGCCCAGACAACAGTGCCTGATGGAATGATAATTGGATGTTGATGAAAAACATCAATCATCGTTGCATTGTGACTCGAGTTATATTTGTTTAATGTTAAACTTGAAGTTGTGAAATAAACCATTCAAACTGGGGAAGGGTGATTGCGTTTCTAAAACTTCATTCTTTTGACTTACTAGGCAAGAGTGACTCATTCCTCATATCAATAGAGCTTATTGAAAATTCCAGGGCTACACACCGAGGTTTGAAGCATTTGTCAGGTAAAGAAAAATCCTTTTTTCAGATTGTTGTTCTTACACTATCCTTCCTAGAGCTGGTGGGGTTTGGTGTAGCCCTGTTGCTAACATTCTTGTTGTTCAGGCAAGCTGTTATTTACTTTTACGTTTTTCAAAAACATATAACCTGTATATTGCTCTGGGATCCAGTACCTTTTTATTCAGGTCTAGGCGATAAATGCCAGTCTCACGAATACGGGTCTCTCCGTGCAAACAGCTGGTGACACTCAGTCTCCTCCCATGTTTACCCATCATGAAGGGAAACAGTACCTCTTCCCCACCATTTCATTCTCTTCCCCCTTCTGGCTCATTCCCTCATGGGAAAGCACAAACAAATCCTCTTATTCCTGTTTTCACCATTCCCAATTCTGTTCATATTTCATCCCATAGATCGTTCTCTCATATGAGCACCCTTCCTGATTCCCTACCCTAACCTTCCCCCATGTCCCATCATCCGGGGAAATCCTTGTCCCTCTCATTCTCACCGGTGCAGCTCTGGGCCATTATTTCAATCTCAAATTATACATTTGTTCTTCAATTGTTCCCTCACTAGACTGTCAACAAGAGAACAGTTTCCCCATACTCATTGGCTCACTGTTTTTTTTGTTTGTTTGTTTGTTTGTTCTGTTTTTCCTACTTCCAGTGCCCAGCCTAATGCCTGGAAAAAGACATTTGTTAGATAAACACAAAAATCATGAAAAAAAAAAAAACAAAACCCTCCACATACTTTCAATTACTTTCATTACTAAACATACTTTCTTTTAAAGTACCAACAATTGGGATCCTTGGGTAGCTCAGTGGTTGAGTGCCTGCCTTCGGCCCAGGGCGTGGTCCTGGAGTCCCGGGATCGAGTCCCACGTCAGGCTCCCTGCATGGAGCCTGCTTCTTTCTGTCTCTGCCTCTCTCTCTATCTCTCTCTGTCTCTCATGAATACATAAATAAAATCCTTAAAAAAAAATAAAGTACCAACAATTAAGATATTTAGATTTCATGTAGGAATGCAAATTTTATCCCTCATTTTGAAAATTTCCTATGTTGTATTAATTAGGAATGTGCCAACGATGTATTTTCTTCTAACTTATGGTTTCCATTGAGACAGGCGTATTTCAGTTACATGCTGTGGCTAACTAGTTTTTTTTCTTGTGAGCTACTTGGATTGGAACTACTAGCTCTAATATCACTTTGATGCCCAAAGGAAACTTATTGAATAGGGCAAAAGTACTTTTGCATATTTAAATCTATTCTATCCTCACAATAGCTGTGTAGGGTTGATACTTTTAATTATCATTTTCAGAAAAGGAAACAAAGGATCAGAGAGGTTAAGTGGCTTGCCAAGGTCACATAGCTGGTTCATAAAATTATCAGGACGATCTGTAAAGAAAGATGCTTGCTTTATTATATGAACTGACCTATAACTAAATATTTCGAGGCCAAGAAAAGAAGACTTCCTGATTAAGTTCTGTTTTGGATTAGTGAAATCAACCTGACAAAACCAACAATACAAGCTGGACAAATTGGTCAGTAATTGAGCTAAAACTTTTGTTCACCAAACTGACCATCACTTTGCACTGAGAAAATCAAATATGATTTTGGCATCGATGTAGCTACAGGCTGTATTTAAACAGATGTGTCAAACTGCTACAAGCTTACTCATCAGCTAAAACCAAAAATTCAAACTTGATGATGTGGAAGGTCAAAGGCTAGGGCCACGCCTGGTGAGCGGGTAAGGGGGGGTGGTATCTCTAGGATCCACAGAGAATGGGATTAATGGCATTGCCCCCATTAATATTACCCAGTGGTGACCCAGGGTATTAGGGCCTGAGAAATGTGTCCAAAAATATAGACCCCTCATGAAGATAAGCCAGTCACTCCAGCTGAATCGCATCATTTTTGCAGAGGGGCAGCAAGTCCTACAGGCCGGCAGCCATACAATGGCTCTCAGCTCATGATATGTTCAAAGTGCCGCCTGTTGGTTTTCCCATGCACAGCAAAATATCTTTCTGTTTCTGCATGCAGTCTAAACTCCAGTACTTTAAAAGGAAAACACACACACACACACACACAAATAAATAAAATAAAATAAATAAAATAAAATAAAATAAAATAAAATAAAATAAAATAAAATAAGGATAAAACAAAAACACAGATGAAACCAGCAGGAAAAACTACGTTTTTTTTGGGTTTTTTTTTTTTTTTTTTTTTTTGACTGGGACTGCATGATACATGATGTTAAATAATCAAATTGATTGGATTTTTAAATTTGCAGTCAGTTCCTTTGGCATTGTGCACTCACAGTTCTAGGCAGAATGGATTTGATTAGAGAAAATGGCTTACAAAGATTCATCTCTTATTTGGGCCTCATGTACCCAGGAACATTTTTGAATGGCCAAGCTAAGACTTTATTTACATACTTACATAATTTTCTTTCATCTTGGGATTTCAAAGAGCTTTATAATGTTGCTTTCTGAGTTGATTAAGCCTCACAACTTCACTAAACAGTGTAGTGCAATATTACAGATGAACCAGGGGAAGAAGCAGGATTTCCGTTTCTTGTGTGCATTTTCTGCGTGCTTGAAACTAGTTAATAAAAAAAAAAAAGAAAGAAAAGAAAAGAAAAGAAAAGAAAAGAAAAGAAAAGAAAAGAAAAGAAAAGAAAAGAAACTAGTTAATAAAGAGGGATGCCACATATAAAGGTCTCTTTTTTAAATAAAATTTCCAGTTTGGAATAATTTTTGATTTACAGAAAGGTTGCGAAGGTGGCAGCGAATTCCATACCCTTTACTCAGTTTCTCCTTGATGTTGACACCTTAGAGAACTATGGCAGGACGCCTGGGTGGCTCAGCAGTTGAGTGTCTGCCTTCAGCTCACGGTGTGATCCCAGGGTCCCAGGATCGAGTCCCACATGGGCTCCTTGCGTGGAGCCTGCTTCTCCCTCTGCCTATGTCTCTGACTCTCTCTCTCTCTCTCTCTCTCTCTCTCTCTCTGTCTCTCATGAATAAATAAATAAAATCTTAAGAAAAAAAAAGAGAACTATGGCACACTTGTCAAAACTAAGAAATTAACATTGGCTTAATACTACTAACTTAGAGATATTTTTTTTTGGATTTCACAAGCTTTTCCATTAGTGTCCTCTTAGTGCCCCAGGACTAAATCCAGAACACCACACTGCATTTACTTGAGATGTCTTAGTCTCCTCTGATCTGTGACAATTTCTCAGACTTGTCCTGTTTTCACGACCTTGCCAGTTTTGAGCGATGCTAGTCAGATATTCTGAAAAGTGTCCCTCACATTTTTCTTATGGTCAGGCTGGGCTTATGTGTCTTTGTGACCAACACCACAGACATGAAATGTCTTTCTCATCACATTATCATATGATATCAGGGAACATATGATATCAATGTGACTTATCACTGATGATGTTAACCTTGAGCATTTGTTTACGAAGTGTTTCCCAGGTTTCCCTATTGCAAAGTTATTTAAGTTTTTTCTCCTTTCCCTACTATATGCTTTGTAAGAGAGTCACTAAATTTGAAATTCAGCTACACTCAAATGGGAGGGAAAATTAAATAGTGGAGGGACAGTATCTACATATGTTGTTTGGAATTGTTTCATAAGAAGATCTCTCCCTTCTCTCCCTTTTATTTATTTACTCAGTCATTATTTATATCAGTGTCAGCTCATATTTATTTTATACTTTGTGTTATAATCCAATGTCACATGGTTTTATTTGCATAAACTGTTTTCTATTTGACTATTGAGAGCCCTTTCAGATTGGCTTCTATATAAAGGCTTGTTCCTAAATTATTCTTTTAAAAAACATACTCTTCAGTATAATTTTATTCAACCGTATACTCCACCAATATTTTGGAGGTTTTTACAATGCCAAAGGTATTATGCCAAGAAAATATTAAGCCATATTTATTGAACTACCACTTGCCAGGTTCTTGTAGACATTATCCATTTAATGATTAAGGCAGTCCTAGGAGGTACTGTTACTCTCCTTTAAGGGATGAGATAGCTCAAGTTTAGAAAATTTAAGCTAGGTTCCTCAAATTGGTAAGTAGCAGAGAATTACAGAAGTGTTATATCCTTTGTAGATTATAACCTAGCATACCTAATGGGAGGTGGTATTTTTCCAAAGATTTAAGGATATGATAATTACCAGCAAATATAATGGGATGGCATATCTTGGCATCAAACAAATCTAGATCTTTTCAGTTGCCAAGAATTTCCAATCTGCCCTCTAACACACACACACACACACACACACACACACACACACACTATTCCTGGTATCCTTACTTAGCATCCAGTTACATCAGTTACAAAAAGATAGATTACACATATCTGTTTGCTTTACAGTTTAGTAAACTTCTGGTAAACTTTAGTAAGGATTTGTGTCTTATGCCTCTAGTTTTGTTTGGTACTCCTATTTTTTGATGCTTGAGCAGCTAGTTTTCAAATACAGTTTACTAGAGGACATTGTGATTTGTCAGTATCCCATCCTCTGTTTCTGAGAATGGTCTGTGCCCATGTTAGGCATAGAACACTCATGGGTTTCTTGAGTGGAAATAGATGATATTCAATTTGCCATCTCTGTTAACACACCACCTCTACCACACACACACATACACAGGATTGTAATTGAAGCCACTTTCTGATAATAGCAGATGGCACAGTTTTGGAGGGAAGGTCAAACTCTAGAAATAAGAATTGTCAAAAGGTTTCATGCATAAATGAGGGATGCTGTGTTAATGTTTCCTTTGTCCAGGAATATGTAAATGAGAAAACTGGTTTACATTAAAGCAAGAGGAATTACAGTTAACTGTAAATAAAGAAGAATCTCTTACAAAACAGGGAAACTGGAATGTAAAGTCTTCATGGTAAAAAATAAACTGGTCTTCATGAGGTGCCTTCAAGAACATCATTTTTTAAGGATTGCCAAACCCAATATGTGTGGCCACCTATTAATGTGTCAGACCCTTTCTGGGAATTTTGGAAATAAGATGAAGAATAGACTTTGCTCTTAAGGAGACGTGAAAATTGTTAGTGGAACAGAATACAGAAAATTGACACATATAAAAAAGTGATACATACACGTGCGAAATTTTAACCAGATTCTGAATATATAAAATATATGTCTTAATCAGCAGGAGCCCATGGTAATAGTCAGTAATCATAAATGAAATAAAATAAGAAGAACACTTCTAATATCTTAATTTCAAAACACCTTGGTTATTCAAGTGCCTATTGACATAACACTTCTGAAAATTGGCCAATGATTTGGAGGACTGGGACTGAGTGGGTGTTGGGTTTCTGTGTGGCATGGGGACCAAATGACAGAGAACTGATACCCAGCTATCAATTCTCTACTTTCCACTGGCAAGAGAAATATACAATGACACACTTGTGGCCAGAGTGAATGTCACTATTAAGAGAAAGTATAGCATTAGCAGTAGGCTTGTACATTAAAAAAACAAACAGACCGTTTTTTAAAGGTTCATGGCACTTCTCTGTACGTTTCTGGGTTTGTATGGATTCTTTTCTCTAGTAAAGATGTCCAGTTACCTGAAAATGGGGAATTCAGTAAGTTGGCTTCTTGAAGACCCTTTTCGTTCTCTGATTTTAGAATTTAAAATTCATTTTCATTCCATTCCTATCCCATGTTTACTGTGTAACATGTTATGATTGAGAATTTAAAACGAAAGGTTAGAAAATGGGTTTTCATTAGTGATTTACAATGAAGTGTAGTGATTTTTGGTGGAGGGGAGGTAGACATGTACATAATAAAATACAGTATCATGCAGAAGAAAAGTATGATTTGGAGAGCAAATATGCATACTACTTGGTAGAAATATAAAAGAGGAAGACACTAGAGGATGCTCTTCCAAAAAGAAGTATTTGGAATTGCATCCTGGAGACCAAATCTCTGTGCTACCAGAATGGTGAGCTTCATGTTTAGTTCCTAGGTAGAACCCTTAAGTAGTTCAATCATTTACTGATTACATGGGATAGAATATTTCTTCAGAAGAGAAAACTGGTTGAATTATCTGATTTTGCTTAATCCTGTAATCTCCTGGATTTCTTCCAGAAACAGAATTAGATGGCATATTTGCAGACATGCTTATTCTTGCTGCCTTGTTTCCTATTTACCTTTTCCAAGCTGAAAGTATATTCAATTAAGCTATGTTACACCATTGAATCATTGGCAGTTAGGTCTTGGACGGTGCATAGTTTGTTTTAACAACCAGTTTTTGAGGCCAGGCCATTACACCAGGCCAGCACAGACATGCTTCTCATTAGCCCATCTATTTTAAAGGGAAACTCACTGTGTGCTGAGCTAACTGTATGCTACTCACTGAAGTTTGTCGCAAAATCATCTGAAAACGGCCTGAAGGGATCTCACTTTGGATTTTATTAAAGTTCATCAATGATATATTTTGCAGATACATAAAAATAGATTAACAATCATAAAAGAATGACTCATGTTTATTATTACCTTGAAGAATAATTGCATAAGACTCAAAATTAAACATTGCTAAAACTCAGTGAAGTTGAGAACTACTTCCTCTGTCAAGCACAGCAAAAATAGATTTGGGGGGAGAATGCCACATTATACCTATTAGCTGAGCTATTATCATATAAAATTTTGTTGATGATTTTAAGGAAATGAGAGTCAATAGGAATCCAGAAAAAAACGATCATGTTATGTAATTTTTGTCCTTTGGGGCTAAAACCACTTGCTGTATTGTTCATTGTCTTGCAGAAGTTGCCCAAGTATTTATGGACAACAAAGTTCGATCCCCTGTAGGAAAACAAAACAAAGGGTAAACTTCTTATCTGTTTGTAGTTATTACGTGCAGAGTTGTGTCCTATCCCCAAATTCATATGTTGATGTCCTGACTTACAGTGCCTCAGACTGTGATTGTATTTAGACATAGGGATTTTACAGAGATAAGATTAAAATGAAGCCCTTAGGGTAGGCCCAAAGGAAGATGACTGACCCTGATCAATTAAGAAGTGGGAATTTGGATACAGATATATACCCAGGGATATGATACGAAGACATATGGAAAGAAGATGGCCCTCAGCAAGCCAAGGAGAGGATCCTGGAAGGGGTCTTCCCCTCAAAGCCCTCAGAAGAAAACAGCCTGGGTGATGTCTTGACCTCAGACTTCCAGCCTCCACAACTGTGACAGAGTAGATTTCTGTTTTTGAAGCCGCCCAGTTTATTCTACTTTGCTACAACAGACCTAGCAAATGAATACAGTATGAATACCTGAAAATTAGCTTGCATTAACCAATCGAATGCTCCCTGTCTTTTGAAAGGCTGTTCAGGCTCTGCCCACTGCTAATGTTTGCAGGACCAGACAAAAGAGAACATATGGAGGCCCCTATATCCCTTAAGAAAAATCAAATATTAATTAATTGATCAAATCATTCCTTTTTAGCAAGAATAAAATAGATTGTTGCATGATAAAGTATTGTTTCACAGTAATTTAAATATTTAACAATTATAAATCTAGGTAACAAACTGTCAAATACAAATGTTTTATCCTTTTGCATCGACATAGCTTTTAATGATAATAATTTAAAAATATGTTTCAGCTATGGCTTTAATATAACTGGAAGTAACCAAACTGTCAGACAAATGAATTAAATTATTATTGTGCAGATACAGATGTTCTGTTGATGAGTTGACAAAGTTTGGGGTAATAAAGACCTATGAAATTTGTAAGTTATATATTTATTGTATCAAATTTATTTTTGTCTTCATTTCAGCAAAACCACTAATTATTTGACTGTAATCAAGGTTTTTTTCTAATTTATGTTCTATTATAATTGATTTTAAATTGCACATAATTTGAATATATCTTCATCGCAATAGAAATTAAATAAACTGTAATTATTTTAAATATATACAGCTTGAATACATTATCAGCAGAAATTAAATAGAATGCAAAAAACTAAAATGATTTTCATAGAGTTTTCTTCTATAATATGCAATGCCATCTAACAAAATTAAAATGTAGGCTTCAAGTTAAAACTAGTAAAAATAAAAAGCCTAGATCTAAATTATTTAAATGAAAGTATTATTTTAAATATTTAGCTAATTAAATATTTAAAAAATAAAACTATTCGCAGTTCTCATGTTCAGTGTTCATGTAATGAACCAAGTAAAGAGTATCATAATGTCAGACTTTGACATCTGCAGATAGGGAATAGATGTAAATGTGTATACCAGTTTGAGTAATATCAATAGTTTAATATTGCAAAATGTTCCTCACCTGCCAAATGAACCTTTGGTGGATACTGTACTAGTTTACACACATTTTCAATCAAAAATTGGATCCACAAATTAAGGCATGAAGAGAGAAACAAGTAAATGAACGCTGAGAACTAACTGGGAAACAATACTTAACAGTCTGTTTCATTCATGCTATTTGGGAGGAAATATTTGGCAAATGAACGAGTCTCTTTCTTTCTTAAGTGTTTGCACCACTTGTACGCTTGCTGTACTCAGAACCAAGGCTGTCGAGGTGCCTGGGTGGCTCGGTCAGTGAGGCATCTGCCTTTGGCTTAGGTAATACATAGGATCCCGAGATGGAGCCCAGCAGGTCTCCCTCCCTGCTCGGCAGGGCACCTACTTCTCCCTCTCTCTCTGCCCCTCCTCCTTGCTCATGGTTTCTCTCTCTCTCTCTCAAATAAATAAATAAAATCTTAAAAAAAAAGAGCCACAGCTGTCAACCCACATACTCATGGCATTCCTATATAGATGCCTTTCCTAAGGGTGTACAACAATACATGAGAAGTATCTCCCTAGAGCCTGATTTGTGTTAGTGGCAGAGTAGGTGTGTGGGCTCATGGGTTGAGCCAGACCTCAAGTGTCAGAGGTGACCACCTGTTGTGTAATAGGCGTATTTTTGCGTGTGTGTCTGTATGTGTAGCCATAGTTTTGTTTATTTTATGTGAGGCTTTCCAGAAAATGAGGACCAGAGTCAGGATTCCCCCCAAATGCATGTCTACCAAGAATGACATCATGTGACTTATTTGGAAGTAGGATATTTGCAAATGTTGTTAGTTAAGGATTTTGAGATGAAATCATTCTGAATTTAGGATAGACCCTAAATCTACTTTATAAGAAGGGTAAAGGACATAGGCACAGATACTCAGGGAAGAAGGCCACGTGATGGCAGAGAGATTGAGTTATGTTGCCGAAAGCCAAGGAATGCCTAGGACTATTACAAGCTGGAAGAAGTAAGAAAGGATTCTTCTCTGGAGCGTCAGAAGGAGCATGGCCCTGCCGACACCTTGATTTTGGACTTCCAGCATCTCGAAGTGGGAGGGAATAAATTATTGTTGTTTTCAGCTACCTAGTTGTGGTACTGTGCAAATCCCGGGAAGCTAATTAAGAGTGGTATTAGTTAAAATGACTGTCCTCTGACATTGACTCCTGTCTTTTATGAGAAAGAGTAACCCAGGAAATGTTTTCTCTTTCTGTATCCTACAATTATTATATCAGCATGATAGAATCCCATTACAGATTTATTTAACTTAATTAAACTCAACTTTAGAAAAAAGGGGGGAAATAATTTCAACAATGTTGGCAAGTGATACGCTCACCAATCTCCATGCAGTTATCTCATTTAGAGTGAACTTTAGATTTGAAATTTGAATCTGTGGCTCTCAGTCTACTTTCTCTGTACTTCTCACAGTATCAGCTCCTTCTTTTCTTTTTTTACCAAAGTTATTTTTTTTAAGAGTTTACTTATTTATTTGACAGAAAGAGAGGTGGGGGAGGGAGAAGGAGAAGCAGACTCCCCACTGTGCAGGGAGTCCGAGATGGGGCTTGATCCCTGGACCTCAAGATCATGACCTGAGCCACAGGCAGACACTTAACTGCCTGAGCCACCCAGGTGCCCCTCTTTCTTTCTCTTCTGGTAAAACATAGTTCCTAGGTAGAAACAAACTAGCACACTTGTGCTCAACCACTGAGACAGTGATCTACTCCAATACTAGGGGGAGACCTGGCTGCACTGTACTTATTAGTCTCCACTCCGTAAACCAGGAGCAGAATATCATTATTATGTATTCCATAAACTGAATATCATGTTCTCAACCCACTCTGTGCACCTTTAAACACCCATGTCCAAACTGACTAAGATGACATAATCCAGAGATCAGGCCATTCTGGATTCTGCTATGGATGTTGGTCAAGTTATTATTTCCATATTCTCACTGTATTGTGAGAATAAATGTCAGATAGATATAGTTTTCAAAAATGTCTTTCTTTAAATTATTAAAAAAAAATTTTCTTAAAGATTTTATTTATTTATTCATGAGAGACACACACACAGAGAGAGGCAGAGACACAGGCAGAGGGAGAAGCAGGCTCCCTGCAGGGAGCCTGACATGGGACTTGATCCTGGGACTCCAGGATCATTCCCTGGGCCAAAGGCAGATGTTAAACCACTGAGCTACCCAGGGATCCCATCTTTAAATTATTTTATGCAATAATGTTCCCAGGGAAAAATTATGAAGAAATAGAAAATATACTCATTTATGATTGAAATATCTTGTGCCACATAAAACTTTATAATAAGTTGTCTTAGAACATGTAGCCTCATATTTTAATCTCTTCTTTCTTTCTTTCTTTCTTTCTTTCTTTCTTTCTTTCTTTCTTTCTTTCTTTCTTTCTTTCTTTCTTCTTTCTTTCTTTCTTTCTTTCTTTCTTTCTTTCTTTCTTTCTTTCTTTTTTTCAGAAGTAGGAGAGGGAATGATATTTGAAGAAATCTGTGTGGTGGACTGGTGAAAATTACTGGCATGAATACAGGTCTGCAGCAGTCCTTTTGCATCTGCAGGGTGGTAAAAACACTTTGAGGAGTGTTAGATGAGTGTGGACATGGGAACCACAAGAGGAAAGAGGAAGGAACCCTTCTTCGTGTTTGTAGGCAGAATCATCAGTACCTGCAGTAGATCCTTTAAACAGTATTTGATATTCAAATAGTATATTTTCTTAATCTCTGAAATAGAAATAATTTTGGAATTGAAGATAACAAGATTTGAAATCCAAAACCATAAGCTTGACTATGTTTCAAAGCTTACTGGATGCTCAGGGTTGAGAAGTCTAATGTATTGGGGTCTCAGTTTCATCTGAAAAGTAGGCAAAATAACAGTTGCTCATGGAATTTTTATAAAGATTAATAAGATAGCTTTTATCAACTGACTAGTGCAGTACCTAATATATAGTAGGCCCTGATCAAATGGAGCCTGTTTTTCTTTTTTTTAACATTTTGTTTTTATATTTTTACAACATTTACAAATTATACTTTTTTTTCAGAACTGTTTACTATCAGAAGGCCTATTATAATTCATAATAGCAATAAAAAAAGAAAATCGTGATTTTGGAGACCTTTGACATTATATTAGTTTCAGGTGTACAACGTAATAATACTTCGGCCTTTGTACACACTGTAAAATGGTCACCATAAGAAATCTAGTTCCTGTTCATCATACAATTGACCCTCTTTACTTATTTCACTCATCTCCATCTCCAACCTCTGATAATCACCAATATCACCAGTCTGTGAGTTTTTTTTTTATTTACTTTCTTTTGTTGTTGTTTTTTAGACTCCACATAAAAGTAAAACCACATGTGTTTCTTTTCTCTGTTTGACATTTCACTTACCTTTAAGATCCATCATGTGGTTACAAATGGCAAGATTTTCTTCTTTCAAATGGCTGAGTAGTATTTCAGTGTGTGTGTGTGTGTGTGTGTGTGTGTGTGTGCATATACACACCACATCTTTTTTTTTAAATAAAGATTTTATTTACTTGAGAAAGAGAAGACAAACAAGGATCAATCCCAGGACTCTGGAATCCTGACCTGAGCCAAAGCCAGATACTTAACTGACTGAGCCACCCAGGTGCCCCTCCCCTCCACATCTTCTTTATCCCTTAATCCATTGATGGACAATTTGATTTAGGTTGTTTCTATGTCTTGGCCATTGTAAATAATGCTGTAGTGAATATAGAAGTGCATATAACTTTTCAAATTAGTGTTTTCATTTTCTTCAGAAAAATATCCAGAAGTGGAATAGCTGGATCATATAGTAATTTAGATTTTTTGAGGAACCTCCGTACTGTTTTCTGTAGTGGCTGCATCACTTTGCATTTCCAGCAACAGTGCCTGAGGATTCCCCTCCCCTTTCTCCATACCCCTTCCAATAATTATTTCTGGTCTTTTTGAAAATAGCCATTCAGATCAGTGTAAGGTGATACCTCATTGTGGTTTTGATTTGTATTCCTGATAATTAATGATCTTTTTCATGTGCCTTTGGCCAATGGTATGTCTCGTTTGGAAAATTGTCTATGTAGATCCTTTGTCCATTTATTAATTGGACTGTTTGAATTTTTTGCTATTGAGTTGAGCCCTTTATATATTTTAGATATTAACCACTTATTGGATATATGATTTACAAATATTTTCTCTTGCTCAATAAGTTGCCTTTTCATTCTGTTGATGATTTTCTTTGCTGTGCAGAGGCTTTTCAGTTTATAGCATTTCTGCTTGTTTAATTTTGCTTTTGTTTCGTTTGATTTTGGGGTCAGATTAAAAAATTCAGCACCAAGAGCCGATAGCAGTGAGTTTACTGCCTGTGATTTCTTTTAGGAGTCTTATAGTTTCAAATCTCACATTCAAGTCTTTAATCGTTTGGAGTTAATTTTCAAAAATATCTATCCTTTCCCCATTGTATGTTCTTGGCTCCTTTGTCATAAGATAATTTACCAAGTACATGTGAGTTTATTTCTGGGCTCCCTATTCTATTCCACACTGATCTGTGTATCTTTTTATGGTGATACAATGCTGTTTTGATTGCTATATCTTTGTGATACAGTTCAGAATCAGAGTGTGTGATTTTTCCAACTTTGTGCTTTTTTTCTCAAGATTGCTTTGGTCTATTCAGGTTTTTTGTTTGTCTGTTTGGTTGGTTTTGGATTTGGGCCGGGGGGAGAAGCTCCACACAAATTTTAGAATTATTTGTTCTAGTTCTGTGAAAAAATGTCATTGAAATTTTGATAGAGACTGTATTATACTGAATCTATAGATTGCTTTGGGTAGTATGGACATTTGAACATATTAATTCATTCATTCATTCAATTCATTCAAAAACAATGAATGTTTTTCCATTTATTTGTGTCTTTGGTTTCTTTCATCAATGTCTTAGAGCTTTCAGTGTGCAGGTCTTTCTTCTCCTTGTTAAATGTACTCAGGTATTTTATTCTTTTTGATGCAATTGTCAATGGGATTCTTAATTTCTTTTTCTAATAGCTTGTTGTTAGTGTATATAAACACAACTAATTTTTGTATACTGACTTAGTATCCTGCAACTCTACTGTTACTAGTTCTAACATTTTTTGTGGCATCTTTATGATTTTTATATATAGTATTGTGTCATCTGCAAATACAGTTTTACTTCTTTCCTATTTGGATGACTTTTATTCTTCTTCTTGCCTAATTGCCATGGCTAGGATTTCCAATCATATGTTGAATAAAAGTGGAAGAGTGGGCATCCTTGACTTGTTCCTGATTTTTAAGGAAAAGTTTTTCTTTTTTTCTGCCATTAGGTCTGATGTTAGCTGTGGATTTGTCATATATCGCCTTTATTATGTTGAAGTATATTTCCTATAGTCTCACCTGCTCAAGAGTTTTTATCATAAATGAATATTGACTTTTGTCAAATGCTTTTTCTGCATCTATTAATATGATCTATTGAGATGGATTTTATCCCTTATTTTGTTAATGTAATGTATCATTTGATTGATTTGCAGATGTGGAATCATCCTTGGATTTCTGGAATGAATCCCACTTGATCAGTGTGTATGATCCTTTTAACATATTGTTAAATTTGTTTTACTAATATTTTGTTGAGAATTTTTGCATCTCTGTTCATCAGGTATATTGGCTTATAATTTTTCTTTTTGGTTGTGTCTTTGTCGTATTTTGGTATCGGGGTAATACTGGGCCTCATAAAATGAGTTTGGAAGCATTTCCTTCTCTTCAATTTTTTTGGAAGTGTCTGAGAAAGATATATGTTAATTCTTTGAATATTTAGTAAAATTCAGCAGTGAAGCTATCGGGTCCTAGACTTCTGTTTATGGTTAGCTTTTTGATACTCATTCAATCCCCTTACTAGTGATCTATTTATATTTTCTATTTGTTCCTGAATCAGTCTTGGAAGAATATGTGTTCCAAATAATTTATTCATTTCTTCTAGGTTGTCCAGTTTGTTGATGTAAAATTTTTCAAGAAGTCTTAGGATCCTTTGTATTTCTGTGGTATCATTTGTAATTTCTCCTTTTTATCTCTAATTTTGTTTTTTTTTTTAATTTTATTTATTTATTTATGATAGTCACAGAGAGAGAGAGAGAGAGAGAGAGGCAGAGACACAGGCAGAGGGAGAAGCAGGCTCCATGCACCGGGAGCCCGATGTGGGATTCGATCCCGGGTCTCCAGGATCGCGCCCTGGGCCAAAGGCAGGCGCCAAACCGCTGCGCCACCCAGGGATCCCAATATCTCTAATTTTGTTTGAGCACTCTCTTGCTCTCTCTCTATCTCTCTCTCTCTCTTTGGTAAGTCCATCTAAAGTTTTGTTCACTTTTTAAAGAACCACCTCTTAGTTTCATTGATCTTTTCTATTTTTTTAAGTCTCTATTTCATTTATTTCTGCTCTGATTTTTATTATTTCCTTCCTTCTACTAACTTTAGGCTGTGTTCTTGTTTTTCTAACGATTTTAGGAGTACAATTAGATATTTATTTGAGATTTTCTTTATTTCTTGCCGTAAGTTTGTATCACTATGAACTTCCCTCTTTTAATGCTTTTGCTACATCCCATTGATTTGGGGATTAAAATTACATTTTAATTTGTCTCAAGGCATTTTTTGATTTTCCCTTTGATTTCTCCATTGGCCCATTGGTTGTTTAATAGCATGCTGTAGAATCTCCAAATATATGTCATTTTTACAGTTTTCTTCTTTTTTATTTTTATTTTTTAAATTTTTTTAAAAATTTTTATTTATTTATGATAGTCACAGAGAGAGAGAGAGAGAGAGGCAGAGACACAGGCAGAGGGAGAAGCAGGCTCCATGCACTGGGAGCCTGATGTGGGATTCGATCCCGGGTCTCCAGGATCGCGCCCTGGGCCAAAGGCAGGCGCCAAACCGCTGCGCCACCCAGGGATCCCAGTTTTCTTCTTGTACTTGATTTCTAGTTTCATACCAATGTGATTGGATAGGATCTGGTCATCTTGATATGATTTCAATCTTCTTAAATTTATTCAGACTTGTTATATGGTGTAATATGTGACCTATCCTGGAGAATGTTCCATGTGTACCTGAGAGGAATATGTATTCTGCTGGTTTGGGATGCAGTGTTTATATATATAATATTATATAATATTATATTATATATATATTTATATATATAATGTGTATATATTTATATATATATATAAAAGTCTATCTTCTGTAATGTGTCATTTAAGAATGATGCTTCCTTATTGATTTTCTGTTCACATAATCTATCCATTGATGTAAGAGGAGTATTAAAGCTCTTCACTATTATTATATTGCTATCATTTTCTCCATTTAGGTCTGTTAATATTTGCTTTATATAGCAAATATAGGTGCTCCTATGTTGAATGCATAAATATTTACAAATGTTCTATTTTCTTGATGGATTAACCCCTTTATCATTATATAGTGCCCCTCTTTGTCTTTTATTACAGTATTTATTTTATAATATATTTTGTCTCTTATAATATAGCTATACCAGCTTTCTTTTTGCTTCCATTTTCTTGGCATACATTTTTCCATCCCTTCACTTTTATTCTGTGTGCGTCCTTAGATCCAAAGTGAGTCTCTTGTAGGCAAAATATAGATGAGTCTTGTTTTTTTTTTTATCTTCTTAGCCACTTTTTGTCCTTTGATCAGATAATTTAGTCCACTGCATTTAAGTAATTATTAATAGGTATGTGCTTACTGCCATTTTGTTAATTTTGTGGCTCTTTTTTTACAGTTCCTCTCTATTTCTTTCTTTCTTCTGCTCTCTTCCACTGCGATTTGATGGCTTTCCTTAGTATTTTGTTTAGATGTTTTTCTCATTATCTTCTGTGTGTATGCTACAGATTTTTGCTCCATAGTTACTATAAGGTTTACATAGTTACCTATATATATGTATCAGTCTATTTTAAGTTGATAACAACTTAACTTGTAATGCATCCTAAAAACTCAAGATTTTTGCTGTCCTCTTTCACACAGGGTTTAATATTTTTGATGTCATTTTTTAAAATTTAGCGTGTCCTTTAATTATTATAGTTATAACTTTAAATTTTTATTTATTTTTAATGGGGGAGAGGGACTGAGGGATAGAAAGAGAGAGAGAATCTTAAGCAGGCTCCATGCACCACACAGAGCATGGGGCTTGATCTCACAATCTAGAGATCATGACCTGAGTGTAAGTCAAGATCAAGAGTTGGATGCTTACAGAAAGGGAGACAGAACATAAAGACTCCTAACTCTGGGAAACGAACTAGGGGTGATGGAAGGGGAGGAGGGCGGGGAGTGGGGGTGAATGGGTGATAGGCACTGAGGGGGGCACTTGACGGGATGAGCACTGGGTGTTATTCTGTATGTTGATAAATTGAACACCAATAGAAAATAAATTTATTATTAAAAAGAAATTAAATAAATAAATAAATAAAAACAAAAAAAATAAATAAATCTCAATTAGATGATTTTATAAATTGTTCATGTTGTCTATAATCTGTTCCCTAATTTTTCTATTTCTGGCATTTTAAATTATATGCAAAGAAGATCATTATTAAAATATTAGAAATAAAATGTGATGAGATACCATCAAAAAAAAAAAGAAAAGAGTTGGATGCTTAACTCACTGAGCCACCCAGTGCCTATTTTAGTTATAATTAATTTTACTACTTTTGTCTTTTAACCGTTGTACTAGGTTTATAAGTGGTTAATTCCTTGCCTTTACTATATATTTGCCTTTAGCACTGAGATTTTTACTGTCATCTGTTTTCTTGTTACTAATTAGTGGCTTTTCTTTTCAGTTTAAAAAGGTCTCTTTAACATTTCTTTTAAAATTGATTTAGTGGTGTTGAACTCCTTTAGCTTTTGCTTGTCTGGGAAACCATTTCTCCTTCAGTTCTGAATGATAACCTTGCTAGGTAGAGTATCCTTAATTGTATTTTTTTTTTCCTTTTAGCACTTTGAATATATCATGTTGAAATTGACCTGAAATTTTTTTGTTGAAAAATCATCTGATAGTCTTATGGGAGTTTCTTTGTATGTAACACCTTGTTTATCTCATCCTGATTTTTAAAAAAAATTATTTATTCGAGAGACACAGAGAAAGGCAGAGACACAGGCAGAGGGAGAAGCAGGCTCCATGCAGGAGCCTGATGCGACACTTGATCCCAGAACCCTTGGATCACGACCTGATCCAAAGGCAGACCCTCAACCACTGAGCCACCCAGGTGCCCCTCCTTTTAAGATTGTCTTTTTATCTTTAACATTTGGCATTTTAATTGTAATGTGTCTTGGTGTGAACCTCTTTGGCTTCATCTTATTTGGAACTTTCTCTGCTTCCTGTATGTGGGTGTCTGTTTCCTTTCCCAGGTTAGGGAAATTTTTAGCTATTATTTCTTCAAATAAGTTTTCTGCCCCTTTCTCTCTCTCTCCTCCTCTAGATCCTTGTAATGAAAACGTTATTCTGTTTGATACTGTTTTATAGATCCCTTAAATATCTTCGTTTTTTAAAATTCCTTTTTCTTTTTGCTTTTCTTTATAGGAGTTTCACTTCCTTTCCTTCGAAGAAAGAAAAAAGTATTTCTGGGGTTTTATGTTGTTCTTGTATTTGAAACATATTTCTCTGTTTCCTCATTTTCTTTCTCTCCCTGTGTTTCTTTCCGTGTATTAGGCAAAATAGCTACCTATCCCAGTGTTGAAGGAATGGCCTCGTGTTAGTGATGAATCTTATACAGCCTTGCCCCTAGCTCTTGGTTGTCTCTCAAACTTTTGTGATTTCCTAAGCAGTCTGATTTATTCTTGATAGGTCCTAGTTGAGGTTGTGCCAAGCTCTGTGAGTATTCCAAAGGGAGGAGTGTCAGTCAGCACCTAGATTCAGGCTTATTGGAAGCCAGACCCTCAGGCAACAGCTTTTAAAGTATGCAAACATATACAGTCCTGTGAGACCACAGTTGTAACTCATACTGACCTCCAGACCAGGCAGTTTAGAGCTGTCCCCTTGGCAACATGTGCAAATATCAGGGCTCCAGACAGATGTATATGGTACTTTCTGGAAGGTACCAATAGGCTGTAACAAGGCCTATAGAGAATGCAGAGCTAGCATGCCCCAACCTACATTCCCTGAGAGCGCCTCCATAGCCTCTAGATGTGTGGTAAACATGAAGCCTGCCCCTCAGGCTGAAACTCCAAGACAAGTAAATAGGCCTTTCTCACAGGAAGTCTGGAGCTGTGTTTCAGTCTGCCTCTGTGCCATGCCCTGGAGGGGGTAGCCTGCCAAGAAATGTCTCTCTGATTGTTTCAGTGCTGAGGAAGCCAGAAAGGCAAGCTCTCCTGGCCACTAGAGCCAGATGCTTAAGGGACACCCCCTGTGTGGACTCTGTGTACCAGTTTGACAGGTCTTGACAGGGTTGTGGCGGAGCCTGGAGCCAGGGCACTTCTGCTATTTGTGGTGGGGCTACAGGGGAGCTTGGAGCATGGGTTAGCCCACCAGCTGCAGTGGGGCCACAGGAGTGTGCAGAGCAGAGCACACTTGCTGAGTGTCACAGGACTGTGGGAAATCCTAAGGGCTGGGCAAGCCCGCCTGCCTCAGTGGTGGGAGAGGGCAGGGCAAACCAACTGGCTCAGTAGCAAGATGGGGTAAGAGTATAAAAATGGCACCCGTTAGCACCTTTATCCTTGGAGAGAGTCCCAACAGACCCTTGTGCCTCCAATAGATGCTTTAAGATTAATGAGTGAATCTCCTTGAGGTATGGTCTGTGTGACTATTTCAAACTGTTGCTTTTCAAACTTCTCCTTTTTGCCAGGCTTCTAGGCTGAGTAAGTCTGCATGTGAGTCCTTTAGGAGGAGACTTTCTGTTCCCCAACCCTTTCTGGGTCTCCTAGACATAAGCCTCATCAGTTTTCAAAACCAGACATTATGGGGGTTCCTTTCTGCCAAATAGGTCCCAAGGGTTGGGGTTCCTCATATGGGGCACAAACCCTTCATTCCTCAGAGATACACTTCTTATTTGTGAGATTCCTTCTGATTGTGGGTTGCTGCACTGTAGATGGAGGTTTGTGGTGAGACCACATCTCTGCATCTCTTCCCCATCTTTATGTGGTCCTTTCCCCATTGTTGCAGCGGAGCTGGTTTTCTGGTCTTTTTCCTTTGGTGTGGGAGGAGGTGAGTATAGGATCTTCCTACGCTGCTGTCTTTGGAACTTACTATTCTTTACCTTATGTCACAGAAATGTGTGTGTGTGTAAAATATACATTTGTATAATTTATTGATTATAAAAAAATCTTAAGATTTTTTGGAATGAGCGATATCCATCAATAGCAGGTGTATTTTGAAAAGATCCTCTACCCGAAGTGATTTCAGTTGGTGCTGGTGATCGCTACTTCTATTTTCAGAAAGTTTTGTTACATTTAAAATATTTTGGGAACACAGAAGAGAATCTCTATCAGAGTTACTCACTCCCTATCCTAGTACTGTTTTCTCTCTTCTGAATGCCCGAGGTGTAAGTCTTTGGAAAACATACCCAGAGTTGAGGCACCAGTGCTGGCTCTGATGCTCCACATTCATTCTCTTTAAAGCAGAAGATGTGAATTCATCTGTTGATCCACAGCGGAGAGCTTAATTATGTGCTCTCTCGGAGTGGCAAAGCAGAGTATATTTGCACTGAGACCAATTAATATTCTAAAGCCTAGTCTATTTGGTTTTTATTTTTCATTAAAAGTCCCCACCACTTGCTGCTAGTCCCTCCCATCTTGGCCAGGACAGGATGAATTTTACAGGCTGTGTTCAGAGTACAGACAGTCTAGTCTCATGGTGCACTGGAGACAACCACAGTGTTTAGAAGGCTTACAGCAAATTATTTTCCACTTAGTAGTCCTAATATTTAGGGTTCAGGAAACCAATTAATACAGTCTACTGGTAAAGAAAGGGAATCAGGTTGGATTAAGGTACAAATTCAGCACAATTTTCTCTCCTCCACTAGTGCAGAAGACAAAATAAATAATAAAAAAGAAAGAAAAAACTTACACCATCCACTGACATACCCACAACCCATCTGCATATTATATAAAGTTTCTGTTGTTCTGAGGTCTTAATTCTAATAAGGACCTGGTGAATATTTGAGATGTTTTAAATGCTGTTGTTTTTATTCAGAACTCAAGTTAGGATCTGTTCATATTTTTGGTGTTTTGTTTTGTTTTCTCTTTTTTTTTCCTCTAATTTTTTTAAAAAATTTTTATTTATGATAGTCACAGAGAGAGAGAGAGGCAGAGACACAGGCAGAGGGAGAAGCAGGCTCCATGCACCAGGAGCCCGATGTGGGAATCGATCCTGTGTCTTCAGGATCGCGCCCTGGGCCAAAGGCAGGCGCCGAACCGCTGCGCCACCCAGGGATCCCATCTTTATTGTTTTTAAAATCAAATGACGGGAAAATAGGCGTACTTTTTCACAACACAAGCTGAAGGCTGTGACTAGGGCCCATTGTGTCCATGGTGTACCTAAAATTCTAGCAGATTCATTCTTGCATTCTGCTGCCTCTGAAAAAACACATGCAAGTAGCAGAAGCAGCGCAGAGAGCAGAGAATAGGGGTGAAAGGACAGCCTTGTTAGTGGTCTGGTCAATGCTGCCTCCGACAGCCTGGTACTTTCTCATTTGCAGGATAATATGACTTAGCATTCATATTGCATAGACTATGTAATAAAACAGTGCAAATCCCAGCTCTTTTCTCTTAAATGATTTACTCATTTCATGAACCCAGAAAAACAACAACAGCAAAATACACTGTAGGGCAACAGGTGCTTAAAAGCACCTTGGGGGAAATACATATATCAGAATGTCATGAGTATGTTGTATACACGTTATTTTTAAAAAATAAAATTTTCCTTCCTAGTCCTGAGGTAGAGTTAGCACCTGCAACCCACAGTGATGCTTTTTACAGGATGCTTCTACTTTCTAGGCAGTTGTTTTTTGTTTTTGTTTTTTTTTTTAATCAAAGCACTGAAGTTTTGTGGCCGTGACCTCCTTTAGAGGTTGTTAATATATTTTGGATACTAACACTTTATCTGATATGTTGTTTGCAAATACATGCTCCCATTCTATAAGTTGCCTTTTAGTTTTGTTGATTGTTTCCTTCACTGAGCAGAAGCCTTTAGAAATTTCCTACATAGCACACTTTTCAGTTAATGTGAAAATAAAGAAACAGAGCTACAGAAACTCATTTTCTCCACTACCTCTCCCACATCTAAACATCCACTTTAAAATAATATCTGTATATCCTGGAGTACACTCTCCTCATACTCCCTGCACTCATAACTGTGTCTCCCTGATACCAAGTTGGAATTCCATATACTACATATTTTCTCAATACACCATAATTATAGAAAGATACATGCTATATAACTTTATGCAGGTTTTCCTTGTGATAAAAGTTCAATGTGCTAACTAACAACCCTTAAAATTTCTCATTTCCTTCACCAAATATAATGGTTTTATGATTTACACAGGGGGCTGCAGCATAAAGGAGGTAAAAACCGTTCTGAATGGGTTATAAAATAATTCTCCATGGTAACTAAGAGTCCATATGATTCTATCCTTCCCCATTGTAAGATTTTTTTTCTTACATGTGAACGCTTAGAAAAAAGATGCTTTGGTACAAATAGGGTCTTTGGCTTTAGGTTAACAGCTGACACAAACTACAATGATTTTTGGTTTTGAAAAAGTAAATGTGATAAGGGGAATAATGGGGCCAAAAATTGTTGAATGCTGGTGATGTGGGCCATAGTTAGGGGCTAAATGTATAGATCTTACTGTGTGGTTTTTCATTTATTTTTAAAATTTTAATTCTGGTATAATAAACATATAATGTTATATTAGTTTCAGGTGTATAATATAGCAATTGAACAATTCTACACATGACTTGGTGCACATCACAAGTGCACTCTTTTATCCCATTACCTGTTTCACCCATCTCCCTACTCCCATCCCCTCTGGTAACCAGCAGTTTGTTCTCTATAGTTAGGAGTCTGTTTCTTGGTTTGTCTCCCTCTCTTTTTTTCTCCTTTGTTTATTTGTTTTGTTTCTTAAATTCCTCATATGAGTGAAATCATATGATATTTGTCTTTCTCTGATTGACTTATTTTGCTTAGCATTATACTCTCTAGATCTCTGTATATTGTTGCAAATGGCAAGATTTCATTCTTTTTATGGCTGAATAATATTCCATTGCCTATATAATATATATATACATATATAAATAAATAACATTCCAATTTATGTGTGTGTATATATACAAATAAATATATATATTAATATATATCTCACCTCTTCTTTATCCATTCATCTATTGATGAACACTTAGGCTACTTCCATAATATGGCTACTGTAAATAATGCTTCAATAAACATAGGGGTGAATGTATTTCCCTGAGTTAGTGTTTTTGTATTGTGTAATTGTACTGTAAAAACACAACAGCACAATTACTGGATCATAGGGTAGTTCTATTTTTAACTTTTGTGGAAATTCCATACTGTTTTCCACAATGGCTACACAAGTTTGTACTCCCACCAACAGTGCATGAAGGTTCCTTTTCCTCTACACCCTCACCAACATTTGTTGTTTTTATGTTTTTGATATTAGCCATTCTGACAGGTGTGAGGTGGTATCTCATTATAGTTATGATTGCATTTCCCTGATGATGAGTGATGTTCAGTATCTTTTCATGTGTCTGTCTTTGGAGAAATATCTACTCATGTCTACTGCCCATTGTTTAATTGTATTGTTTGTTTGTTGGGTATTGAGTTGTATAAGTTGTTAATATATTTTGGATACTAACACTTTATCTGATATGTTGTTTGCAAATACATGCTCACATTCTATAAGTTGCCTTTTAGTTTTGTTGATTGTTTCCTTCACTGAGCAGAAGCCTTTTGTTTTGAGGTAGTCCTAATAGTTTATTTTTGCTTTTATTTCCCTTGCCTAAGGAGACACATCTAGAAAAATGTTGCTGTGGCTGATGTCAGAGACATTACTCCCTGTGCTCTCTTCTAGGATATTTATGGTTTCAGGTCTCACATTTTGGTCTTTAATCTATTTCAAGTTTATTTCTGTATATGGTGTAAGCGAATGGTCTGGTTTCATTCTTTTGTATGTAGCTGACCGGTTTTCCCAACACTATTGAAAGACTTTCTTTTTCCCATTGAATATCCTTTCCTGCTTTGTCAAAGATTAATTGACCCTATAACTGTGGGGTTTTTTTTCCCCTGGGTTTTTTCCCCTGGTTCCATTGATTTACATGTTTATTTCTGAGCCAGTACTATATACTGTTTTGATTACTTCTGCTTTGTAATATAACTTGAAGTCTGGAACTGTGAAATCTCCAGCTCTGCTTTTCTTTTTCAAGATTTTTTTTGGGGGTATTTGGGGTCTTTTGTAGTTCTATACACATTTTAGGATTGTTTATTCTAGTTCTGTGAAAAATGCTATTGGTATTTTGATAGGGATTGCATTAAATCTATAGATTGCTTTGGATAATATGAGCAATTTTAACAATATTTGTTCTTCCAATCCATGAGCATGGGATGTTTTTCCATTTCTTTGTGTCATCTTCAATTTCCTTGATCAGTGTTTCATAGTTTTCAGAGTACAGGTCTTTCACCTCTTTGGTTAGGTTTATTCCTGAGTATCTTATTATTTTGGGTGCAATAGTAAATGAAATTGTTTCCTTAATTTCTCTTTCTGCTGCCTCATTGTTAGTGTATAGAAATGCAACAGATTTCTGCACATTGATTTTGTGTCCTGCAACTGAATTCCTTCATCAGTTCTTTTTTTTTTCCTTCATCAGTTCTAATAGTTTTTTTGGTGGCATCTTCCTCTTGTGTATTATTTCTTTTTCAAAGCATGTATAGTTACTTATTCTATTTTATTATGATTTAGGAAATACCAATGAGCAAGTATTTGGCAAAGGTGAATCCATGTCCTTCCCAGCATGGTTTGGCTCTAAAAGATATTCTCATTAGGTCTCCAGTATACTGGGCCATAGAGTAGGCTGCTGAAAAGAGGAAGTGGTTGATAGTCTTAAGAGATAGTCAACAATAGGGGGCACCTGGATAGCTCAGTGGTTGAGCATCTGCCTTTATCTCAGGCCATGATCCCGGGGTCCTGGGATCAAGTTCCACATTGGGCTCCCTGCATGGAGCCTGCTTCTCCCTCTGCCTGTTTCTCTCTCTCTGTATGTGTGTCTCTCATGTATAAATAAATAAAATATTTAAAAAAATAGTCAACAACAACAATAATAATAAATAGTCAATAATTGTATCATTCAATATTTCTTTTTTTAATTGCTGGTGTCAGAAGTCTAACTCAATTTAGCATGAGCAAGTAAGAGTGGTTTATTGGTTCTTGTAACCCAAATGCAGTTTGCATAGTCATGGAACTGGACTTAAGGTTGATGGAGACCATGGAGGTCATCACCTTTGAGACTCTTCTTCCGTGTGGCAACATGACAAAGTATAGAAATTTATTACTTATTTTGAAGAATAGTTATCCCACCACATAGCCACTGAATATCAAGTTCTGACCAATTAGATTAGCCATTCCTCCCATGGTTTGGAGGCATGGTAACAGTGCTCCTCAAACACTGCCTTCTCATGAGGTATATATGTTCTATATCTTTCAGAAATCTAAGGAGGAGGAGAAATATTTCTCTTTTCCTTCTCTAAAGAATAATCCTGATTGGTGCAGATAAGGTCACATCCTTCAACCATTCATTGAGACCAGGAGAATCAGATGCTATGATTCATGCAATGTGGGATAAGTATCTGTATTAGAGCTGAATGGGGCCATAGGAATTTTATCACAAAGAGAATGGATCTGGGTTTTATTTTTCAGACATGTCCACCAATAGTCATTTTGAGCCATATAATCCCAAAGTAAGGATAAAAGGGTAGGTTGGAGTGTTAATTTGGAAATCTTCATAGAGGGGTCAAGATATCAGATGCCAGATTAAGTGAGGGACAGACCATATGCAAAATTATTAATGAAAAATATTAAGAACTGGTTCCATAATTTTTAATCCTCTTAGATACTTTATGAGTATAAAAGTATAAGGAAAGTGGAAAGGAGAGGAGGGTTTGCAAGATTTCTTTGAGGACAACAGGTGCCTTGTAAATCTGCATGTTTTACTCAGGGGTCCCTAACCCCTGAAATTATGGGGATGTTTGTGCTGCCAGCTTCCTGGTAAGCTTTGCCTGTATAAGGACAGGTTGAGAAAGAAAGTTGCTGCTATTTGGGGAATTAATGGTGGTCCTCTAAAATGGCTGGTCAAAGTTACATGGAATCCAGGGAACAGATACAGAGTCACTGATAGAAATTTTGGCCTGAAGTTTTTTCTGTCACAGTTTGTGGGGGGTGAGCGTAGGAGAACCAGAGATATAGGGAGGATAGGGGATGTCTTGCTGGAGACATATCCCCATTAACATAGGAGTTGAAGCCCCACTGGGTGATAGTCTCCAGTCCTGTTTACCCATATTCAGTGCCTCTCCTTGTAGGAGGATTATAAATTCCTGCCCTGTGGAACTCCATGTGGCCAACAAAAGGTGCATATAGTACTGTGTGTCTCTGTGGGCAGATGTCGTTAGAGCCAATGCTTGTTTCTGGGCTCTTTCTCTGGTGCCTTGGTCTTAGAAGAATGTGTTGTGATGTGGAGCCTTCATTAACCTAACTCTCTGAATGACTACAGTAAATAGACCCTGCTTGTGCACTCACTCTTAAGGTACACATGGTGAGTGAGCAGAAAATAAACTTTGTTCTTTGGGGCCAGTGATTTGGGGGGTGGTGGTTATTTGTTAGCACAACATAAACAATTCTATTCTAACTGAAGCAAGGGACCTAGTGTGGGAGCCTCCAAAGGGCTCTTAAAATGACTCCTCAGCCTCAGCCTTAAATATCTGTTAATCCAAGAGAGGGAGGCCAGATGTCATCCAAGTAAGAATTCTTTTCTCCTAATCCTTCACTGCTTCATCTCTTCTTTCCTGTCGTGGAAAATCTTGGCTGGCAAGAGTGAGGTGACGGGCATCTAATGATGTTAATATTTTGGATTATTATCTGGGATAAGATAATATAATGATTGAATTGAGATTATGTTGGAGACTTAATGTGATCCTGGGGCCATTTATTGCCTGCAAGTGACCAGAAGAGATAGGATGCTGCCAGAATGTTGAACCAGTGGCGAGAAAAAGCTTTTCCCTACCCACCCCGGTGCCACCAATTAGAAAGCTAAACTAAATTAAGCAAATCAAAACAAAATAAAACAACCCAAAGCTTTTCTCCATAGAGCAGAAATACAGGAGAGTGGGAAACCATACAAAAATGAGAATTTTAAACATGTCTTATGCATAGTGCTTGTTTAACATACCAGCTACATAAATAAATCTAGAGATGATAAACAAATAGGCAAAGGGAGAAAAAAAGAGAGAGAGAGAGAGAGAGAGAGAGAGAGGCAAACCAAGAAACAGACTCTTGCTATAGAGAACAACCTGATGGTTAGCAGAGGGGAGGGGGTGGGGGATGGATTAAGTAGGTGGTGGGGATGAGGGATGCACTTGCTGTGATGAGTGCAGGATGATGTATGGAAATGTTGAATCACTATGTTGTACATTTGAAACTAATATTACACCATATGTTAACTAACTAGAATTAAAGTAAAAACCTTTTAAAAAAGTTGATTTTAAAGTGAAGTTTTTTTTTCAAAAAGATATTTAATTAATTAATTAGTTAATTAATAAAGTAGGCTCCATGCCCAGTGTAAAGCCCAGTGCAGGGCTCAAACCCACAACCCCGAGTCAAGACCTGAACTGAGACCAAGAGTCAGACACTCAACTGAGTGAGCCACCCAGGCACCCCTAAAGTAAAGTTGTAAACTAACTTCAGAACTAAAGTGTATTTTTAAATGCAAATGAATGGATAACACTCATACATTACGTTTATATATAAGAACAACATTAGGGGATCCCTGGGTGGTGCAGCGGATGGGCGCCTGCCTTTGGCCCAGGGCGCAATCCTGGGGTCCTGGGATCGAGTCCCATGTCAGGCTCCCGGCATGGAGCCTGCTTCTCCCTCTGCCTATGTCTCTGCCTCTCTCTCTCTCTCTCTCTCTCTCTGTCTTTCATGAATAAATAAATAAATAAAAGAACAACACTAGACATTAAAATTTGAACATTAATGTCACGGTTTGCTTTTGCCATTGCATGTATCCTATGGTAGAAAGAAACTGAAACACAGAATTTCATAGTGGGAAGATGTGACCCAGTTTCAAGTGCAGCACTGAGTGTGACATGCTTGCAGTCTTACCTTCACTGTTTTGCCTTGTGATTTGGGCAATTCGCTTAACTTTCTATATTCCAGTTCCCTCATCACACAAAAAGAATAACTTCATGAAGTTTATGTAAGGAATATCTAACTAGTGCCTGAAAGTGTCTTGAAAATGCTCCAAAAATACTAAATGGTGCTAGATGCACATGTTCCTTGTGAAAATTATAGGATTATTAAAATTTGAAAAGTCTAGAATTTCATTCCTTCAATATGGGAAGGACCATACTCCAAATAGGGAAAATCACAGAATATTTTTTAAAAATATACCTTAAAAGTTGAAACTTTGATTTTATGTTCACATAGATGATTTCTGAAACATTTAGTCAATTCAAAATAAAAATATGGTGTGCATATTTGCAGTAATACTGGTACAAATTTCAAAGTGCTTCCATATTTATTACTCTAATTGAATCACAGAATTGTAGGTTAGGAAGAAATCTTAGCCAACACATAGTGTACTTCCATTCTTTTTTTCCAAATTTGTGATCTGAGATCATGAGAGCCTCAATAACTTCATTAGTTGTCTCACAGATAATTAATCTGATCATCCCATAAGTCCTCCAAGGTAAGGAGGGGATTTTATTTATCTTCATTCTCTAAATAATTTATCTGATGCAAAATGTTTTGGAGGTTTTAGAGAAAAGCCTCAATTTTGGATTAAAAAACAGCAATAGTGAAGTGAGTTGGCTTGAATGTAGGGTTATGGACAGAATTGGCAGGAAAACCCAGGCTTTCTGACTCTTAATCCTGGTGTTCTTTCCACTCCACCTACCTACAATTAATCCTTCCTGTCACATTAGGCCCCCAAATAAAGGTCTGAACTGTGTAGCCTGCCGTTTAGGTTTATATCACATATCTTGGGGCTGGTAGAGTTTGACAGGAAAAACAAATGACTGGCTTTGTCTGGCTTGGCACTGTGGAAGTAAGATCCCGGAGCTGTTGGGAAATGACTCAGTTTTTAACCAGAGAGACAGAGAGAGAGAGAGAGAGAATCAGAGAGAGAGAGAGAGAGAGATGGAATGCAGTAGCTTAATTTCAAGAGTAGGGACATGTAGGTGAAGGACAGTTGGAGGCCTTGAGGAAATGCTTAAAGTTTCTGGCCTCATTTTCTGTGAAACTGTGTCTGAGACCTGAAGGCAAAGGAGCCAAGGGAAAGGAACCACAAGTAATAACGAGGTAGCACTTTCTCTGTGAAGACACGAGGACAGTTGCACAGAGGCTAACTCTGGTGTATGAAGTGTATTTCCTTCTGCTCTTAGATGCAGAGAGGGTTAGAAAGGAAATTTGAAAGGGGAAAGGAGAAAAAATGAGTGGAAATATCAGAAGGGGAGACAGAACATGAAAGACTCCTAAATCTGGGAAGCGAACTAGGGGTGGTGGAAGGGGAGGAGGGCGGGGGGTGGGGGTGACTGGGTGGTGGGCACCGAGGTGGGCACTTGATGGGATGAGCACTGGGTGTTATTCTGTATGTTGGCAAATTGAACACCAATAAAAAATAAATTGATTAAAAAAAAAAAAGAAAGGAAAGTTGATTGCCAGAGTGGAAAAGAGAAGAGCATTTTGCTGTGGTCTGTGGATCGCTCAGATGTTGGTAGTGGCTTGCCTGTATTCCACAGGGTATGGCGCATAAAGAATGGACTGTCAGGCATCAGACACAATAGGTCATCGCAGGTGGAATCCATAGTAACTGGGAAGTAAGGAGATCATGTGGGAAAATACAGGGATGGAAGTGTGTAGACACAGTGTGGACCACCCCGTCTACTTACTCATGTTGATATAAAGGAAGAAGCCTTGAAGGACTAGTCCTAATGATTTAGTTGTTGGAAGGAGCCCACAGAATAACAGCTTCTCAATGTTTGCACATGGAGAACCGGAAGCCTATTACACTCCATCGGGGATACTGATGTCGATGGTGTGTTGATGCTGATAATGGTAATTTTTATCCTCATTTATCAGCAGAAATGTAATTTGACCTAAAATTATTTGAAAAATAAAAAAAAATCTAACCATCTATCTTTCTTAGCATATTGTGAGATTAACTGAAGAAGAACCCTGGGGAAACGAGGTGGCTTAATTTTCTAGGCTGTCTTACTCCTGGCTGATCTTTCCAATGGTTGCTTTTCATTTCTCAAGTTCTCCATCCCCTCCTGTGTGGGCCCCTTGAGATGGATGGTCTACACTTGCAGGTAGAAGGCTAGGGTAAGGGATGAGCATTAAAGACTATAGAACATAAGAAGATCGACTAGTTAGTATTAAGAAAGAACTGCTTAGTGATAGAGCACAATGGTCCAATCTTGAAGGAAGTAGATGCTATAGGTTCACTAATTTTATTTCATCAGAAAATTTTCAAGTTACTGAGTTTTTGTTTGTCTTTTATAAATAAAAGTCAAGAACAAAATGCTCCTATTTGTAAGGTTACAGGTAGGCTTCTTACTATTTGCTCCTCACTCCTGGCCACTCTTTGAACCATCTGTTTTCCAAAAATATGTTTAAGGTCATAACTAGGGTAATTAATGTTAAGAATAAATATTCTATTAAGCAGCATATTTGTTATAAGTATTTCCTTTAAGTACCCCTGCACTCTCTATAAACCATGAGGTTTATTATTAAGTGACCTTAATTATCAATTATGAATTAGTAATCAATTACTTTAAAATAAAATGTAATTATATGTTTCTATCATGTAAATATATTTTCACATAAATATCCACATTAATGTATGGAATTATACAACTAGTAGTCTGACTGTAGATCTCAATAACTTTGTGCATTCTTCTGAAATCTCTGACTCCTGATTTCTGCTCAGGTGATGATCTCAGGGTCAGCATCTCAAGATCGAGCCCCGCCAAGTGCTCTGCGCACAGGACAGTCTGCTTGAGACTCTCTCTCCCTCTTTCTCTGCTCCCCCCTCCCTGCCTTGTTCATGCACACTTGCGCTCTCTTTCTCTCTCTCTGCTCTCAAATAAATCAATAAATCTTCAAAATCTCTGTCTTTGTGTGTAGAAGCCTTGCTGCTAAAACAGATGTATTCTCTAGGGTTCTATAACGCGTTGAAGTCCTACAGAGCCATCAGAAACCTAATGTGTGCTGTAGTTGCCTGGAGGCATCCTATGATTGTTTAAATTTGTTTCCTGGTACTTGGGAAAAAGAGAAGAACACACTTCTAAATCAGATGGGTCATGGTACATTTTATTTTATTTTATTATTTTATTTTTTATTTTTATTTTTTTTTGTCATGGTACATCTTAATGAAAAGTTTTTTAAGGGAGATCCCTGGGTGGCTCAGCGGTTTAGCGTCTGCCTTTAGCCCAAGGTGCGATCCGGGATCGAGTCCCATGTCAGGCCCCCAGTATGGGCCTGCTTCTCCCTCCTCCTGTGTCTCTGCCTCTCTCTCTCTGTGTCTATCATAAATAAATAAATCTTAAAAAAAAAGAAAAGTTTTTTTAATAGAAGAAATTCTAATAAAATACCTGAATTCTAATATGATCAACAGTATACAGGGATCCTCAGAGGCTTTAGTGTTCTGTGCTGTGGCCACCAGCCAAAGAACAGGTAACGAACATATTAGGCACTTATGGATTATGCCAGGAGATATGCTTTGACTCCTGTTTTAGCTGAATTCATGCCATTGCACAGTGCTTTTAATTGTCTTTTCTTCTGCTTGCTTCTTGGTTACAGATAATTCTACTACACCTGGATTCGCACTTCCAGCTGTGACCCAGTTTGACTTCCTAAGTGACCCCACCCCCACACCCCGGCTCAGAACTGTCTCTCCTACTGGCTGGCACAGTAACTGAAGTTTTTTTTTTATCATTAAGCTCATTCCTTTAGGATAAACTTCATTGTCCTTTTAAAATGAGAGGGTAAAAAATAAATAAATAAATAAATAAAAATTAAAAAAATAAAATGAGAGGGTATTATCTGGGAAGGGTAACAAATTAACATATGAAATTTATTTTCAATAGGGGTGATACTGTGATATGGGCAGCTGCCACTCACTTCCCCAGAATGTCATGTGACCCTTCGTAAGAAGCCACTCTGCTTCTGCTCTTGCTGCCTTTGCTCATTGCAGTGATATTTTCCACCCCAAGTGCAGGGGGTGTAAAAATAAAGGAAGCAGCCCCCCCCCCCTTATCCGTTTCCTTTGGGGGAGAATTAGTTACACAAAGCATGTAAAGTCGGGAGAAATGATCAAAACTGATCATTGGTAGGGGGAAGGAGAGAGCATGCAGGGGAGTTTTAGACCACAAATAGCTCCTTCAAGAGGGCAAGTTGGATTCTAGGGAGTGAAACCCTTAACAGCTGTGTGGTTAGCATGAAAGTACCAGGTGCCTGGAAAAGGAGCCCTTCTGGGTTGGAGCGGGGGTGTTAGGGAGAGTGAGATGCCAACACAGAGTAGACCTACTTCATAGTTTTGAGCTTTCTTTCAGTAAATAGTGTATAATAGAGCCAGGTGGAGGAATGAGACAGGGGATCTAAATTATTTATGGAAGGATAAGACTTGAAGAGTTTAAAGCAGGAGGTAGAGACAAGTGAGGAGAGACTGAGGGGAAAGGTATAAGCAACAGAGAGGGTCTTAATAGCTTTTTTGAGGAAGCAGTGATGTCAATGGCACAGGTGTGGATCCAACTTAGACACCCTGTTCTAGTGTGTAAGTGCATATTTTCTTTTTACACGGCTGGGTTAAATTACTTCCTCTAGGTCATCCAATTAATCACTTGGAGAGCAAGGAATAGAATTCAGCATTCAAGGCTCTCATTTCACATCTGGAGCAGGGAAGCCAGGCTTCTCCTTCCTGCAACACCTCTTCATTTAAAAAAAAAAAAAAAAGTCTTTTGCGAGTAAGGGAAGTTTTGAGCTCTTTTATAGATAATTTGCGAAACCTTCTTTCTATTTGTGTGATTTCAAAGTAGGGCACTGTTAGGAGGCAAAAACACTAGAAATTGCTTTCTGGTTTATCTTTCATTCAAGAATTTAAAATATCTATCAAAATTATTTTGAATTCCCCTCCCCTCTCCTAGCTTTCAAGCTATTATTCTGGGGAACAAAAAAAAAAAAATGAGTTACAGATCTGAGAAAGCAGTGTGTGTGGAGCTTAACTGCTCCATGACTGATTGTGTGATATATTGCTCTTTTCACTAATAACCACAAAGCAGGTAGAGGCATGGCAGGCTAATTGGGTTTATATGTCCAGCTGTAAGGCTAGACACTGCATCATTCTTTTCAGAAACCAGTGACTTTAGGCATGTGGAACTCGTAGTCATGACAACAATAAACCCGCTTTGAGTCTGAGTTTCAGCTCAGAAACTGCCTTGTCTCCATTACTTCCTGCTCATGACCTGACTTTTCTTATTCTCTGGGGCTGGGGGCTGGGGATTTATGAAAGATCTATTGAATAGAGCTCCAGTATATGTTTAATGCTTAAAATGTCTGGGTTGAAAGTTTTGCTTGCACAGATGGCTAAAGGCTGGAAGGAGGATAGATCAATCATTATTATAGCTAATGACACGGTTATAAGGGCATACACAAAGGTGAGCTGACTTGGAAAATGGGAAAAGGCAACGTGAAAATAGTGACTTGGAAGCCTTTCTTTGAATAACATAAAAATATCTATCACAAATAAAATGTTCTTTTAAACACACAGGGGAATTACACTATGATTCTACAAGTACGTATCCAAAAGACACAATGAGAAGTAGTGAGGCAAAAGTTAGTACACAAAGTTGAGCTTGTGTGTGATGTATGTGTGTGCATGTGGTATTTTAAGTCTGAAGACACAACAGATGCTTATAACAAAATCCACGAGTGATCATGTTTTGTCCCATATGTTTAATGGATTTAATGGTAACCACTTTAGGAGATGGTATAGCTCAGTGACAAAAGTCAACGGCCTCCACAAAATGGAGCAATATTGGAAAGTTGTCTAACTATACAAAGTCTCTGGCTATTCAGCTGTAAAGAGAAATTACATGATTTGCCCTGTTGGGTTGTTGAGAGATGGAATGAGATAACGGAGACAAGTGGATCCTGGTGCCTGGGACAGGGTAAGCACTCAGTGCTGGTAACTGTCACTGTTGATGCTGCTGGTGGTGTTGATTTGTCCAGTAATGGAGATCTGTCCTTCATGAGATTAAAATGATTGAAACCTTCATTGTTACAGAGACATGATCACAGAGATTGGAAGACTTTTTTTTCTTTGGAAAGATGTTTTGCTGGCTTTGCTATTTTCTCTGTATAATCTGCATTTTAAGGAGAATAGAGAATTATTGGCTGGAGAAGGCAGGAAGTGCAGGGTGTGAATTGCTAACATAAAAGAAATATCTGGAGACTTTTGTGCCTTTTTACTGCACACCCAACCCCCCACAACAGGAAGTCAGAAATTCCAGCATCATTTTTGTTTCCTATTCCTCTAGCACATTGACCTAGTTTTGTAGGATTACCTTTTTTTAAGCTTCTATTTTCCTGCAAGTCGCTACCTCAAGCCAATAGGCAGAGAAATAAGACATAGATCAAATCTTAGAGAGCAGCCAAATGCTTCCTTTCTTTTCTATGTACTGAGAAATGGAATGATTTGCTTTCCTCAGAGATCAACTTCATGATTTCATGATCATGTGGTTAAACTTCCTAGTAAACGAAATGCTGCCCAGAGGCCGTGTTATTCTCTGTGACCTTGTGGAGTGTGGATCACCATGTAGAAACCTGAGAAAGTACATTCATTTGTTGTTATAATTTGAGAAACCATGAACCACAAACTGATTATGTATTTTTTTCTTATAGGAGTTTAGTGGTGTTGCAAATAATTTAATTTCTCTTTGCATTGTCCCCTGACTGGCAGTTACAGTTTACAGCCATGTAAAATTATTTTTTTGAGATAATACAGATCACATTTTTGTCTTACAAAGTTTATGAGAGAAATAAATTTTTGTATGTCCCTCATTAGCGCGGAAGAGTTAATATATCTCCAGAAAAAGAGAAATGTCTTACTTTTCTCTAATAATTATATTAGTTTTTGGACATTTTATTTATTTTTTATTTCTTTATTTTTAAGATTTTATTTATTTATTCATGAGAGACACAGAGAGAGAGAGGGAGAAGCAGGCCCCATGCAGGGAGCCCAATGCGGGACTCGATCCCGGGACCCCAGGATCACGCCCTGAGCCAAAGGCTCAACCACTGAACAACCCTGGTATCTCTAGTTTTTGTACATTTTAAATTGATTTAAACAATGAGCTGATTAATATGAGAGAAATTTAAACATTAGCAAGTAGGACATTTGGAAGTATAAAATAAATATACATTATATAATTACTGTATTGCAGAAAAGATGTGATTGAGTGAATAACTGTTCTGGATATTATAAGCATTAATGAAAAGTATCATTACAAGCTTACAAAGGACTATTACAATAACAGTACTATAAAAACAATATTTTTCATCCAAAATGGGTTTGCGATGATAGTTTTTCACCGTCTTTTAATTAGATTCAGATAAAAATGTAGCCAAACTTTGAAGAGTTTTCCTCTTGTTTCACAAGACCTCATAATTTCATAAATATTGGTCCTAAAGTTTCCAAGCTTTAGAGGGGATTTTGGAAAGCACAAGTCATTTCTTTTTACAAAGTTAGAATGTTTAGTCTATGCAAAAGATAAATCTTTTGAAGATTCAGAGTCTCTAAATATACCCAGAGGAAACAATTGTCTCCTTAGGAGTTTCTTCCTGGAATATTTCTGTCTCTTCAATATTGGTATATTTTTGTTATTGCTCACAAATGTTGCTGATAAAAGCATTTTGAGAAAGGGAATTGGAACAATGGAAAAATAAATCTATTCCTTAATATGTAACAGAAGGCTGATTCATCAAATGTGGATTAATGTTTATGATGTGCTTAGCAGCAGAAAGCTCCAGTTTTTCTGGTGGACATATAGGAATATTAATGACAAAAGGCCAGATTCTTCCCCTTTGAATTCTCCATGGATCACTCTCAAGTACCAGGGCAGAGGTGAAATCCAGGAGTATAAATACAGAGTCAGTCAAGGTAAACTGCTGCTTCAGGACTTGGTTATATAATGCATTTATGTATACATGAAATATATAAAATATTTTGAAATAAATAAAACATGTAAAATAAATATATGTATTTAAAGATATTCAAGATTTTTACTAATGAGTACAGTAAATCAGTTGATTTGTATTTGCATAATATCCAAGTTATTCAATTCACCGGCCAATTATCTCAATTTGGGTTGGAACTAAAAACACCATATCACCTAGTTTACAACAAACTTTCTGCAAAATTAGATACTGATTGCAAAGATTCATCATAAGTTATTGCCAAGAATTGATATACGATAGCTGGGCTGATTTTTTTGTGGTTTATGTTGGTTTATATTATGATACCATTTACCTTTTATCAGGGACTCATTATTTATGTATCATTGTTATTAATAGTATTATTATGCTCTGAAAACTTTCAGATGATTTTCTGTTTATTTTTTCTTGTCTGTCTAGGGTTATCACAGTGAAATGTGAAATACAATTTGTTTTTTTCTCACAGACTTTATCTTTTACATATTCTGGTTATTTTCGAACCACTAGCTTAAGGATAGATGCAAAAGTGATGAGAGTTTGATTTAGCTTTGGCTTTTATTATCGGATACCCACAAGGAAATAAAGCTTTGATCTACTTCCTTGGAAAGTTAATCCTAGTGATTATGTGGAGATGTGTGCAGTGGTAGCTACAGGGATATACATCTTTAATCTCTTGGTGTTGAATACTTAATCCAGTTTGGATTCTTGGCAAGGAGATTTAAAGAAAGAACAAAATAATTACACTCTTCATGGGCTTTGTTTTCTGGAATGAAAATTTGGTAGCTCTGCTTGCTCTTTTACGTTTAACAATCATGCTTAGGAAAATAGATTTAGGCTTACATAGAGAGTTGTAAAAATTGATGATTTTTGTGGTTTTCAATAGGTAACTTTAACGTGCATCTATTAACTATGGGCCAGTTTAGGTGGGGTTCTTATTATTCAGCTTGCTTACTTTGGCAGGGTGAAGGCTGAATAAAGAATATGCTCCTTTCAGGGGGATAATTTTAACATTATTCGAGAACTCAAACCATTATTATTAAAAAATGCTCATCTTCCTTTATTTATAGAAACTTTGTATGCTGGTGTTGGCCATAAAACGGCCACTAAATTTAAATATAACACAGTTTCATTAGAAAATGTACTTAAGCCAAACCCAATTATTTTCAAATTGCTATTCCCCTTTGTTGAGAAAATATGTTAGGTTAAAATATATTTAAGTCAATTTTGTTAGTTAATCCACTTGTTAAAATAATATGTGTTATCTTTCAATTTACATTACTCATTCTAATTTATAAACTACATGTCCAAAAGGAAAATTAAAAAATAATCAAAATCTCAACGACCTTACATACACATTTAGCATTCATGATGTTTTAATGTAGTACATATACAAGTCAGTATCTTTTAAAATTAACATTGTTTATGTATTTTTTTCACATTCTTTCTTATGTGGAAGCATAAACATATCTTACACTTGTTTAATATGCCATTAAGTGTATTACCAGAATTCACTCAACTACACTCCACTTTTCTTTTTCTATAGTGAATAATACCAGAGCTTATATGTATTGAACTCTGAAGTGGTGGCCAAAAAAAGAATGTCATTTTATTACTAAATCTTCATTCTTGATTAAAATGTTATGAATAGACCTGTTAGAAATTAATTCTGATATCAGAACAAAGCTAAGTAAGATTTTGAGTAGGTCTCACTGATTTTCAATCTAATAATTAATAGTTGTAAATAAGTTGATATATAAAGCAAATATCTAAATTGTGTGATTATCCCTTAGAAGTAATTTTTGGTCAGTGATGTATATTAGCAGTTTGATAGTAATTCAAATTCAGGCATCTGTGTCAATTTATCATAAACAGAGGTGACCTGACCCACCATCCCTTCCTGAAGTGCAGTTCTTGTTTTTTCTGTCACTGGGGCCTCCAAATTTTGTGGCCTTTTTAATTATCTTGTAAAAGTACATGTTCCAAGTGAGGTAAGATTTAATCTTCAGAACTTGTCTTAGTAATATGTGGATGGCAACTGGCAATAATTGAGAAAAGCTGTCTGCATCATTTGGGGGAAGACATGTTTGTGTTTACAATGTATCAAAATGCACTTTTTAGGAGTTTCTAAAACATTCCCTGAAAAAATGTGAAAAAAATGGATCCAGTTTCCATAGAACCCCCCGATTTTTTTTTTTTAGCATGGGCACATATAGTTTAAGAATATACTTGGGGGTTGTATAGACCCCTCCAAAGGAGAATTCAGCTAGGTGTTTAAATTGTACTTGTTTTGTTTTTGAAATAAATTGATAGACTGTCCTGGCATTAGGTAGACAAAGGATAAATTCTGTTTGCAATCAGCTCTAAATATTCCTTAACTTACATATCTTTGCTTCCTGTGCTTTACTACTTTGTTCTCTCATTCAATTATGAGTCTGGGTGACCTTGGTACTTTCTCTGTTTATTATACAGGAACTTTCTCAAGACTACAGAGAATAAAATCCTCAAGCCAAATTTTTTATTTCGCATGAAACCTTCTCCCCTACTTCCTTTCGCAAGCTAACCTCAATATTGTAGGTGACACCTGGCTGCGGCAAAATTGCTTCCTTTTTCTCTTGATCCCAGGCTATTGGTGTCCATGTATGAAAGGTGTGTGGCAGCGGCAGGAGAGGAGAGGGAGCTGGTAGGGATGGAGCCCTCGTGTGTGGAGAAGAGAAACAAGATTAACCTCATTCCTAGAGAGTGTGTGTGCTTCTTCACCACAAAAAGAAAAATCAGTTCATTGATTAGGTGAGTGTCAATCCTTGAGATCCAACCTTTTGGGAGTCACAAGTTGTAGTGGTTATTTGGGTAGTTTTCTTCTTGTCTGTATATTGCAAAAGCTTTAGTGTACCCAGATTTCCAGGTTAACTCTACAAGAATTTACTACATCAGTGTCACTCAACATGGGGTTGAAGGACGCATATGGGTCCTAGAACTGTTTGTTAGTAATTCAGGATGAGATAAGGAGTTGGAGCCAGAATGTCAGTCAGCCAAGTTGCTAAGTACATTGTTTAGTTCACCTGATGCTTTTTATGTAGCAAGACTTTCTTGATTATTCCTGGAGTGCTGTTAATAAACAGTTCAAAGACAGACGGCTCTGAGTATTAATGTTAAATATGTAAAAACATTTAAGTACTTGATGTGAAAAATGAGTGTTTGCTGATAAAATTGGACAGCTGCATGAGAGGGAGGCGAGGTGTCAGAGAAACTGGGTCTTGGTTTAGACTCTGCCATTTGCCAGTTATGTGACCTGAAGTGAGTCATTTAATCTCTGTGAGTTTGAGTTTTTCTCATTTGCAAAATGACCTGGAATTGTTCTGCATTAAATATTTTAATGAAATGTCACAAATTTAGAGAAACTGAGTGCACTTATGCATCACATTCTCATATCTAGACCTCTGTTGTTAGCGTATGAAAACGGACTATTGATTAAATAAGACAAGTGCTCAGCATGTTACTTTAAAAATTCTACTTGGACAACCCCACATCTTTCATCCCTAAAATATTTCCCATCTTTAAACACACACACACACACACACACACACACACACACATACACACACTTTCGTCTTTGATAAAGTCTCCTTCTGTGGCCATAGTGTGTTTTCACCACATATAATAATAGCCTGGAATTTAACCTCTGGGTTAAGAAATATACTGTAGCCAAAATTCTCATTTACCATGACAACATCTGCTTTATGTACAGTCACAAGACCTAGCAACCTTCATTTTTAATTTTTTTAATTTGTCGCAACCTTTAGGTAGGAGAATACATTTAAAATTGTCTACTTTTTCCTACACTTTTATATATGGACCTTATTCATTCTTATTCATGACAAAAACATTATAAATAGATATTGTAGGTATTTTAGGGATAGTTCAAAGTCTTGTCCATGAGAAAAGCAATACTAAATACATACAGTGATAATACCATACAGCAATACTAAATACAAACAAAATTAAGGAAAGATTTTTTTCCCTAGAAATGGAAATGACGTCAAAAGTGAATTGTTTGGGGGAAAGCTTGCAACATTACCAGAAAAGCCCCATATATTAATTTCCTCCTTTCTATGAAACAGGTTTATCATTCAGTAAGCTGGCCAACTCACATCATTCTGATTTGCAGGGTAGAGGGAGATGTTCCCTGTGTGTCTGCCTGCACATGCATGTGCATGTGCGTGTGTGTTTTGCCATTACTGTGCTTCTTCTTCCATTTTTCTCAGTCACCACCCTCTGAGTTTATTGCATTGGAGTCTCTCTTTAGCACCTCATTCCAAATAACTCCACAGTATTATAGTATATAGTTATTTCTCAGTTTCTCTTCTCTCTACTTCTCTAGCATCATATAACTCAAAGTAGATCAGAATCCCAGATTCCTTCTCTTACTCCCTATCCCTTTCCTTTAATCTCTCCATCTAGAGCCTTTTGTCTAAATTGACCAATTACTCTTTTTCACATTCGAAGTTAATGAGCCATCATCAATTATATTTACTACTGCATTTGGATAAGGTAGATGCTTAAATAAATATTTGTTAAATTGTATTATTGAAAAACAATATGACAGGAGCTGGGCCAGTTGCCTCTTTCTTTATATCAATTTTAGAACTTTCGATGGACGCTATTGCTATCTCTCTTAGACTCCTAGCACTTGCTTTGAGCCTGTCTTGTACATCACTTAGTGTAAAAATATAGGCTTTGTTGTCAAACAGATGAGAGTTCAGACTCTGGCTTCTACCTAAATTTATAATCTTGAGCAAGTTGCTTGATCTCTCAGAAACCCATTGTTTTCTACCAGGTGAGGATGACCATGTCTATGCTATTGTTTTTATGAAGCTTACATGGCGTAATATATGTGGAAAGTATTTTGCTTTTAGTAGATATTTAATAAGAAGAAGAACTAAGGCTTGTATAATACTCATGTTCCAAGCATTGTTTTAAATGCTTTATATTTACTAATTCTTTTGTTCCTCACTACAACACAGTGATAGAGGCGTTATTCTCCCCATTTTGCAGATGAGGAAACTAAGGCATGGAAGGGTTAATTATCTTTTTAAGGACACAACTGGCAAGATATAAGAGTCAGGATGACACCAGAGTGCCTGACTTCTGCATTAACCACTTTGCTGTGCAGCTTTTCAGTATGTGTGTATTATTCTCTTCTTATTATGAGGAAGAACAGAGTGTAATGGAAAGAGTCATAAAACCTGAATTTTACTTCTAGATTATCAGCAGCTCTTTACTCATGGACGGGCCACTTATTCTTTTGAGGCCTCAGTATTCTTATCTATAAAACGAAAGAATTGTGAGACAAACAGCTTCTTTTTGTCTTCCCAGCACCCTTTTCTTTTCTTTTCTTTTTTTAAAGATTTTATTTATTCATTCATGAGAGAAACAGAGAGAGAGAGAGAGAGAGGCAGAGACACAGGCAGAGGGAGAAGCAGGCTCCATGCAGGGAACCTGATGTGGGACTCGATCCCAGGACTCCAGGATCACGCCCTGGGCTGAAGGCAGATGATTAACCGCTGAGCCACCCAGGTGTCCCCCCAGCACCTTTTTCATTTGGGAATTATCCCTCCCCCAGCCTATTCCAGAGGGGTTGTCAGTCACAGGGTCGCCAGCTTCCTTACTGTGGAGCCTCCAGAGTTTTCTATATTCCCATGCAAGGTGACTAGTCCATGACTGAACATGTGAACTAAGCAAGGTTAGAATACTGTGTGTGTGTATGAACTATATGAAATAAGGAGAAAAGTGCGCCTTTTTAAATTTTCAAAATATATAAGCTGAAATAATTATGAAGCCATAAAGCTGCCAGGGACCATCTTTCCCACCAGGTGGAGAGAATCTGCTTAAGACTAAATCCAACCCAAAGAAAGAAGGGCTGTGAAACTGGGATTTGGAAAGAGAGGGAGGGAGAGAGTGTATAAATGACAAGACTGGGCATAATTATTTTGGCGCCTGGATTCAGCTATATCTTCTAATACCTCTTATTTAAGTTTTGTTATTCAATAAAATACTTTCTCCACCTTAATACTACTTGGAGTTGGCTGTCACTTACTGGAGGAGTAGTTTGTATTCACACACATTTCAAAGGATGATCTCTCTTCTAACCATAACATTCTAACCATAAATCTCAGTATATCCTCATAATACTGAAGGAATATATTTTTTGAACAAAGCAGAAACTAAATAAATATTTTTAATTAAATTGAAGTGTTCAACTTGCAATCCAGGAAGAAAACAGGTGTGCCTGGGATTAGGAGCATGTATTTCAAATGACTTTTATATATTTCTGGTGATTGACTACTTTGATAATCATCTAAAATAAGTAAAGTCAATCTTCCATTGGCTTAGAGCTTACTCCTGGACCTCGTTTGGAAAGCCAGCTTGGGGACAGATTCAAATAAAAGAATGACAAAGATTAATCCATTCCTGCAATTAGCAAGCAAAACATAAGAAGGACTTGTTGAGGGATATGTAGGATGTAAGGACAATTTTCAAGTATCATCCCTAGATAATAACAGAGTCGAAAAATTCAAAGAGGCTCTTGGAAGAAAAGAACAAAATAGTTCTCTCACTCGCAATCATATCCACTCTAGGTTAGATCCACTCATACATTCCCACACCTACACACACAAAACACAATTTCATGTTCACGAAGATGAAGAGACATTCAGATGCAATGTGTGAGCAACACATAAGGGTATTAAATACTGTTTTATCAAACCACACACACGCACGTATATCTACTGCTTCTAATGTCCAAATGTGTGCATATACATAGAACCACAGGAAGATATCCCCTTGCAATGATCCACAATTGAACCCTCCAAAAAGAAACCATACTCTCTTAAATCCACCCCATGTGCCAGGAAGTATGTTAGATGCTTTGTGCATTATCTCATTGTCCTCTTAACAGAGGTATTAGAGAAGTAATACCATCATCCCCATTTTATAGATGAAAATATTATGATTTTGAGAGTTTAAATAACTTGTCCAAAGTCTCACACCTGGTGAATAGTGCAAGTCTTTCTGACTTTAAATGTTCACCTTTAATCACCACACCTGGGCTACCTCTCCCAGATCTGATTAGTTTTATTGATAAAAATGCAGAGATATGGCTCGCCTGACGAAAGAGGGGGTGAACAGTTGAGGTGAGATAGTGTAATATTGTGGGAATGGGGGAGAGGAGTAGGTGTGTGGTACATGGGAAAAGAATCAAATTCTAAACATTTCCCGAGCTAATACTGGACAAAAATAAAACTAAGACTCACAATCCCTTCCCAGGTGATAAATCCTTTCCATTTACTGTGACTCGGTTCATTTCATGTAGATTCTATGTTTAACATGAACTCATGGTTTCGTAGCTCAAACCTGCTTGGCTGCTAGCAGCCTCCTTAGGGCTCGGCCAGGCAGAAAGCGTGCGGTGCTGCCAGCAACAGCAAGGCAGTGCATGCTGCAGCCTGCCAGATGTAGCTGCTGAAATTCAGCAGCAGATTTAGTGTTTCCTGTAGAGGCTTTCTGAGAAGGAAAGTTCCCAGCTTGCTTGTAGAGGACTAGCTTGTGTTTCCATGATGCCTTGAACCATGGCTTCTGAGGGGTCACTTCTTTTCATAAACATTGCTCTGACTCTATAGGGAATCAGCTACATTCACACAGGCATGCTTATGGAAACAATGACATTTGATTTTTGAGTGGAAAATATATTGTTTATTATTAGCTTACCAAAAAAAAAGAATTTTCAGAGTCATGGAAAAGATTAGGGCAGTGTTTGGTGCAGTGTTCACCCATTTACAGAGGTGACAGAGACAAGGTAATGCTCGCTGATGAGATAAAGCTTTCAAAGCCTCGGAAATGTGGGAGGTCTTTGTAAGAGGATGCAAGGAACCCCGTTTAACACAACACACACAGTGTTAGCTGCTCACATCTGTATGTAGCTGAAACAGAAATGGTGGTGGCCTCTCTGAGAGCCGGGGATCGGTAATGGCCTCCCTCCAAAGAGTGAGATAAGCTGTGGGGAATAGCTTGGGTGGGATTGCCCATGTGATGCCTTTTTATGATGTCAGTTGAAGAGTTGATTCAACATTACTGAACCTTGGAGTTTTGGCTCAATCATTTCTTTAAAGGTTCAGGAGATGCAATACCTCTTTATACCTAACGTATTTGTTACTTAAGCCTCTGTAATGAATTGGGTTATGTGAAAAATATTTTACATTTTTACTTCACAAGGGTATTGATATATTGAGATATTTTTTATCAATGATATTTACTGAAAGCTTTCCATATATTAGACATAGGATACCTTTCACTCCCTATTTAGCCTTCAATACATTTTATCTCTTTGCTTTGTTTATTGCTGTCTCCTCTTACTAGAGTGTAAGCACCACAAGGGAAGGGAGTCTTGTCTGTTCTATCCATTGCTAAATCCTAAGCACCTACAATCGTGCCTGGCTCCATTAGATTTTCAATACATGTGTTTCACATAAATGAACTGGGACTGGAGGAAAGGTTTATAAGCATATCTTTCTGAATCTCCATATTAACCCATTAAAGCATTAAACCATTAAAGCATGTTATGTTTCCATTTCCCTTTTACTGATGAGGAAAATGGGGCTTTGAGGATTTAAATAGATTTCTCAAGGCTATATAACAGATAAATTACAAAACTGGGGTTCAAGTATGGGACTCTGCCTTCAAATATCATATTCCTAATCTCTGGCTCATGCTTTCCTCCTGAATGATTCTTCATGAAGTCTGAGCCCACATGACTAAAATATCTGACCCTCTTCTGGATAAAGTCCTGGTGGGTGGGTAGGAAGTGAGAGGCAGAGAAGGTCATCATGGTCTCTCAAATCTCACCTGTGTCTGTCAGTAGACAAAGTCATACTTTCAGAGATTTCTGGAATGCATCACTTTTTAAGCCACCTATCCGACCGTTAGAAGTCTGTGGGAGAGGTCACCATCTTGGAGTTCCTTCTTCACATACCAGACAGACAGTGAGCCACCTATATAGAAGAGAGAACCAGACCCATTGTGAAGTATTAAGAAATCATTCAGAACTCTGTCTCTCAACTCCTCCATGTGCCTGGGCGTTTCCCCTATTCTAGAAAATGCACACGTTTGTACAGGGTGTGTTTGTGGTTTGGATTGAAAGGAGAATGAGAAAGCAAAAAACAATAGAAGCAAAAAAAAAAAAAAAAACCAAAACCACAAGGTAGGTAAGGACCCTGAGTCCCTGAGTGCCTCCAATATGTGGGAAGAGTAAAGTTCTAAAGCAAGCACTGGGGCACCTGAGTGGCTCAGTCAGTTGAGGGTCTGCCTTCATCATGATCCCACGTTCCTGATATCGAGTCCTGCATCAGGCTCCCTGCTCAGTGGGGAGACTGCTTCTCCCCCTACCCCTACCGCTCAGCCTGCTTGCACTCTCTAGCTCTTTCTTTCTCTGTCAAATAAATTTAAAAAATATTTTTTAAAAATAAAACAAATGCTAAACTGATATCTCCATTGTAAATTATTATCTGTCTAGAACAGGAGAGAAGTTCACCACAACACTGGAGACAGAAGATACAAAGGCAAGTCTTCCTAGAGCTCTGGGATCCTGGCCTGAACCCAACCACTTGCCACTATCCTTCTGACCCACCCATTAGTCTCATCATTCTGGTCATTCTCCTTTACCTCATATCAGCCCTTTGTTCATTGTTTTGCTTGTAAATCTGAGAGGTGATTCAGACATACATAAGACCTATTTGGGGGGGGGGTCAAGATAAAAAAAGTGATATGCAATCACTAACTGCGATGCTTCTCCTATACAGAAGTGTTTCCTGGGATTCTGTGTCAGAAAATCCTGAAGACGTTTGCCAGTGAAGAACTAATGCCTAGTACCCTGATCCTCATTTTGAAGACCAAGATTTAGACTGAATATTATCTGTGATCTTTTAGTTTATCTATTGAATCTAAACTGAATAGTTAAAAATGTTTGCATTGGGAGCAGTATTCTGAAAATGAAGTGTGTGGTGGATGGTGTGGAGAATGAAATAAGTGGACCAAAGGTTATAATTTTTTCCCTACAACTTACATTCCTGGAGAATATCATATCACTTGTGGTGGTAATATTTGGTGTGGTACTGTGACTGTCAGCACTTACTACCCCTTGTAATTCCCTGGGGAACTGAAAAAAAAAATACTATGTTGGGCCCACCCCAAACCAATTAAATCACAATCTCTAGGAATGAGGCTTGGGCACTGAAAATTTTGTAGAAGCTCCCCAGGTGATTCTACCGTGCAGCTGGGACTGAGAGGCACTGGACTAGAATCAGAGTGTGATAGGCCTGTATGAATTGCAGATATACCACTTTTTGTGCTGTGTGACATTAGGAGAGTTTTTGCAATTTCCTAAGCTGAGGTTCTTACCTTGTCCAATGGAGATGGTGTGCCTTCGTCAGAGGATCGTTTTAAAGATAAAACGAGGAAGTGTATGTGATACAGCTAGTACAGTGCCCAGCATATAATTGGTGTTTAATAAATTAGGGTTATTATCATGATCATCATCATTATTAGGCTTGGAGAAGACCATTAGTTCTCTATGTAAACATTGCATAGTAATAGAGAAGAGCAGGCTCTCACCAGAGACCGCTCCAGCCATCTGCTCTTTGTCAGATGGAATATCAGACTATGATTCTTTCTATCGCTTTATCCAATCTATTTTGAACCCTAGTGCAACAATGGCTGAAAGTATCCTGACAGATTTCTACTAAAGGATCAAGAGTTCTCCAAGTGAAGACACTTTTTCCAACATTTATGTTTAATGTATTCATTCTTATTTTGGTTCTGTTGTTCTTTCTTGTTGCATCCTTTCCATATGGTGAATATTTTAAAGCATTTATTCCATTATGGACTGCTCTTCATCCCCTTTGGCAAGATCAAGCACCATTTCTTTTCTTGATTTTCCCTTCAAAATAGATAAGAAGCCATACTGCATTTCTGGTTTTTGAATAACAACTGGCTCTTGAATCCTTTGCCAGATTCCCCCCTCCTTTATGTAAACCAGGCATTTCATTAGCTACAAACTTGCAGACTGGATTAAACCCATCATCAAAAATGGTAAAAACACAAAGTATACAAAGTACTGTCCAGTGTACATGCGGCTTACTTGGATTATGACAAATCTTGCACAGAACAAGGCCTCAGATGACTGTTAATCGAAAGGCAATACTCATTGGTCTAGCAGAAATAAAGTGGTTTTCCTAACAATGCTTTGTGTATTTAAGACATCTACAGATGTGTCAAGGACAAAGATTAACTAACACCCATTTTCCATATTCTTGTAAGACAGATACCCTGTGACAATAATAGATGACACCAATATCTATTTTTTAATTTTTTAAAATTTTTATTTATTTATTTACTTAT